>NC_132942.1:45810357-46148571 GCF_034638445.1 Ciconia boyciana | reverse complement strand
TCTAATGCCAGTACAAAAGTGAAGATTTTTTTTTCTTAGCTGCTAACTTCTTAACTATAGCTTCAATCCCGAAAAGACCAGCCTAAGCACATTTTCTGTCCTCCAGTGACACACAGTCCATAGAAGGCCATCCTCTAATTCCTGCCCTCAGCTGAATAACCAGAACGTGTATTCTGACAATAAGGCTAAAAAGTTACTATGGAATTAAAACACCAGTTGAAAGGCTGACAGAAATACTGTAAACAAAGGGTGGAGAAACAACTTTTGGAGGCAATCATCACCAGGGCTGGCGATGAAACTGGTGGCAATGCTTCCGAATGTTCAAGCCGAGGAAGGAGAAACAGGAAAATGCCCACCCAGGAGCAGCACTTTAAGATGAATTTCAGCATAATATGAAGAAACAGCCACGCTGTTTGAATGCTACATTTAGATCTTAATGATCAAAGAGCACCTTCTCCATATACTTTCATGCTTCTCTCCAGAGATATTTCCCATTAAAAAAAGAATGGAAATAACATTACTGTTGTGTACACCTTCTAAAGCAGCCCCTTTTACACAGTGGCACGTAGGCTTTCTGCGGAGAATCAGTCTTAGGTGAAAGCAAGAAACAAGGATCCCTGTATCTCAGCAGCAGCAGGTAGAGGAGACCCAGACTGGAAGGCTGGATCAAACGCTTTGAGGAGGAGCATGGAAAAGAGCCAGAGTGAGCTTCAGAAGTCAAACGCAATTTTTATTTGGGTTCAGAGATGATAAAAGGCTAGTGATGTTCATTTTTCCTACTTCCTGCAGCAAGGGAACGGGGGGTTGCAGCGCTCCGCATCCCTTTAAACAACAGCTCGCTGCAGTGTATTTCTTGGCACAGCCCTAATTGTATCTTCTGGTCCCAGTGGAAGTTCACACTTTTTAATATCTCTTATTGCTTCTGCAACTGCTGCCACTAGTCAGCAATCACAAACAGGAAGCCGTGACTCAGCAGAGCCATAACCCGCGGGCTGACAGCGGCCGGAGGAGAGGGAAGATCCTACAAAACCCCCGCGAAGGGCCGGGGCCGGCCAGGCACCGCTGCGGGCTGCATTGCGGGACTGGTGTACAGTCCGACCCGCAAAGGCATCTGGAGACTCGGTTCCTAAGTCAAGCGCTTCAGCTTACACCGAAACCCAGGAGATAAAGGCCCTGCTGCCGCTCCGGGCCCGAGCGCTGTAGGAGAGGTTTCCCAAAGCTGGCCCCCAAAGCACGGGGCCGTCACGGCAGGGCGAGAGAGGACAGGGACACCGAGACCAGCCCTGGGTTCGGTTGCCCGTCCGTGCTCCAAAAAGCAGGCTTTCTTCCCCCGTTAGAGAGAGGCAGGGCAGAGGAGGCAGTCGCTGACCCCTCGGCCGGGAGACGCCAGCGCGACCCCGTTTTCACACCGGCGGTGCCCAGGGCTCGGCTGCACCACGTCTCACGTAACGCGGGGAGCGGATGATCTATTCCGAGCCTGGTTTCGTCTGTTTTCTAACTGTATTTAGCAGCGAGTTTACTCCAGACTGAGCCTGCGTGAGTAAGTGTGTATGTAAGGGTTGAGGATTGGCTGCGGCAGCAGAGGGTTTGCTGAAAGGCTTGTTAAGGAAGCACTACTGACCATGCAATCCAATTACATAATGCTTCAAAAAATAACCGAGCTGGGCGTCGTGTCTGGGCAGCGCATTTCGGCAACAGAAAGAGGTATCAAATGTCTGTCTTCCAACCCAAAGGCTGACAGTATATTTGTGCCACAATCTGACACTGCGCCTCGGCCGTAAACTGCTCTAAAGAGGAAACTTGCTTCCAGGGGAAATGTCTGCTGTTCCCTTTCAAGGCAGTGCTGCACCCTGCAGACCAACGTTATTTGAGTCCTTGTAAAATTACCACTAATCTCTGCACTCAGGATGCCTTGCATTTTATGGGTACTTGCTATGACAGCAGCTTTGTTTTCTGGGGGTAAAGGAAAGTGCTGAGCGGGGAAAAGCAGGCACCTGGCCATCAGCAGGGTGTTTTCCCCAGCTTTCCATCCTTGCAGTTTCTCTCTGCCGCTCCAGACAGGACGGACATGCGGATGATGCACAGCAGCATACTATCACGCCTGGAAAATGCCTGAAAAAAATACCCTGTCCCGCCTGGAAAAAACAGGGGCCCTGTCCCAGGCGGGAGCCTGCACGGTGCCGTGGGCTGCTCCTGCCGAGATCGGTGCCGAGGGAGGGGACGGGAGGGCCAGGCTGCCAGCCGCAGCAGGCAGCTCCGTCCACGCGTTACGTTTGGGATGACTGGGGATTCAGAAAACCCCGTCTCCAAGCAGCGCAGGTAGTTTTTATCGTAGTTACTAACTGAACTGCTAGGCTGCTCGGAAAGGCGTCACAGAAAAGGCGCATTTCTAGTGAATGAGGAAAGAGCAAACTACGAATATTCCTGGCACGCTGCGGGGCTTTCTGTACCTGAGCTCGTGTTGTTCAGTTGCTGGGAACGCTTCACGCGACATAAGCCAGCTCCTCCGCTCGCAGGGAACGCCTGGCTTTTAACCTGTTCCCCGCCCAGGGCGCAGCAGAGCTGCCCCGCGGCCTGCCGGCAGCCGGGGCCCCGCCGCCGGAGAGCCCCTCGGCGCCTCCCGCCCGGGCTCTCACCGGCCTCACCTGGGCTCTTCCAGAAGGGCGGGGACGAAGCGGGGCTGCCGCCACCGCCGCCTGGCAGCGAAGGCGCTCGACCGAGCCCCCCCCGCCGTGGGGCCGCCGGCGCTGCCCTCCCCAGCGGGCCCCGCGCGTTAGCGCTGTGGCACAGAGCGGCGCGGGCTCGCTTCCCCCTCTGCCTCCGCCGCTCCGCTCCCGGCGCCCCGCCGAAGGCTGGGGAAGCCGCCTGCGAGGACGGCAGCGGGGAGGAAAGGGTGAAGGCAGAGCGCCTCCAGCCCGGCTGCACGCTCCATCCGCTGCCTTCCTCCCGTCTATTTCTAGACTGTTTACCTGGCAAGCGCACATGACCGATCCAGAAGGAAACGCTGACATCACCCGCCGCCGTGCCCCCTCCCGCCGCCCGCCGCGCTCGGCCCCTCTCCCCGCCGCGCTCGGCCCTCGGCCCGGCCGGCCCGCGCCGGCAGAGCTCTCCGCGCCGCTGCTTCCTGAGCTTCCTGAGCGGCGCGGAGCGCCGTGCCGGCCCGGCCCCCGCGGCAGCGCGGCCTGGCACGCCGCCCTCCCCCGCGCCCCGCGCCGTGACGGCCGCCGCGCCGGCGGGGACGCAGCCCGCGCCCGGCCCCGCGCCGACGGCCAGCAGCCGCGCTGCCGACGGCGGGTGAAGCCCGCGTCTTGTCACGCCGGCGCCTCGCTCGGCTGGGGCGACAGGCTGAAGCGAACGGCCGCTGTTGCTCCCCAGCCGAAGCGGCTCCCCAGCCCCCTTTACACCTACGACTCGCACCCTCCCGGCCCGCGGCGCCGGACGAACTTCGCCGCCGGAGAGCAGCCGCCTCCCCACCCACCTCGCTGCCACGTCGCGTCTGTGTGCCGGCGAGCGGAGCCAGGCCGACCGCGCTGCTGGTTCCTCGCCTCCTTCGCTCTCCTCCCCAGGGCCGCTGCCGGGCGCCGGCGGTGTGGGGAGTCCGGCCGGCTGCATCGGCCTCTCCTGGCGGGCCCGGGGGAGCCGGCGGCCCCGGGGAGGGCCTGGGCCGGGGAGGGCCTGGGCCGCCGTGGGCCGCAGCCGCCGGCGCAGGTGCTCGCTCCTCCGGGGGTTGTTTATCCCGGGAAGCCCGCGGCAGAGCTCCGGACTCGAGCTGCTCTGTGGAAGCTTTCTTGGTGCATTTGGGCAGGGAGCCAAAGTATGCAGTTTAAAGGAAATGTTTAATAAAGACACAGGAGCCTCAAAACTGTTTGTTTTTCCTCGCAGAAAGGTGGAGAGACGATGTCCCTGGAAACTGGCTGCCGGGCCAGGCGCAGGCCAGGAGGCCGGAGGCCGAGCCGGGGCGCGGGCTGAGCGCGGCCGCCTGCCTCTGCCTCCCCTGACAGCTCCGGCCCGCGGGGTCATAAACCGTGGGGGGAAAAGGCAGCCTATTAGTAACTCTATTAAGTCTCCATTAGTTAGGTGTGAACTCATTACCCTAATATACTTGGAGGTAGGATTCCACTTGCAGGACATTAGCACTGTAATAAGCACGTTTACCACCGGAGCTGGACGGAGCGAGGGAGAGGAGCCCCTCGACGCCCCGAGCAGGCCCGCAGCCTCCGCAGCGCGGCCGCGGAGAGGCTTTTCTCGCCCACTCTTGTCCTGGGGCGGCCGCGCTCCTCCCGCACGGGGCTCCCTGTCCCCTGCAGCGGTGGCCGCCAGCTGCCCTGTGACCACCCCCCTGCAACCCCCCTCGAGACCCTCTCTTCCTGCGGTAGCAACATGGCAGTCACTGAAAAACCCTCTGCTCGTCCGTTCATCCAATGAGTGGCTGTCCACAGGGAGCAACGTGGGCTGGCCGGGGCCACAGACGTGTGGGACGGGCAAAACGGGTGACCGTGGGGATCAGGGGATGGAGGGTGCGCGGCAAAAGCTGTCGGGATCTGGCGTGTGTAACCCAGGAGAGAAGGATAACCCGGGCGTGGCATGCTGCGGCCCAGCCGCTCGCTGGCTTGCTGCTTCTGCTGCACTCCTGCCTTTGCCTGACTTGGCGTTTTCGATGTGTTTGAGCTTTGTGACAGGAACTGTCTTCTGTTGTCTGCAAAGCTGTGCACGCTGTACGGAAGTCACAGCGAACGAAATAATGAGCTTATAGGAAATCGATTAATTAATAATAGATAGGATGCAGGAGCAGGGCCTGAACTGGGTTTGCCGAGTTAGCACAATAAAAATATGGTCGTATGTAGAAATCTGTGTCTTTCTCTACGCCTTTTCAGTCAGCTTTAACACGCCAGTGTGCGCTGCCCGAGCAAGGGCCGCACCTCTGTGGCTGGAGAAGCTCCAGCGCGTTGTAGGCCTGCTGTCTGCGGGGCTTCTGGGTGCCCCGTGTGTCCTAGCGTCGTTTTAATCAAAATATTGGTGAACAATGGTCTTGCTGTATTTTAAATGTAAAAGATTTTGTGTTTGAGAGAAGGAAGTTGCAACCAAAATAAAGAGGATACAGAAGCACAGAACGTTGCCTTTCAGAGACAGCAAAGAAGGAACCTGAAGCGTACGGCCATGAAACGAAGCCCTCCCTTGCCCTCTGCCAAAGCCCCTCTCAAACAGGTACTGTTTGCCCTGCAGAAGACAAAGACTCTGCACCATCTCCTCTCTACCCTTAAGTCATACTTCGAGGCTGCACAAAAGCACAGTCCACGCAGAACTCTTCCCAAAACTAATTTTGAAACCCATTTGTTCCTAAATAGGGCTCAACTGTACGCGGTCCCTGAAAAAAAAACTGTCCAAGAGTGCATAAGTATGATTTTTAAAATTATTTCAGGAGGAAGCATGCTCTTGTTTCTAAGATCCTTGGCCAAAAAGAGTATGAAATTAATGGTATTAAGTGCCTAAAAATACTCTTGAGGACCCAGGACTTGGAACAAGGGCCTGGCTTCTATTCCTAGCTCTGCCACAGACTTGCTGTCTGCACCGAAGGACCGGCCAGAGCAGTACACAGGCTATGCTAGAAGTGCCTGAAGACGAAGGCATATGGGGATGGACTTCAAAACTCACTCCCCCATTTTTTGTCCTATTTTCCCAGCCTGTAGAACAGGAATAATACTAATTCGCTGTGAGGGAGTAGAGCATGTAAGGCGTGATGTTGGTGTAAATTCTCCTGATGCGTTTCCAGACCCGCAGACGACGGCCGCATGGAGTGCAACACAACCATGCCCATTTACAGTGCACTACTCATCACGCTCACTTGCCCATTTCTTCCTCCCTTATTTCCATGGAATTAATTCTTACAATTCAAAACACCAGCAGGTCCAAACAATTATGATTCAAAAATAAATTAACAGCTATAGAAGTGCTTTCTCCCTCCCAGCAAATGCAGCACCTCCTTGCACTGGCCTCCTGGTCAGTGGCAACTTTTCTAATGTAAGGATGTTAAAGTCCAATATACTGAAAAAATTCAGTATTAAATGTATATCTTTATCCCACTGAACAGGAGAGAGAGAGGCATCCTTAAAATGCAATGCTTGCTTTTAGCCCTGGAAAATCTTGACACATTCACCTTTTCATCGTTGTATTCTATCTAGGAAAACGATTTTGTCATTTAAAGATGATTTTATGGGTCTCTCTCACCCTGTTTTACTGTTGTCCTATTAACTGAGGTACCTGTTTCTACATGAAATACAACACAAAAATGGATTTAAAAAATTGTGAAAGTTTCTAAAACTTGAACAACTTATAGTTGTAGGATGCACAATGATAAAATAAGAGCCCGTCAGCAAAACCTGAGCTGAACTTACTGGTGGCTTTTCTACTTAAGAAAAAGGGGCATCCCAAAGCTAATTTGATAGGATCTCAAATCCCTGTAATTCCCTGCGTGTCTCAGCCATAAAAGAACTTTTGGCATAGTAATTTAAACTGTTAAACAGAAGATTCAAAATAGCACACTTCAGTGATAAATGGGAAAGTTTATGCCCCAGAGTTGCTCTTAAGACAGCACGGGGCAATGAGATGGGCCACAATCCTGCAGAATGAGTTCCGTACAGATCCCAGACCCTGCCAGGTTTTTTAATCAGTAACGATACTCCAAGAGAAGTAAAAAGACAGGCAGTGAAAACCTCTGCTCACTCTGCTAAAGGGAAAGAAAGATATTGACGTTTCCATGTGTGACTCTGTCTGATGAAATCAAGTATTCAAATGACTTCTGTTTACATAGTATTTTGAGAAATAATGCTAATTTGCAGAATTGGCATCTGGGGTACAAGTATACATACCCTGGGAGAGCACTTACAGAGCCTTTGTGAAGCTAAGTAATAAACGCTTTGTCTTCACCGCACTATTTATGGGTTGCTTGGGGGCATCCTGCTCTCTTTCTGCCCCTACCTGGGCATAAAATTATTGCAGAACTAGGTTTTAATAAGACCAACAGTAAATCTGAATGACCACACATGCACAGCTATTCCTGCTCCCCTGATCTCCAGCATTAATTATAAAGTGGAACTGTTTATACAGTACATACCACTTTCCTGCCTTCTTTCTTGTTTATGTCAAAACCTTTATGCACATAAAACTTTGGAATTTGCTTTTGGAATAAAACTGCAATTGAAGTGGCAATAACTGTGTTAGAAAACAACTTTGCTATTGCTCCCCTGGTTCTGTGGTCACGGCAGGTTTGCGTCTGCACTGGAACCCTCTCCGGATCGAGCGTGTTGTTTCAGGTCATGTCCTTGCTGTCCCGTCTGGATGGCTCGTTAGAAACTCCAGCTCTAGATGGCTTGGAGCAAATGCTCCAGTTTTGCCTGCTGAGTCCTTTTCTTTCCTCTCTACTCTCCACCACAACTTGGCCCACCACAAGCGTCTCCGCACCCCGGTCAGGGGGGATTTGCAGTGCTCCCTCGTGCCTCTGCTGCCAGGCTGTGATTCAGGTTGTCGCTCCTTTCACGGTGTGTTGAAATGGCAGCCTCTTTGCTCCTCCAGATAAAACACTCGCCCATGCCCTCAGACCCCCCCCCCCCCCGAACTTTCCTGAAAGAGAAATTTGTCTTCTACAGTAAGTTATTACAAAACCAAGAGACTTCCATCTGATGGCATACACATGTGCAGATACCACAGTAAAGGAACTCATGCTCCGCAAGCACTAAATTATTCCTCGTCACACTGGCCTGGCTACTTGTTTCGTCAGGCTGTCACATTATAAATTAATATGTTGGCTGTTTGGGGCTGAGAACTCTTTTTTCCATTTGTTCAGTAAAACAGATACTGTACACCCTGGGCACCATATAAAAATAATAAATTACTGTAGCACACAGGCAAGGTATTATTCTTGTCTTCCTTTCCCTTTATTTTATCCCCTCCATCCTTTGCCTTTCCCCTGATCAATTCATCTTCCATTTACTTTCTATTTCTGTCTGCAGGTTTTACTCTAATACATATTGCTCTGATATCCCAACCATGCCACCTGCTCCAGCAGTACAAATACAGAGGCTTTACTAATGTGAAGAAGAGGGAATCAGCAAAGACTCAAGGGGAGGAGAAGAAATAATTACTGTAAGAAAATCAAGAAAAGGAATTGAGCCTCTACCTGCTGTTGTCTCTTACGCTGACTTGGACACCTTCTAATTTCTGCCAGGCTCTTTCTTTACTCTTCACATCCAACACAGAAACGTGGAGACTTGATAGCCAGAGGAACCAAATAGGCTTCTTTATGTAGACAGGTTGGGGTGGACCAGTAAGTGTTTGACCCGATCTCCCTTGTAGTTGAAAACGTCTTTTAATTCTGGTGGGCTGTGTGGGGATGAGAGTGACTAAACTCTCTTCATTTTAGTGTCCAGCTAGTGGAAGCTGCACAGGCTGTATGTTAAGTCTGTCCAAATTCCTTTCCTCCTTGGCAAGGTTATCCTACCTAGAAAAAGAAGAATTAAAAATAAGACTGTGTTTGGCTTCTTACAGCTTCGCTTCTTCCCCCGTGTTTGTACATTCCACTTTCCAGGGCACGCTTCTGACCTGAGTTTTAGCACATAGCCCCCCAAAAGCACCCTCGTAATAATGGTGAATAATTACTTCTGGTAATGCTTAGTGCATCACATTTTAAAAGTATCACGTAATCTTAACTAATAAAAAAATCAACAGAGTTTACTGTTTGTTCTTTTAAAAAATAAAAAGCAAAGAGGTAAAATTTAAATATTTATTGAAAAACTAAATAGCGTAGCCTTGTGCAGTCATTGGCAAGAGATGCTGTGCAAATAAAACCACCACGCGCTGTTGCTTCCCACGTATCTGAGCGCTGGCCTGCAGGACGCCCTGCCGTCCCAGCCCCAGCCGTCGCAACGCTGCCCGCGCCGCCGGCCCCTGCGGCTCCAGCCCTCTCCCTAGGAAAGCTCCTCTTTTTCTGGCACCCTCATTGCTCAGGTACACGTCGGGCCCTCACCTTTCTTCCTTCTCCTCTCGTGGTAAGGTCTGTGGTGTAACCAGGGCGCAACTCGAATGAGAATTTACAAACATCAGTCAAATGCTTTGGCAGGAGAACTGGCCCTAAGGACTCGGGAGAAAACAAGATGTGTTTTCCTTGTGCTCCTGAACTCCCTGCGACGTTCAGTGCGGCCTGCGCGGCAGGCAGCGCCTTTTCGGGGTCTGGGATCAGCTCGGTAGTTACCAAGGAGGCCATCGCCAGAGCCGGGCCTCTGGATGAGCCTTCGGACCTGCCAAGGAGGCCATCGCCAGAGCCGGGCCTCTGGATGAGCCTTCGGACCTGCCAAGGAGGCCATCGCCAGAGCCGGGCCTCTGGATGAGCCTTCGGACCTGCCAAGGAGGCCATCGCCAGAGCCGGGCCTCTGGATGAGCCTTCGGACCTGCCAAGGAGGCCATCGCCAGAGCCGGGCCTCTGGATGAGCCTTCGGACCTGCCAAGGAGGCCATCGCCAGAGCCGGGCCTCTGGATGAGCCTTCGGACCTGCCAAGGAGGCCATCGCCAGAGCCGGGCCTCTGGATGAGCCTTCGGACCTGCCAAGGATCTCAGAGCGTCGGCACCCTGGGCAGGCTCAGCAGGTGAGGTTGGGCTGTGTGGAAGTGGAAGGTCTCCTGCTTCTGGCATCTTATTTCCAACCCTCCTATTCCACGTGGCCATGCATTAGTGATGGGCAGTGCTAGCAGATGGCAAAGTTCGAGCCGGGCTAATTAAACATACTGAGCTAATAACCTTCCATTTTGGGACTGGTATAATTCATAATTTAATGTATTGCTGCTGAGACATTAACCTTTCAACAACTGGCACAGTGCCCACAGCAGCCTGAGTGCTGACCATCTTTCAGGAAAATTAGTATTATTGTTAAAACAGGTATAAATCATTCATGGCTTCAGCTTTTGTGTCAAACTGTACATGAAAATAAGTAGTAGGCTGGGTAATTTATTTACCTTTTGGTGGTTATTCTTATGATTTCATGATCATATTCTGTGATTCATAAACATTGGCCAAATGCCATTTTGTTCTCATTTTACCTTTTCAATATTGCAGTGGTTATTCTGATTTTCATCTTTAACAAGTTCAAGACTGGTGCAGAATTGCTTGATCCAGGCACAAATATAATCTCATTTCAAGGAGGAAAAACTTATTTTAAGCTAATTGCACAGTATTCAACTACCAACTTGTTACATTTTTGTATTCTGCTAAAAGAAACGTTTCTTTGAAAACTGGCGCATAAACACACAGATTCAAAGACTTTTCAAAAATAAAGCATATACTATATACAACTATGTGAATAGCTTCTGGTTGGAAACGACATGGGATACGGGAAGGAGGAGACTGTAAAAAGTTGGAAATTTCTCAACAGTCGTGCAAAGCAAGAAGTCTAACTCCAAACACCTGGTTACTGGGATGATATTACAGACCCAGGAGACCCTTACATTGGCTTTTGGGACCCTGCTGGCGGATCACATCATATTTTCTATCCCAAACTACCTCTGCATTGCATTTTCTTTTCCAGTGAAAAGAGAATCAGAGCTAACAGGTCACCAGCCGCCCGTACCACAAAGCTTGCCTGGTGATACAGTAGTGTTAAATGCCTTTCATAAAGCTCCATCAATTCGAACTCTTGCTGTTATGGTCAACGAGTAGGAACTGCTGAGATAAACGTATTACGGACTCATTATCTGCACCCTATACAGAAAAAGTTTTCAGACATCTTGGACTAAAAGACTACTTTCAGTTCTCAATATTTATCACATACTGGCACATACGCTAACCAAACACTAACTGAAAACATTACAAAGCTAAAATAAATTAAAAGCCAAAGTAAATGAGAATAAAGTCCTAAACTCTGTATTTCAGGTACAGATTGACCACAAATTGGGATGGAAAGGGTGCCAAGCGAGACCAACTCACTTTTAGATAGTGATACATCTGACGAGGTCCCAAATGTACAGCCTGCTCCAGCCACCATCACTAGGCAGACCCACTGGAAACAAATCCTGCCTAATTTACGCAACAAACTTCGTCATAGTACCCAGGCACAAAATAGGGAAGATCAGATACAGAAGAACACAACTGTTTATTGTGTGTACTGATTATATCAACATTTCAAACCCCCCATATATCTCTGGGAAATTATCATTTACCTCTTGAAGGTATGAAACAGCAACCTGAAAGCGAAGATTCACAACAGCATTCGCCTGCCCTCAGATATCAAATATAGTATTGAATTGGCAGAAGAAAATTACTTCCCTTCGTTCTTCTTAACTTTAATTGGAGGAGTGAGTACTTAGCACTTTTTGAAAGGAAACTTTCTGAAAATATCCAGGCTGGGGATGATTTTCAGAAAAACACACTTCCAAGAGATGCGTCACCAACCTTCTGTTTATTTGGTTAGGTTTTTTTTTTCTTTTTTTTTCCCCCTAGCTACAATCTATCTATCTAATTTGCAATGTCATCTAAACAACAACAACAACAACAACAACAAATCTCAACGTAACAACGTACATTAAGCCTGACAATAACGTTGGAACAGCAGGTTCAAGTCATACTTGGGGAAATCTGGCACACTCAAACTGGAACTTCCCACCGGATGGACAACAGCAAGTGAAGCCTCCTCGCTGTATAAAATGAGGTGACTCCCCTCAAACTCCTTTGATTGTTCACATGAATGTAACAGTTTCCCAACTTTTCTTTGACCATCCACTCTGGATCAGATCGGCAGCTCCATCGGTGATTCCCTCTGCTTTGCCGTGCCATAAGCAGCAAACCTGCACGCGGGACCTGGGGTTAGAGCTGGGCTGCAAAATCCACAACACTAGCCCTAGGGCAAAGAGCACAGGCCTTTTGTGAATCCATGGCTGTAGAATTTGCATTTTATTGTATTACTGTTCAGAAATTTCAGCTTGAGTAAAAAATAATACTGCAACCTTTTTTTTGTGTTATTCTTTACAGCTACAGATATGACCTTGATTACATCAGCAGTGCATAAACTGATGTCTCCTGGGGTCTGCAGGGGCCCTGGAAGAATAATGCTAAAATGAGTGTGTTGTGCCTCTCCGTCCAAGTCCCACAGTGGTCTCTGACCACTAAAGTTGGCATTTTCCTGCCAGTTCTCCTTCGGAAGTAGCAAGGAGGAAGCTCACACATTATAAACGGTTTAATAAAGGTCACTTCCTATCTCTTCTAATCAAATGGTGAACAAAGATGGCCAACACTCAATCAAAAGAGGAAATTGTATTTCTGTCTTTGAAGACACATTAAAGACGAGTCTAAAAAAAATCCTAAGTGGATGCTGAAGAACTAATCCATTTGCAAAATTCCTATTTTTGAAGAAGTTAACTAAGACATCAGCAAGAACCTATTTGTAAGCATGTCTATCCACATTTAGTGCTCAAGATAATGCCAAGACCAGGACATTTAGGAAGCATAAGAGAATAAGCAAAATCAGCATGCTTAGTTTTAGGCTTCTCCTCAGTGTTTTACACGGTCACTCACAGGACCATGTGAACAGTGCCAGAACAACTGAAACATAAAGCGTTTGAACCGGGGGCAGGACTCAGAACCCCCTCAGAGCAGGAACTGAGAAGTTAAGGTTCCTCTGGTTACCTTCTTCATACTGGAAACATCCAGTGTTAGCCCCCAAAATGTCTATTCTTACATTGATAATGATACTCCTACAAGTCCTAACCTGCCTCCGTTAATCCATACCCGTGTTACCTGTGGCCCTGGACTGAGCCGGTGCCCCTGCACTATGGGTTTTGAGAAGTGTCATTGAACCAACTGCACCTGGATCAAAACCCCAGCAGCTCCTTTTTCCATGGACAGTACACTGTCCCTGCATTTCACTCCCTCTGCTGGCTCCATTTTATACATAAAATAAAGTTTTTCAAGACCTTAAGTTTGTTTAAGGCTGGGATATCTAAAAGTTCACCTCGATCTTCAGGCTCCTGGTCTGCTCAGCTCTCCCCTCTCCCCTGGCACCGTGGCTGGCAGGGACAGAGCCCTCCTGGCTCCTGCGCCGGGCCATGGCATCCCGGGCTCGGTACAGGACCGGGGAGGCACCACCAGCACCCCCAGTTGCAAGTCTGAGTGGGAAGTGTGCAGCTCTGGACTAGGTTCGGTGCTTCCACCTCCAAAAGAGAGCAGGACTTCACCTCAACAGCTCTGTAACTGTTGGCTGCAAAAACCTTGTGAACCTACACGTAACTGCAGTCAGCCAAGTGCCATGATAAGCCATACGCGTGCTGCCAGCGCCTATTGGCTTTATGTACTGTCCAGAGAAAACTAGAGTACATTGAAGTGTCTCCCCTGGACGCTGCTCTAGAGAGTGCTCCCGGAGTTTTATCCCATTTCCATGTGATACGGATCATTCCTGATAGCAGGACGCTCCCTTCAGTGAAGGGATATATCCCTGCTCTGTCTCCTAGGAACAATTAAGCACTACTTCTGCTTCATCCTTGCAGCGATATCTCTCTTGGTTCTCACTATTTACTCAGTATTATTTTTACTTCTGCATTGACAACTGCACAACAGGAAAAATACTAGTTTTGAGTTGATCAGAAGAGGCAATGTTGGAAGACATGCGCTGTCCTTGTCAGCAGAGCAGCAGACATTGCCACTGCCAACTTCTTCAGCTGTTTCTCCTAGCCAGCCAGCATCGCTTTCATCCTGTTTGGTTTAAGCCTCCGCCAAGCAGGGCCAGTTCTGGTGGACATGCGGTGGAGATGTGTGCCGTAGACTTGTTGAGGACGCTCACTGCAGCAGGCTTAGTTACCCCTAACCCCACACGCACTGGACAGGGAGGACTTGCAATAGCCAATAACGTCAAAAAAATTATGCACTTTATACCCATCTCACAAGGCACCAACTACCACTACACAGAGGTCAGTCTGCTCATCCTGCTGTGATCTAGAAACTCGCTAAGGCTGCTGAAGAGTCAAGAAATTCAAAATGGACAATCAATCTTATAAGTGCATGAGAAATTTTTCCTTCTTGGCTTCTTGTATCGCAATAGTATTTGCTTTCTCTCTATAGTTCCTGTTGAAAAGGAAATGTGCAACAATCACAGCTCCCTTCTCTACATACAGACACATGTTCTGCCAGGGGAAATGGCCTTCAAATATGGTATTTGGAAAAAAAAAAAGAAATTGAAAAAAAAACTTTAACTCTTTTTTAAGAACATTTTTTAGAAACACACCTCTTATGTTTCAGATAACATGAACATTAACAGTCTGTGGGTGCACGTTAGCGTTGCCATGGCTCTGCGTAAAGACCTGCAAAGTCAAGTGCTTCCTCCATGCTCTCAGGCAGGCAGTAAGGAATATGAGCCCTCTTGGGCGATGGTCACTGATGCAGCCGTGCTACGCAGACGTATTCTTAGGCAATTTTTTGCTTTCCAGTAGCCACGTGACTTTCTATGGCAAGAATTACTCAATGTGCAGTTCCTGTCTGAAATGTCCTATCCAAAGTATTCAAAACAAGTTTCAAACAAACCAAGCATCTTCAGCTTCTGCATTTTGGCAGATATTATTGTTATTTTACAAGTGCAAAAACTGAGGTAATTTTTTTTTTTTAAAGAGGGGCAGATGCTGCAAGTATGCAGGCACCGAACATCCTCGGTGATTGTCTAAAGCTAGGAAGAAGCATTGCAAAAACCCAGAGAGGATAGAGGCTGTATATTTGGGCATGAATCTCCCCAAAGCATTAGTGTTTGTTGCCAGGCACACATTCACCCTGCTGTAGAAACTAATCTTGTACCTCATTGTTCAAATTCAAATACTCATCTGCAATTATTTTATAGTTCAGATTTTGAGTAGTTCTTCCTCGGTAACATACCAGGCTGCATACCCAAACCCAAAGCAACAGTTGCTTTCTACACTGTGGTTATGAGGGAGTTAAAGTTCAGGTTTCTAATTGCTCTCTTGAGGCCTTATTACTTGTTGATTAGGTCCTTTTGGGAACAGCATCAAACCTATAATAATAAACACTCATTTCACTGGAAAGTTTGTAGCTGCCGTAGCAGCCCTGCGGCCCTTCTGCCTCCGTAACTGGCACAGGTATAAACTAACCAGAAAAGGTGTTTGTAACTTCTCTGAGAGGCTCTCCGGGCTGGTCGTGTCTGATCTACGGGCTTTTTAGCAGTCGGGTTAAGAACTGCATCTTCACCTTTGGCAAAGGCACTTGCTTTTGTGTGTGCTCCTCTCCTCTCTCCAAGCCTACAAATCAAAGCTGCAAAGCGGGGTCTGGTTCAGGAGTGTGGATGTGGAGTGAGCGTGTCTGTGCAAAGACATCTGCTAGGATTCCTTCAAAACGGTTGCTACTTTCCTAAATGCTGGTAGTTTTAGGGACAGCACCAAGTACAGGAGAAGTGAGATTGCCAGCATACTGCTGTTTGCCGGTCAGTTTTGTGGAGATTCCTCCTATCGATGTTCATAGCACTTTATCTCCGTGTTTTGTTATGGCATCTAAACAGGACAGATCGCCCGAAGGTGCTATCCTGGCACCTGTGTGCCTTATGCTTCAGCAAAATAATCTGATTTATCAGGATGCTGAATGTTTGCTAGTATGGATACAGTTTTTAGGCTATACCCCTTCGCACAGTGAGCCTCCTCCCGTGGGCGCCCCGTGGCTCCCAGCCAGCCTCGTGGGAGCTGCGGGCCGGTGCCTGGGTGCTGGGTCAGGGCTGGCTCTGCGGAGGCCAGGGATGCTGTGTCCCACCGGCACACACAGCGCTCACGGGGACACGGCCCCCAGACACCAAACTGCAATGGAAGGGGGTCTGCCGGTGAGAAGCTGTGACGGGACAGTCACGAGATGCCTACTGCCCAGCTAGTCATCCCATCCCTGTTTCTAATCAGCACTCATGCTCTTAATTTTCCAAACCACCAAGTTCTCCTAACTGGAATAGTTTGAGGTGTAATTTTCAGTCTAGGTCCTTTGGAAGTATTTGGATAGCATCATTTTTACAGGCTGGATTTCAGAAGGGATGGGGAAAATAACATGGTCTCATATGATCTCGGGCAGGAGAGAAGTTGCTGTGAGTCTCTGATCTCTGTGAGTCTCTGAAGTAGGGCACCAGGTCTCCGTGAAACCCCTCCGCAATGAATTAGCCTGAAGTAAAAGTAGGTGTTTATCTCAAGTCGTTGCCTCAAATAGCCGGCTACCTGTTGGAAGAAGGGTCTGATCGATGCAAACTAAGGCAGCCATGCGTGAGCTGTTACACAGTGGTTAGTATTGATCAGAGCTAACGGCTGCCGATAGGAATGTGGAGCGGACTGACAGGCAGAGAAGAGGGAAGGAGGAAACGGCCTTCGCTGGTGGCAGACGTACAGAGGAAAGCCAATAAAAAGTCAATTCCACTTAACTGAATGGCTGCTAACTAAATATTTTTGGGGCCAGAGCCTTCCCAGATAGCAGCTGGAGCGTCTCTGCTCCGGAACTGAGACATCAAGTGAGCGTGGCATCGATGGCTGAGATAAGAGACGCTCGTGACGGCTGGCAGAGCAGAAGAGCCTGACGAGCCTGCATGCCGGCCCTGCACGCTGAGCCTGCACGCCGAGCCTGCACGTTGGCCCTGCACACCGGCCCTGCACGCTGGCCCTGCTGCGGTGCCGGCCACCAGCACCACCGGCTCTTCGTGATGGGAAATGGGAATGGTGTGGGAAGGGTTCATGGAGCAAACATAGCCAGTACTTAAATACCTATTTCTCAGAGAGAAAGCAATGATTTGATTTCAGCCCCCTTCCCCTGAGATCCCGCTGAGGACCAGTGCAAGAGTTACTTGCTTGGCATGGAGAAGCAGCACAGATTTTCCAGCCCCAGCCTCTGCTGGCTGGAGACACTTCTCATGCCAGTGTGGGACCAGCGACCAGTCTTGAATGTATGGAAAGTTTTAAGAGTTACGGCTCACCAAAGGTAGTTTCAAAAAGTTGGCAAGATGCTGTGTGGGTTTATTTGGGTGGCAGTGCTATTTCTGCCTGAAACTGCTGGCTGATGCCATCATATTCATGCTCCCATTTTCCAGTCCAGAGGGGTCTCTGCATCGGGAAGGACTTCAGAATTCAAAATACAAACATAAGGGTTCTCTAAATGATGCACCATGTTATGAAATCTTACTGTATGAAAGGTGCTCAGAAACACGGCAGCATCACTCCGTGTCAGGAGGAGACCGAGGAGCTCTCCTATAGCTGGCTGCTTTCTCCTCCGCACGTCAGGACAGCTTTTGGTTGTCTTCCTCTCTTGAATTGCTTGCATTAGTGCTGCTTTGGGCTCTGTTACATTGTATGGTCATACACCGTAAGAGAACACAAGGCAATCAAGATCTGCTTTTCCTTCACCCAATACTCAGTATTTAGACTATGTTTCAGGCCAACTTTCAGTGGACGGGATCAGTGCGTAAGGCACCTAATATAAAGTAATTCTCCAACAGTTTGATTAATAGGGTCATAGTCATAGCTTCAGTTCAGGTTCAACCTTTTTAGCGTTTTATTATTTTACAGAGTAATAAATCAGGACAGCAGGAAAAGACAGATGTAGGAATGTCCCTGTCTACCCATCTGTTCATGAAGACAGTGGGTCGCAGGATAATGGTTTCCAGGGTTGGGGCAGCTGATATTAGAAAATCTGCGAGAGGGGAGTTTGTAACAGAGCCAGCAACGCCCCGAGGAAGGAGGAGGAAGCTGGAAGCTGGTTAGTGTGTCCTACAGAGCTGGAGTCTTGACAAGGGGAGGAGCAGGTCGGGGCTCCCAGGGAGCTAACCGGGATGAGATGTCTCCTTGCAGACTGCAAGAGGAAAGGCAGCCGTGCGACACTGCCAACCATCCCGGAGTACAGTGGGATGCTGCCCTTTCTCAGGGAGCAAATGAGTCTGTTCCTATCCTTTCAGCACCAGCGGTGGCTGAATCAAGCTCACCACGTAGGTCCTTAATGAGCTTAGTATTATGGTGATGGAATACAGCTCCAGTATCCTCATGGGAGACTACAGCTTAAAGAAAGAAGAGCCAAGTCGTGTAGGTCCAGTGCAGACTTCAAAGAGGAGAAAGCAGAAGCTTTGCAGTTCAGTTTGTGGGAAGTGATACAGATGATACAGAGGGAAGAAAGTATGGACATGTTTTTATGAGATCAAAAGATTAAGAGAAATAAGTGTAGAGGTTCAATCTCTGATGAAGCTGATGGAGAGACTACAGGAACATGAACTTAAACAAGAAGGGGAAGGACTGGAGGTGGTGAACTTGAAGGCTGACTTGTTAGGAAGGAGGGATGGAGAAAGAACAAGAGATCTGAAGGGATAAACCGGACAAATCAAATACTAACAAAGACTGTCACGGCAGTGTATTTTATATGGACTGAAACACGTGGGATGACAAAAAGAAGTGGCTGTGGTAATCAGAGCAAGAGATGATGGAGCCTTGGAAAAGAGGTTTTATTATTTGAACAGAGAATGATCAAATCATTCAGAAACTGTGAAGGGTAAGGAAAAGACTGGAATCCTGGTTTGGTCATATCAAGTTAAAAACTCCATGGAAAAATAACAAAAATTTAGTGAATGTACTTTGCTTCTCATATCGACTGGTTTGTTATATGCAATGCAAATTTAGGGATAGCACATATAGATGCAAATAAATTCATGTGTAACATAGTGAGAACAAGTCAGATGAATGTTTGGAATTTTTGCTCTATATTTATAGCTCGCTTCTTATATTGCAGAGCAAAGCAAGTTCTATATCGAACAAATGTTTCACTGTTTTCCATATTACTTTAACAGGATTTAATTTTACTTTTTAATTTCAATGAGCTCCATGAAGGCGCCTGGCAGCCCTAATGCATGGGCATCGCAACTTACAAATGATTTGTCATTACAACTTAAAGACCGTTAAAAGAGGTATAAGTCACAAATCAGGGGCCCGATTATCAAAATATGGTCAGCAGCTGGACTCTTCGTATGAATGTATTTGTATTTGCGTATGTTGATATTTTAGGTATTCATAAAATAAAGCTATTGTCCTCATTTCTGTTACTGGCTTACTTACACTATTAAAGGTATTTGGTTTTCACGCAGCTTTTGCAAGCTGAACTGCCTGGGCCACAAATGTTAACAGTGCACATTTACATTCAGAAATCCTACAGTTTTTATAGATGTGCCTTTTAAAGCTCGATGCTTTGAAACCTTATACTTACTTTTATACTAATTTAAATAAAAGTGAAATGTGAGATTTAGGCCACTTTCTGACAGTGAACCTTTAATTACATAGTGGAGGCATCGGCACAGCTAGAAAACTGTCTTCAGCACGCACATACCACTTGCTGGACAAACAGTAAGATGATGTAGTGAAGAAATCAGATCTGTATTTCAGTACGTTTTTCTGCTAAATACTATGCAGTTCAAAACTGGCTTGAAATCTGCATGTTAAGGCTCAGCCTATTTTATTCTGCTTTCTTACCAGGCTGCATCCCTATACTGTGTTATATTGTTATGTTTTAAAGCCGACAGAGTACAGGAAAAACTAGTGAAATCTATTAGACTTACAGTACAAAAGAGGAGAGATTTCTAAGAAATACTGCACAAAAAAGCACAGATTAAAAAAATGGAAGCGGCAGAGAACAGCAACTATGTGCCACAAAAAGATAAATACAAAAAGCTCAGCTCTCTCTTATAAGACACCCACAGTCTCCATCTGTCATCTCAACCCTTTCTCTCCCAACTGTTCTTAAATTAAATGAATGCTTCTAATGGGAGATTTTCTCATGAAAGCTTATGAGAATTCATCCAAAGACAAATTAAAACAATGCAGTGTAATCAAGCAATTCACCTCTCTAACACGTTGCCTGGCTTCAATGTTCACATTTACAAAAGAAAAAAGCAACAGTAAGACACCCAAATAAAGAAAAAAACAACTAAAGAGCAAACCTTTCATTGACTGAAGCCGATATAGATGCAGGTTGCTCTCTGAAACCATTTTTATAGTTGTGTAGCTGAGATAGAGGTTATTTTACTCTGTATAAGAAACTACTGTACACATCTGATTTAATGATTTTGTTCTTTGTAGGCCTTGCAGTTTGAACATGTCTAAATGGATCAGCAATGCTAAAACAATGTATTGCTTTTTTCTTCATGTAAATAAAACTCGCTTGGGCTACTGAGTCTAAAGTCTTTTTAAAATATATTGTCCTACTCATCGCTTATCATTTTAGTTGCTTTTAGCATGCTGTCTAGCATCCTACTCATGTCTGGACATGAATAACATGTCCAGACTTTCCATGTTCACTTTTCTTTCTGGTCAGCTTAATTTTGGGGTTGCTGTGCAGTAACAAAATTCTTCAGTGTTTGGGTCAAATACATTTAATTTCTATCACTTGTAGTCTAGATAGGTGTATTAGCAAAATTGTAATGAAATATTTCTATTAAAACCAGGTCTAAAGGAGGACGCTTGAAAAGGAAACATCTTAAATTTGCAGACAATCACCTGTCAGTGCCTTCTGAACAGGTCTTAGTTTCCTCTCCATTTCACTGTCTTGCTCTTTGGATTCACAGCAGGGAGTCTGATACCAAATGGGCTGCTTTCTGAGCTAACAGTCCCACTAAATTTAGATCTGGCAGCACAAAGGAACTTGAAAGGAGACAAGCCACCCCTGCCACCCCAGAGAAGTTCCCAGCACCAGGGACAGGTCGAGGCTGGAAGCACCTTGGCTGAGGGACGCGTGGTCGGGGTGTTGCTCCTCAGTGGCCATCAGGTCCACGACCGTCGCTGTGAGCAGGTCCTTGGCCAGGGTGGCACTCGGAAGCATCCTCACCTGCCAGGGAGGGCAGGAACAGCCCAACGGCCACAAACGGCTGCCACAACGCTGGCTGGGTAAATCAAGGGCTCCGTCTTCAGTCACCTCTGGGCTAGACCTCTGCTTTGCTGCTGCGGCCGCTTCCTTTCCTTTCTCTGGGTCTCAGCACCTGATTGCAGTACTTGCTCAAATGACGAGTCCCCTTGGATTTCCTTCTCTGTTCGCTTTAATCTCTCTTGCTCCCTCCTTGTTCTTTCGCTCTCTTTGCATGATTTCTGCACTCACCTTCTTCATTACCAAAGCCACTCGGACTGTTCGAGTTCACAGCGAAAGGTAGCTGGAATCCTCCCCAGATTCCTCAGTCTCTGTTATTTTCTCTATGTGCTCTTTCACAGCTTCTTTTACCGAAGTCCCTCACTGTTGTACTTAACCACCATGAGTGACAGAAATCCAATGCTGACCACTTCATTATCTGCCGACCTTGTCCCCCTGGCCTCCTGCCCCTCCATCTCTCTTGGGCAGTTTGCCCTACGTCGCAAGTCCTTGTTAAAGGTCAGGACCCCAAACCATCAGAATCGGTGGTGTTGTTTTACTGTATCACCAGAGAAATCAGGCCTGTCGGATCTCATTAAAGCCCTATTTATGGGTGGAACGCCACTCCTGGAGCAGGATGAGCTGCTACCTTTGAAATGCAATCTTCACCAGATCCGATCAGCATTGCACAGGGATTATATTCCACCAGTCAATCTCTCATAATCGCTCCCACCCTTATTGGCATGGCTACTGCTGTCCCTGCATGAGAAAGGAAATCCTCTTAAACAAATACTCTCCGTGGGAGTAGGACTCCGTTCCCCACGAAGAGGCGCAGGATCAGGCCTCTCAGAGGACAGGTGGCCGCACCGGCTCATGCGGAGGAGCCTGATCAATAAGCCCAGTGCACTACGTTGTTATTCATGTAGCAGCTAACCATAGAGACACTTCAGACTTAATATAGTGCAAATGATGGAAAAGTGTTAACTGATCCTCTCAACGCGCCTTTGAAACGAGCAGGGACCTGTCACCACCGCGCTGGAGCGGGGAAGTGACGTGACTTCCTGAGTATGACATCGCAAACCAGCGGCAGCACCGAAAGTATAATTATTCCCAGCCTTATAAGAACTTCATTATGAGAGGGACACGACATATATGAGAGGTGCAATAGCAAATAGCCTTAACTAAAACAAGCATAGATTTCACGCCAGATTCTCAGGCAGGTTCTGGGAACTGAGAGAATGAGGAATTTCTTACCACGTGTATGAAAAAGCCAGAAGATCTGCTTTCAGGATAGGTCACTAATTCTGATATTTTTGCATCCATTTGGGTCAGCAGGGTCATAAAATCTGACCTTCCCATTTTGCAAAGTTTCTTCTAAGTCGTTCTCCTAAGAGCTTCTTTAATCTGTTCTTAACCAGAAGCAGTGGGGCTATCTCAGTTGGCCTCCTTTTGAATTTCCATGCACACTTACAGACACTTACTGGAAAGGGGTATGAGTTTCAATAGGAAAAGAAGAGCTAAATTAGGCCAAAGCATATTTTAATTTAATTCAATACAATTCTTGCTAATACTGAAAATATACATATATTGTATCTGACACTGTTTAACATTTCAGTATTTGCTTAATTAGCACTGCCTTACAAGAACAAGTTACTCCTGATGACAGTGAGCACGTTTCCTTTGGAGGTTATCGAAGAGGTATCTCTTCTACCCCAGGAGAAGCACGACGCGAGCTGTTCGCTGCAGCTCCCTTTCTCCCTGTGGCTGCAGTGAATTTGCTGCTTGACTGCAACACTGAAACTATCTGTCAAGTCCAAAGCAGAAAGAGAGTTTGAAAGGCAAACATGACTGTGATCAATATGCTAACAAATCCAAAGGAAGCCCCAGCTCCCGAAGGGTTAATCCAGAGAAGAAAAGGCATCCGCATGTTTAGTGAGCTAATGTGTTTATTGATGGGGAGGCCTTTAAGTCCTCAACAGGGAAAAGCTTAGATAAGTGACGGGAAGTTCGTTCGAGTCAGACAACCTGGTTTGGGTGGAACGTGGTTATGTGTTCTGGCTGATTTACTTTTCGGACTCCTGGGGGTGTCCTCCCGCAGGGGGTCTGCACCCGCCCGGAGCAGAGCCAAGCCCACCCTGGAGCAGGGATGTTCCCAGAACAGGGAGCGTCTGGGCTGGCTGGCACGGACACACCACAGGCACCTAGTCCCAGCGAAAAGATGGTGGGCTAGTATCCGTCCAGCATATACCAGCACCTTGCAGCATGTTCTGGTTGAATCTGATACTAGAGTATGTTGTAACCGCCCATGGAAATTCTGCACTTGAAACCTGGACGCTCGTGCTGATTTCTGTAGGGGCGTTCTGTAATGTACAGCCGAGCCGCTGCCGAGAGCACATCCCCAGTCTGCGCCTCCACTTCACAGCCTGGAGCTAACTCTCCGCTTGCGTGCCAGGATGTCCATCGCTGGCCGTCGGGCCAGCTGGACACCCCTGCCCAGGGCCGCGCTGAGGAACTGCATCGGACCACCTTAACTCCCCTGCGTCCACCCGCCGGTGGCTGCGCGGTCAATGCCAGGGTCAGGGGTCGGGTGTCCGCCTGCTAATAGAGTGTAAGCCAACATTGTCCTCAAATTGCTGGAGTAAAGGGACAATGCCCACCTCCTGCTGATGGCCGTACCCCGGGGGAGGGGGTATCGGCTTTATTGGAAAACTGCCAGTCTGGGAGGTGATGGAAGTGGCTGATAGCGGCTACAGAAGGTCTGATTGCCACTGGAGAGCCGGCTGGCCGGTCGGAAACCCTCTGAAAGGCAGTTCATTGACCGACCCCACGGAGCTGTGTATCGACGGCCGCGTTTTCCTCACCTGATGAATCTCCCCAGCTCTGTGTGGCTCAGCCCCGTTCGCCAGCCGGGAGCCTGCTGGTTTGTGGCCAGCTCTGGGCTGGCCTTTCCAGCCTGATCAAAAACTCCCAGTGACCAACTCAGGAGCTCCCACGATGGCATTCACCTCCCCGCCGCATGACGGCCGGACCCTGTGCTCTGGCACGAGCATCCTGCAGCCAGACCAAGTGCGAGGGAACTGTGGATTACATATGGTGCCTTCTGCCTTCTGCACCGTTTGAAATTACTTTTCAAAACCAAGAGAAATTACAAAACCAGGAGGTGAGAGACATTACCAGAATTCGGGATAACAGTAACATCAGAATTTTTATAAATGTACAGTTTTTGATCTACCCCAGGCCACAGTATGCACCTAATTCAAGACGTGACTGAAAGGAAGACTGAGTAGATTTCTCCGCTCTTCTGATGACAAACACCTATGATTGCAGGCACCATAGCTGCTACTATAAAGACATAATGCTGGTATATTCATTATGGATTTCTAAGAGCTGCCATATTGGGAAAGTATTGTAACTGAACTAGATATATCGCATTTCCACACTAGTTAAGAGATTGTAAGAAGGTAAATTAAATTAATGGTCCATCTAGCCAATATCCTGTCATCAACAGCGACCAGTAACAGAGCCCTGTAGGGAAGAGTATGAAATAAGTGAGCGGACAGTGATGCTTCCCCAGAAGCCACCAACAACTTGTGATTAAAGGACTTTCTGAACTACAAGTCGTGTTCCACATTTTAGTCGTCCTCAGTGGATTTTTCTCCCATAAAGCTGTTCCGTTGCTTTTTGAACCTACATACTGCCAGCATCTGTAGCCTTGCTACAGACGAGCCGTGCAGCATGATTTTGTCTTGTGTGAAGAAACGGCTTAATTTCTTTGCCTGCTTGTTTTTAACCTTCTGGCTGCAATTTTCATTTGATGCCCCCTCATTCTTGCCCTGGGACAGACAGCGGACAGGCATTCCCTATTTACCTTGTCCATTAAATGACAATTTTATGATGGTCACCGCATCGCATGCCAGTTGTCTCTTCCCGACTGGCGGGACCCAGCCTGCTTCGTACTCTTCCCCTGCCCAGAAGCTGTTCCCTGCTTCGATCACCTCTCTTGCACTTTTCTGAACCTGTTCCCATTCTCTTATACCTTTTTTGAGATAGGACCAGAATTGCACAGATTATTTAAGAGGCAGGCACATAAGAGATGTATACAGTGGCCCAATGATCTTTATGTTTTTTCTCTACTTCTTTCCTAATAATTCCTTACATTGTTTGATCTTTTGATTACTCCTAAGCACCAAAATGATATTTACAGAGAACTATTCATCGTAGCCCCCAGATCTCCCACCTGAGTGGTGACAGTTAGGTCCACACTATACGTTGCCTCATCCTGTCTTGTCATTTTTTGATTGGGGATTCCAGATTTCATGGCTGCTATGGAATTGTATCTTTGATAATTTGCAGGTTTTAATTTTACTTCGGGAATACTGTGTTGCATTACACTGTCAGAAGCCCTTGCAGTTCTGCTCCTGTATGCAGAGATTATCGAGAGATGCCAGTGTCCCAAGTGCCTATTCAGGAAACAAATAAATACCCTGGAAAATTGTTCCCTATAGGCCTGGCAATCTGGTTTAGAATAGACGTGAGGAGGCGTGTGAAGAGCAGCACCATCGCGGCCTCAGGGAGGAGAACGGGCAAAATATATACTGGCACCGCTTCTGATGAAAGGTGTAAATTGGAAATACCTGCATTTGAGAACTATTTCCTCAAATATATTGATCTTTTAGTAACTTTGTGGCAGTGCCAGTTCCTAGAGACACTTGGGATCTTGCTACCGATTAGCTGCAGACAGAAGAGAAGTCAGCTCATGTAAGATGCTCAGAATAAACCGAGATTCTAATGACTTCTGATTTCTTATTACTGGTAGCATCTGTAAGCCTTATGTCCCACATAAGAGAGGGCTCGCAGCACACCCAAGCGCTGCATGGTGGGTTTCCAAAGAGTCACCGGTTGGGTTGGTTGGGATGAGGGTGACTCCAAGCAGACCCCTTGGGACAGCCAACATCCAGTCCCTCTGCCGAGAGCGGAGAGTGGCTCTGCGGGACGGCGGGAGCCGTTCTCAGCTCTGCAGAGTACATGCACGGCTCTCCCAGTCCCCGTTTTATGGCGTTATACGATAGCTTGGTAGTCCTGTACACAGTCGAGGAGAATGGGACATCAGATTCAGCAGCTTTAGGTTGGATCTTTCCTACACCGGTTAAATCAGCACCGATTCCAATGAAAATACGGACACCACATCACCATACAACCGTTTTAAGCAGTTCTTCCACAAATCAAGGCTGAAGTGACGGGTGGGCAGGCTTCTAGCCGGGACCCCAACCACAGGCTGGATAATGCCTGTATTGTCTTGGGAGAGAGGGGAGCAGGAGCGGGCGGACGCCCAGTTGGCACAAGGACTCCCAGATGTACCGTGACCACCGGTAAACCAGGTTCTCGGCACCTAAAGGTTTCCAATGGTGGGAGCTAGTCCTGCTACAGCTTTCCAGCTGCCATGCTGGATGCAAGAAACCTGGAACCAGCTCTGTGGTGGAGTTCATCAGCCTATGAACAAGCTCTGGGGTTGTCTGCCAGAGCAGGGGACGGGGGCTGCGGTCCCATGCTGCCCACCGCACCGCACGGAGCCCGCAGGAATATTTCCCTTCTGCAAGATCCCAGGCTGAGAACAGGGTGGAGGTGCAGTCTGAGCAGTGAGAGCTGACGACAGACTTAGCAATAGGAGTGAGTTTAGTTTTGAGACTGAGTAGCTCAAGATCCAGATTCTTGATACTGTTCATGGGTCGAGATGTTTGCTTGACCGGACTATCAAAGGAGATGCCATGGTCGGTTCCTGCTGCTCAGGCTTCTCCTTGCCTCGATTTGCATATTGAAGAATCACCGCCGATGCCTGGCTGTCAGAGATGGTGACAGTTGTGGGGGTTTTTTAGCTCTATCAAGGGGGATTATTTTTAACCCAAATTATTTTGCATTGTAAATGTTTAAATCCACATCAAATCCAGATTAATGCATAAAATAGTCCAAGAGGGTATTTACTGGGAAAAAAAAACAACAATAAATCAAACTATTATGGCTAGCTCCTATCTGAAGTGTTTTAAAAAGGGGAAAGTCTGAGATTTTGGCTAAAATATCACTTCAAGGAGAAGATTCAAATAAACCTCTCTGCAAAACGGCCGAAGTTTACATACAAACTGGAACCCTTAGTACTTTTTCACAACATGACTGGAATTAATAATGCAGATAAATCCTAAATAAATCAGGATTAGTGTTAACTACGTCTTGGGGTTTAATACGCTGTACGAAAATGAAAGGGGGCCGGCGGGGGAGGAAGAAGCTTTGCCTTAAACCTTGCCTGCGAGCAAGCAGAGCAGTGCCCGGGGAGGAGGGCAGGGGCGCGGGGCACTCGGGAGCCCCGAGGACCGGCCGAGCAGGGCAATCAAAGCGCCTCTAATCGCTGCTGCTCCGGGGATGTGTTCAAAGGATCTCGTCTGGCCACAGGCCGCCTAAGGTCACAAGTGAAATGCAGTTGTGGGGCAGGGGGAGGGGTGTCTCGGATTTTTGGACAGCCCGGCTGTTTGGATCTGTTTTCAGGAGGTCAGCCGGATTGCAGTATTTTACCGTCTTATCAGCAAAAAGATTAAATTTCCTTTCGTGGTTAAAGAGCTCAGTCCCACTCTGAAGGAAAATATAAATAAAACTGCCAACACAATTGCCCTAAGTAAAAACTGCCACAGCGTGCCGGCGCTCACTGCAAAGCCTGGGGAGCCGCTTCCCGGTGACCTCTGCACCGCCATCCCCACCGGCCGCTCCGGCGGGATGTCACCGACATCCTCCTCCTCCTCCTCCTCCTCCGTGGTGTTTAACGCACCTCTCCGGGCCACGGAGAAGGGTTAAAGCTGTGAGTGAGTGAGTGAGTGAGTGAGTGAAGACTGAGCGAGGGGTGGTTGGGTTTGTTGCCTGCAAAGGCACGGGTGGCTCCCACGGGTGTCCCCACTGCTCTCCAGGGCTATTGCACACGTGAGCAAGGACCATCCCCGTCCTCTCCTCCTCCTTATGCTGGACAAAGCCAGGGCTGATGAAGCGCTCTCACTCTCTGATACAAAAGTAGATTTTAAAAATTTTTTAATTTTATTTTTTTCAGAGCCACAGAGGAGTAGAAAAATGCTTCTTGTGTTCACTGCGTTACCTGGAAATTCACTCTATCCCTCTCCATTCTTGCTCTCTTCTTGCACCATTTGCTCTGTGCTGCCCTGCTTTTCTCAGGTGTGAGACTGGGCTGAAAAGTCTCAGAAATTTGTGGTGTTTTAAGAAATCTCATCTCCCATCTGTTTCCTGTTCCTTTTTTCAGCACTTCCCCGGCACTCATACCAGCTCTAAGGCTCAGAAGAGACGAGGGTCAGATTCTCATCTGCCTCGTGCCACCGGTAATTACTGACACCTCTGCAAAATGGCGATAAATGCATCAGAATAATCACACGTTGCACGCTGCTTCTGCCGTCCCTGGCCACTTTGCAGAGAAGTGCATAGCCAGCGCGTGCACCAACGGAGTCCTTATGAAGCGGGGGCCGGAGCAACAAATGTGCTTCCGGGGTGACCATTTGAAAAGAAACTTAGAAATGTGAAGTTTGCGTGTGATTTTTTTACCTTCTGAGTAATCTTTTGCACACGATAATGCGAGGCTGAGTTTACAGCACCGCTTCCTTCCTGCTGCCAGCAGCGAGTGTGTCGGATGCGTGAGACTGTTGTGCTAATTTCTGAGCAGGTATGAATCTGCCCGGCTCCGAGTAAAGATTTATTCATTTTGAAATGAAAATTTTGATGGTATGGCAAGGATCTAGGCAAAGAAATAAACAAGCGTGCCAGCAAAAAGCCTGTATGTAACAATGCTCACAAATCTGAAATATCCCAACTCTTTCCATAAAGCAGTCAGTTTGCTAAACTTTAATGATAACTTGTCGTTTTGGATTTTATGTGAAATATTTACATATGATTAAACATTGACCAGTAAGCAAACAGAGTAGATTTTCGATAATTTTTAAATATTGGAAATCATCCTATTTTATATTACCTATAGCGAAGTGCCAGCAGTTAGTAGTCCTATTGCTAATGTTAGTTTTTAGGGTTCTTAAACACAAGATCTACTGTGAGAATGAATACGCGTCTCCAGTCTCCTCAAGAACAAGCCTGCAGATCTGTATTCAAGGCTACAGAGCTTCAGATCTGAAATGATCCTGGCCGGGCTGGTGACACCTCCCAGCAAGTCCCTCTGTACGAGTCAGGACATTTACCTCGGTGGCACTGGAAACTTTTAAAAAAGTTAAAGAAAAAAAAAAACACGTCTGTCTTTTCTTTAAGGGAAACTTAAGCGTAGGTCTAGGAAGATAAAGACGAGATGTACCAATGTAAGAAATCCTAAGATATCTTTGATTACTCTAACTCTTGCGGAGTTAATGCTGACATTTTACAGCAATAAGAGCAGTGCATTCACCCACAGGTTCTGTGCTCCCGGGAACAGCCACCCATAGTGAGCATGAGGCCATCCGCAAACTTCATAGAATCTTCGTGTCAGTTCAAATGAAAGCAACCTCAAGGATGCTCTCCAGCAGCCGGAGGGCCTGTTGTGGCCCTGAGGCAGGACGGGCACTTTGCAGGGCTCACAACGGCTCAGGACGCTTATTCATGTGGGTACGTGGTACCACCACGTAACGTGGAGAACCTCTTGTTCCACACCATACCAACCCACCCATGCGTCCAAAAACCCCTTCTTTTGGCTAACCGATATTTAAGCAACCGCGTGCAGGCACCATAGTGTGTCAGACCAAACCAACCAACTCCTTCATTGCCCAGTTCCAAGAAAATAAATGTATTAAGGGCAGCGTCAGAGCCATGGGACCTGGGGCAGGGCTCCAGCACCACTGACTTCTGACCGGGACAGACGGGTCCTGCCCCAGCCCCCTTCCCCGCACCCTCTGCCATTTCTGATGGAACAGGAGAGCGGAGCTGCCGAGTCCAGCCTGGACACCCAGCGCCAGGTTCCGCTGCAGCCAGCAAATCCTCTGCAGGGACCTTTCAGGGACCTTTTCTAGGCTGGCTTTGCTAGTCGCAGAAAAATGTTTCTGGAGGTTTTCCCAGGATTCTCAACGTAAATGTTCAGAAACCATGGGATATTAATAGACAATAGAAGCTATTTTATTTATACTGTGATGTTTAAACGTTTAGGTTCTGCTTTCAGCCATTTCCAGTACCAGAAAAAGGAAAAAAAAAGGGGGGTGGGAGGTCCCTGAGAAGCGGATGTAACGTGCGCTACATCCATTGCCGTGACATGGCAATGTAGTATTAGCCCCTCGTCCTGGTGGGCAAAACTAGAGTGAATTAAATGCACTAGGTGCCTAAGTACAAATAGCCAAGCCTGGTTATATTCCTTAAAAAACCACATAGTACTATTCGCGTGTGTTTGAAAGGAGTAATTTCCCAACCCGAAAGACACCTGTGAGGAATAGGGGCTGGAATAAATAACCTGAAAACTTTCTGTGAAAACTGGCCAACATTTAAGAACAATTCACTTGGTGCCCCAAAAGCTGCAAATTTTTATTCACGAGGAAGTTTATACATCTTTGCTAAAAGAGGATATGAAAGCAGTTATAAAAAACAGGAATCAAAGTATAACAAATTAAACAAGGAAACATCTGTGACAATTAGTATAAGCCAAAGCTAATATATGTGAACAACTTGTAAGAAAAATCAAATGTATCGAGCACTACCAACACAACGCTCACAAACAATAAAACAGAGATTTTTAAAGTTCACCTTTGATACAAGAACTTCTAATAATTGATTATTATGTGCAATAATTAACCGTTACTAAACAGAGAGGGTAAAAATGTCAATAACGGTGGAATAAAACATTCCTGGTGCACATTTGTAATCAGACTAGTTGTTGTAAATATATAACCAAGGTCACATAATAGTAAGGGTGTAAGTTAAACAGCATCTGTTAAATATAAAGATTTTTGAATTACCAAGTCTGAACGCTTGTCTCTAATAATTTTAAAGGAATCATTTAGAAACTCTTCAAAGGCTTCTGGCTAATCCTTAATATGTCTTCGAGAAATGGGAAAGTCTGCAGAAGACTTGGGACGAAGTTCGGTTGCAGGCTTTTACAAAGCACACAGGATCGACCCATATGTGTAACAAAAGGTCAACACTTCACATGGGTCAGCAGAGAGACGAAGGATGGAAATATGCGTAACACTCACTAACATTATTGCACCGGAAGTAACTATTTTTTTAAATTTTCTCAGCAATGTTCATTGTGAAGACCCTTAGATCACCAAATCTAACTCATAGCAATGTTGTAAACCTCTGTCAAGCCCCGATTCCCAAAAGACGTCTGTCAGAAAAGCTTCCAGACCTCCATTCAGAAATGGAGAACCCAACACTTTACGTGACAGTCTTCGTCCATGACGCATGAAGAAGTAAGTGGAGGTCTGACAAAAAATGTCCAGGAAGGCAAGACAAAGAGCAATGGCTTACTTGGATATTAAAGCAATTGCATAGGAAGGGCCCTGTTCATTACCTCAGGGCTCAGCAGATTAGGAAATGGTAACACTCTTAAAAATATTTTGGTTTGTAGGGAATCGTAATGCACATTCAGACAAACAAGTAACAACATCGATACTGAACGCCGCAAGGTGGAGGAGGTAAGGCTGTGGAGAAGACCGCTGGAGGAGACCGAGAGGGGCGAGGAACAATGAGCCGGTGCAAAAGGGAGGTTTGGTGGCAGCTGAACTGAAAGACATTGGCGGAACCAAGGGGACGTATCAAATGTAGCTTAAAAACGAGAAAACCAACATTTGCTGACAGAGTCAACCAGCACTTGCTGTCTGACGTTATGAGCTAATTTAACGAGAAGTTAACCGATTTGAGAAAAGGACTGTGAAACCCCAGCAGGAAGAGGGAAAACCACGCAACCATGTATTGTGCCAGTTAAAACTCAAACTCAAATTTGTGACAGTGACAACACGTTAATCACGTACGTGAAACAAGTCTCTGTGCTGTATAGCAATTCTTGATAAAGTATCTAAAGAAATGTATATTCTGGAACCACTAATGGTGAGGGCTGTAAGTCACACTGACGTGAACGGGAATTTGTAAAGCAGTCGGTGAGGTTTGAGGAGCTGATACTGGAAAATGCTTCTTACAGCATATCAAAAGAATTTTATTTTTTTTTAGGTACAAATAATAATGAAGGCCTAACTGTAGTTAGGGGGAAGCTAGGCAACAAGGATCATAATTCAGTCAGATTTTTAAATAGTACAAAAATTAACCCTAATAAATGAGTAGCAATTATGCTCAACTTCGGCAAGGCAAATAAGGAATGAGAGAAACATTGGCCGGAATTGAGTATAAAGAAGCAATAGAAGAAAAGTTTTCAAAGCAAAATGACAATGGGCCTATTTCAGCAACATGATTAATTCTGATGTTCATGGGATTTATGTGTACGCTTAATATCTTTCCTGACTGGATATGGATTTTGAATGCAGGTCTATGTGCTTCAATGAATTGGGGCATCTGTCTTACACTGGATAATTATGAAATCAAACAGAAAAATAAACAGAGAAGCAAAGAGAATCTGATTTGTCTGAGGCAAGAAAACAGACAGACTACAGAAACAATAAAATTTTAAATTTCAAATTTTACACAGAACATGTTAAGACTAAATGTTTTAATTTATGTAAAGAAAAAAGATAAATAAGGATTTCTGAAAGCTCTTAATGCAAAATTCGCTAATATATCATTTAGACATTAAAGTTACATCTGATTTTTGTTTGACTTTTCATAAGGAGTGGTGGGGACAGTTTCTTTTCTTTGGCGGAAAAGAAATGTGAATATTAAAGGGAGCCACGATCATGCTTTTGTGAAAAAACTGCTTTCTTATTGGAAATTTTGATTTCTCTGAAGAGAAAGGTATACCAAACCCCCAGCTTCTGCTCTCTTTTGGGATGCAGAGCACGCCTTCGTATTGCAGGGCAGGCTCCCCCCCGCCCCGCCAGGCAAAAGCTGACAGAGCGTAGCCATACCCCCCAAGGCCCCCCCCAAATGCCAGCACATACACCAAACTGGTCCTCTGAAACTTCGGAGATTCTTCTCACTGGGCAATAAGGACTTTTCCTAAACCCCGGGATAACTCTTCTGCCGTTGCTGGGCGGAACGGAGGGAAGCTGCAGACTTGCCCCTCGCAAAGACCCCGAATTTGAGTCACGTTTTTGTTTGTTGCTGTTGTTGCTGCCACAGACCGGTTATCCCGCCCCATCAAAGAACAATTACCGGCAGGCGGCAAAGTGAAATTCGCATCATCAGCGTAAGGGCCCCCAGGTCTCCGCAGCAGCCGGGGCACCCACTGTCCTTGAAGTGCCACTGGCATTGCGTGGACAAACATCGGAGGGCAAAGCTCTTGATACACGTCTGTGTTTAAGGATACTGGAAGTAGGCGGGAGCACCTGGGAGCTGCGGGCAGAGCAGGACCTCCCTCGCGCAGCCGGCACGGTCCATCCCGGCCGCGCTGTGCCTGCCGGCAGGACAGACATTATGGGGACGCCTTCCCCTCCACGGCTCCGTCCCTCCTAACTCCATCCACCGGTGGTGAGGGACTTCCTGGAGAAGGTGTCGCCTTGAACCATCCTGCGCAATGGCCTCCAATGACTCTACCGTCTGTGAATTATGTTTTACTCGGGTGCAGGACTAGAGCTTGCCAAAATTTTTGCTACAGGTTACATGTGCAGATACAGGCTTGACTTCAAATACCTGCCTGCCTGTTCAGCTGGCATAAACTGATGCCATTTCTTCCTTAAATCACTAATGCAATTTTGGTGATGATAATACTTTTCTTTGCTTCAAAGAATGATATCAAATCACACAGAATGATGACCTGTTTGCTAGGCTGCGTTAGCAAATCTAAAAATGTGCTTTCCGTGATACAAGGGTGTTCAGCTCTTGAAGCCACCATCTCCTGAATCAGCAAACAACAAACAACGTTGCTCTGGCTCTCGCGACGGGACCAGGCTCAGCACCTCATGGGCAGCCGACGTGCTCGTGCCCGCAGACTGGCGCTCAGTGCCAGGCCGCAGTTTGGGAATTTGGCTCTTACGAGTCATCTTAGCACTTTGTTCTTTTCTTGCACACCACGTCAAAATGCTCGACACTTTTTTAAAACATTCTGCCTTTGTAGATGACTGTTACGGTGCCTTTTGGAGAAAGGGAGAGAATATGGTTTTGCATAGTTGCCTTTGCAAACCTCAGGAGATTTATTATGCCTGGACTGATAAACTAGTGACTGCTCAACCTCTTCACCTGTCGAGCTAGCTTCCTGATGGCTCTCTTAGGAGATGAGCACTGTTTGATGATGCTCTATGAGCCTTCCTAGGTGTTGCATCTGTTGGGAGGGTGATTGTAACACACAAGAATTGCCCCTTTCCTGGGAGCGCTTAGCAAAGTCTCTAAGACCTTGGTGATGTATCCTTGTGTCTAAAGACCACACAGAAGACATGCTTGGGTAGGAATTGGTCTTAGTTCTCTTCCAAATACTTTGGAAATAAGATGTCTCATTGGAAAAAGGTATTGTTTTTAGAAAAATGGAAATTAATGACATTTCAATAAAATTTCGGATTTCTGTATGTCTATATTGAACTTGATCTTCCTTAGTTGTTCCCTGATGATCTTGCAGCCCAGCATGGCTCTGTTTATATACAGTCTCTAAAAAGCAACCCTGTTTATACCAATCAATTTGTGGTGAAACAAATTGCAGAAAACGGAGTGAGCTCATTTTCCCTATCCGATATGATTACAACTTTTTGCATGTGGAAAAATAAGCTATATTTGAGGTTGCTGCTTAATTTGACTGAGCAGCTACTGCTGAATGTTTCAGAAGTACCTGCCAGAGGAACTGACAGCAGCTGTAAGTCAAAGGAGTCTGTTCTGAAGACATATAACTCACAGAATAACCTTAAATGATGATCTTTGCCACCAGAAGTAGTTCAAGTAGTAGGTTCCTCTGAACGCTTACATTTCCAGATTTGTTCCATTTTTTTCCCCTGTAGAAGTGACATTTCATTGGGTGTCCACCCAAGCAGCTACAGAAGATAACCCTTTCATACAATACAGAAGATGCATTAATCCTGTGGCTTTTTTAATTTCTTGGCAGACTTTTCCAGCTTTGCTATCTCTTATTTTCCTATTTTCTAGTCAGTACATACATCAGACTATGTTTTTAAGTAAAAAAACCAAAACCAACCCACCAAAATCCTACCATACACGTATCAGTACATCAGAGAATGGTAATAATGTTATGAAGATCAGTACAATCTTCTGGCTCACCTTTCTCTTTACATCTAGACCATTTGAAAGATCACTGACAGAAGCAATTGCTTGCAAAGCACACTGTTAAAACCAGTGTAACAGTCTTCCCCGCACCTCCTCCTATGGGTCTTTCAGCTCTCAACCAGCTAATGATTCCCCTTTCCTCTCTTCTTTTTCTCCTCTGGAAAGAACTGCTTTTCTTACTTATGTCGTGTCGTGTCCCCCCCACCCAGTCTGTAATAGAGCAATAGATTTCCATGTCAGAAGAGAGAGCTGAAGATTTAAGCACAATTGCTCGTGGTGAGGGCTGACAAACTCACTCCGGAGCTGGAGGCAGTACAGCTACTTACCTCTGCTGGGTCTACACGCGTTTGGGACAGCCGGCCCTCACGTCACCAGGACCTCCCCATATCTGCACACAGACTTATCCAGCACCAAAATGCATTGCGTGACAGAGACGTTTCATGAGAGCTAGAGACGCGTTTCATGAGAGCTAGAGACGCGTTTCAAGAGAGCTAGAGACGCGTTTCATGAGAGCTAGAGACGCGTTTCAAGAGAGCTAGAGACGCGTTTCATGAGAGCTAGAGACGCGTTTCATGAGAGCTAGAGACGCGTTTCATGAGAGCTAGAGATACGTTTCATGAGAGCTAGAGATGCGTTTCATGAGAGCTAGAGACGCGTTTCATGAGAGCTAGAGACGCGTTTCATGAGAGCTAGCTCGACCGCCCCCCGTGCACAAATGCAGTTGTTCCTCTGTTCATTCCTGCACCAGGCTCACCCTCTCTGTGAGAGCCGCAGAGTATCTTTTGAAAAGATATCACCCAATCTTCAATTAAAAATGCTAAGTGACATAGATTCCTTCATCTCCCTAAATAACTCGTCCTAATAGTCTACTAGTTTCATTGGATAAAATACCTAGGTTAAGTTTCTCCAGTTTTTCACTGTGAAGTACATTTCCCAGACCACCAATCCTTGTTGTAGCTCTTCTCTAAACTCTGCACAGTTTTCTTTTCAAGATACATTCACCAAAACTAAACTCACCGATGAGAGCGGGAACCCTGACAGTAGCCTCGCAAGTGCTGGAATGCGTTTTGTGACATCCGTTTGGTACACGGCCAAGAACCTGGTTAGCCCTTACAAACACATCACTACGACATGCATGTTCAGTTATCTAGCATGAGCCCAGGTCCTTTTCTAAGACACCGTAGTTTAGCCGCTAGATAACAATGACTGTCTGAAAATCAAGTCCCTTTGCAGCATTTCAAGCTGGACACCCAAAATTACGAATAACTTCAGTCTACAGACCAAAAGGTTGGTTTCTAAGCAGAGGTGCAAGATACTATACCAGATGGCAGAATTCAGGAGCTGAAATGAGAGATAGCAAAGCTGCTGGAAATACAGAGAATTAGGAAAAGAAATAAATATTCAATAAATTAATACACAAATAATAACTGACTCTAGAGCCAATTTGCATAGGAGAGGAGGAACGTGTTAAGGAACATGGAAAGTTAATATTTTCCTATGGCATTTAAAATGTAGTATTTCATTTGGAACCATCATCTTCTGTGCCCATTGATCATGAGGATGTGATCTTCATCTTCCTCATGTCCTTACCTCCATGTTTTTTACGATAGACACTTTTATTTGGCCTTAAACTAGATAGTAATATTCATGGAGTAAGTATCACATTTTCTCATGAGCTTAGTGGCAAGCACTATGACAACCATATCCTGATTTAGATGCTATTGACATAAAACTAGGATGTAGTAACAATTAATAATAATAATAATAATGTTAATAATAATGTTAATAACAATAATGTTAATAATAATAATAATAATAATAATAATAATAATAATAATAAAAAATATATATAATGCCATCAACTGAGGTCCCTTTATCATTGCAAAACTTAACTTACAAGTGAATGATAAAGTGCACAACAATGTTATAAGCCACACTGAAAGGCACGGTATTCTCACTAGGGTTTGACAATTAAAAAAATAATGTGGTCAGTCTCAGGAAAAACTGCACTGATAATTCAGTAACAATCTATTATTATCCAATATATGCTGTATCTAACACTTCTACCCTAAAAATCATATCTATATATGTATACGTATATATATACACATATTTAATAGGAAGTACCCAAAGCAAGCCAGGGTAATGCTTGGCGTTAACTTTCTTCTAAAGTGGTTAAATGAATGCCGATGTTCTTGGCACTAGCTGATTAACCTGTGCAATTTTAATAAAAGAGACAACACTGAATAACAAACTAAAGAGTAAAGAATTACCTACCCCTGCCCCACACCATTTGGCTGTTTTCTCCATATGGCCAGAAGGAAAAGCCATCTCGCATTTGCCCACCAAAACCACATATTTAATCCATGTGCTTATGTCAAACTTAATTACAGCACATTTGGCATAAAATAACAATCCACATCCTTGGAGAGGGGAACTTAAGTAGTTAATATGTGTGATTGAATGAAAGTGCTTTGCTGAATGTTTATGAGAAACCCAAGACGAGCGAAATGTGGTGATATTTTAACTGTTTAAACACCAGCTCTCCTGTCCTGCGCTGGAGCCCCGCGTCCCCCGCCGGCACCTGCCCCGCTGCCGCGCTCCGGCAGAAGCCTCGTACAAGAGAAGTGCTCTTGTACACAAACCTGGCCAAGCCTCGCCCAACAAACGCACCGTCCTCTGAGCAATAAAGTCACATTACTATGAAGGAGAGATTTTGATACCTGCTCGCACCCCTATTTCATGCCCTGCCGTTTTAGACACAAAACTTTGCCACAAGAAGCTGGGGATTTCCCTACAACCGAGGCCGTGGAGACGCTCTGTGGTGGGCTGCAGTGGAGAGCAAGCGGTTCTGACCAGGAGATGGATGGCACAACCCGAGACCTCCACCAGAAGGCTCTCGCTCCAGAGCAGGGAACAGGCTGTCCCACCGTCAGCCACCAGACTTCTTCGGGTTGCGTTGCAACTGCTGCAGTTCCAAAAGGCACGACGCAAAAATCCATGCTCTGGGTTTTGAGACCAGCGGTGACCTTGCAATCTGATGTCCCATAAGGCAAACCAGAATTTCACAGATACTCCTGCACCGAACTTCAAAGCTGTGTTAAAGCTGAGCCGTTTTTCTTACAGAGGAACAAAGCCTGATTTAAAGGCTCCAAATAATGTTTTCGTTTTCTTTTTTCCCCACTTCAATGTCCAGTGAGTGGTTCTCCGTCACAACAGACGCTGGTCAACTGGTTTTGCCTATGACTGTACATGGAAACAAAGATGGCATTACAGGAGTGGAGCTCTGGCTCCCAGTACCTGCGTGCCCCGCTACAGGGCACTTCCCTGTAGGTTCTTGTCAAACTGTCCTCTAATAACCCACTGACAAATGTTGGTCTGAGAGATAATATGAGTCTTCCTGCCCTTGTGACTCATTCTATGCCTTAAAAATACCCGGATACTTCTTTCTTCTTTCCACACCAGTTTGTAGAAACCACAGATCTCCAAAATGGAAATTTCCTCTCTCTGTAGTCCCCAGAGTCTCTAAAGAAGCATACCCAAAACCTGACAGGTGGGTCTGGACTTGTGTTCAGGCACAGATTTACTAGGGGCAGATAAGGGCAGAGTAAAGAAGATGTAGAGATGTTTTCAGTCCCACATGGAAATCGGTTGGCATGGCACAAGGGCAAATTTGAGGATGAAAAGCCCGACTTCTAAGTGCAAAGATGTGGCTACAATCTCTGGCTCACAACATCCCCAACACCACAGACTGCAGCACAGGGACACCAGGGAAGGACCATTTCCCCAAGAGCACCCAGTGCTGGGTGCTGCTGAGAGCAGAGGCTGGGCTGGTGTGTCCTCTTGGCCGACCCTGCACAGCTGTTCTGGAAAATTTCCACTTCCATTTCCATTGGAAATGTCTGCTAACACTGCATATTAGATTAGCATCTGTGCCCCTGCTATGAGGATATTTTATTTACCTACATAACTCCTTAGGTGTGCACGATGCTCTGCGGGCAGGTGGAAAAGACAACGCTTTGCCCGGGGGAACCCCTAATCTAAAGTAACCATAACCCAGCCGTGGTGGGAGCCGAGAACGGGAAGGGAACAGCAGGACGGAGCTGCTGGCGGGAGGCGCAGGCCGTGCGCGCTGCGGGCAGCCTCTGGCACGAGGCCGGCAGCCTCGGGGCCATCCCGGCAGGCAGAGGCGAGTCCTCCCGCCGGAGCGCAGGGGCAGGCGCAGGCGCAGGGCGCAGGGCACAGGGCACAGGGCGCAGGGCGCAGCAGCGGGCCGGGCCGCGGCAGCAGCGTCCGCCGGCCAGCGGCGTGAGGCGGTGCCGAGCCGGGAGGCAGGACCGGACAGGACGCCGTCGGGGCCGGGGGCCGGGGGCGGGCGCGGCCGGGGTCGGACCCCGTCCTGCCCTCGCCCGTGGCGCTGGCTGCGGGTGGGCGGAGGAGCCCGCCCGCGGAGCGAGCGCGGGTCCCCGCCGCCTCTGGGCACGGACCCGGTGCGCGGCGGCCGCCGGCGCGGTCCGCAGCCGGCCCTCGCCCTCCCGCTGCTCGGCGGCGCTGCCCGGGCGAGTCGGCTTCAGGAGCGCTCCGAGACGGGGCCCGGGAGCTCCCGGCAGCGGCCGGAGCCCTGGGGCCGCGCGGGTCCCCTCAGCCGGTCCCGGGCACCCTGCTCACAGGGGCCTGCGGGGCGCAGGACAAGGCGCACGCTGGCTCGGGCTGGCTCCCTGGCCCGCGGCCCTGGGCACAGGGAGACGGAGCCCGCAGGGGCTCAGAGCGTGCTGCAGAAAGGAACCAACGCTCGTAGCAGCGGCCTGGACCGGCGGGCTCAGACGGATAGCCTGAGGAACGGGCTGTGCGATAGAAGGATGGAGCCGGGCTCTCGGTGGGGGTGCGCAGTGAAGGGGCGAGCGGCAGCGGGCAGAAGGCTGAACGGGGAAAATTCTGCGTAGATACTCAAAAAAATGTTTCGTGAAAGTAGTCAAAAAGTGGAACAGGTGTCCAGAGAGGTTGCAGAGATTTTTAATGCCTGACTGGAGAAGGCCCTCAGCAACTTGATTTCTGTTGGCCTTGCTTTCAGCGGGGGTTTGGACAAGGTGACCTCCCGAGGTCCCTTCTCACCTAAATTACACCACGATAACCAGGAAGGCTAGAAATGTGGAGGTCACTGCAGTCAGCACCGGAGATCACAGAACGCGGAGTAAAGTTTCTGTGTAAGAAATGGTTTCTGTAGATAGTGCAGGGAAAGAATAAAAAGTGTTCAGCAATGACCTTGATACAAGGAGCAGGAACAAAGAGGAAATAGCTGAATGTGGCAAGGAGGTTATGAGCCCTGGTAATGGCCTGCTCCTGCTCTCATACAATGAGAATGGAAGATCTCCTATTAACTTCAGTGACACTGGACCGGGCTCTAAAAGAGCAGACACTAAAGTGGATGACAGTGTCAGAAAAGAGAGGAGGAAAGAAGGAAAAATTTAAGTTTCACTTTCATCATGCTGAGTATGAGTTAACTGCTGAAATTCCATTGTTCCCTATTTCAAAAATGAAAATAAATAGTTTGCAACATATACGGCAGAGTGACTGCTGCTGGAGTTAATTGGCTCTGTACCTTTAAAAAGATGGCATGACTTTCTTGTTGCCAGAGATTAATTCCTGATGATTTATTGGAGTTAGTGAGAGTCCTTCACCCTGACCTGGATATAAGAAAGGTGACAATAGCCTAAGAACTGTCAGATTGGGTGCAAAATCCTAAGGAACGCACGCTATACAACAATTTAACCTGAGCAGTGTGTGTTGGATTTTACATCACCATCGTTACACTTCCTCTGCTAGTAAAAAATAAGATTAGTTTGGACACTAACTGAGAATATATATATGTATTATTGTTGTTGTTTAACCCCAGCGGGCAACTCAGCCCCCCCAGCCGCTCGCTCACTCCCCCCCGGTGGGATGGGGGAGAGAATCGGAAGGGTAAGAGTGAGAAAACTCGTGGGCTGAGATAAAGACAGTTTAACAGGTAAAGCAAAAGCCGCGCACGCAAGCAAAGCAAAGCAAGGAATTCATTCACTGCTTCCCACGGGCAGGCAGGTGTTCAGCCATCTCCAGGAAAGCAGGGCTCCATCACGCGTAACGGTTACTTGGGAGGACAAATACCACCACCCTGAACATCCCCCCTTCCTTCTTCTTCCCCAGCTTTGCATGCTGAGCATGACGCCATCTGGTGTGGGATAGCCCTTTGGGCAGTTGGGGTCAGCTGTCCCAGCCGCGTCCCCTCCCAGCTCCTTGTGCCCCCCAGCCCCCTCGCTGGTGGGGTGGGGTGAGAGGCAGAACAGGCCCTGACTCTGTGCAAGCACTGCTCAGCAGCGATGAAAACATCCCTGTTATCAACACTGTTTTCAGCACAAATCCAAAACATAGCCCCATACCAGCTACTATGAAGAACATTAACTCTATCCCAGCCAAAAGCAGCACAATTATATCTATATACATATATATGTGTATATATCCTAGTGGTAGCAGGATTATGGAGGACAGAGTGGTTATGGAGCCTTTGATATGTAAATATATATAATATAATCATATATTTCTGTATCTTACAGCAAAGTGCATGCTGTTGAAGAAGTTGCCGAGTTTCTCTAAAAACCATAGTTTTATCTACGGTGGCTAAAACACTGCCCGGACTAAAACATAGATTATATTTTTTTAGTATGGGGAAAGTTATAAGAAGAAAATACCAAGATTCATCAAAACCCCTTTGGAGCAAAGCTGTTTCGTAGCCTGGGGTTATTGCTCGCTGCTACCACTTGTTCTGTTTGTTGTGGTATTTTGGGTTATTTGTGCCTCGTGAAGCAGCAGCAGCCTTTTCTTTTTGATCCACGGGACGCACTCCCCCATGCCAACCAAGGTGAACAGCAAATATCCGTGTGTCAAGATATGAGTGCCCAAGCGCTCCGAAGCCAATAGCAGCTATTATCCCCCAGCACTGTCCTACGCACCAGTACCAGCAATACTTTAAGGAGCGGGGTATTCAGGCACAGCCTAAACCGACGCCTAGGTTTGGTCCCAGTCCCACAGAAAGGCTGTGGTTGACCTGGGAATGGAAGCCTGGGCTGCTGGCTCCCGGGCCAGCGCTACGCCCTGCAGAACACGCTGCCTGCGCTTCTCCACACCGAGTATTGATTGCGGATGGAAACGAACCGTCCTGGCATCTCCCGGGCCCCGTCCAGTGACGCTCGGGCATCTGCCAAGCGTGGTGCCCTCTTCCCCTCGGGGCTGGAGCGCGTTCCCCTTCCCACGTCTGCCAGAGAGCCCTGTCTGCTCGGAGGGACCCAGGATTCCAGGGAGAGCTTTCCCATGCCATCGTCCCTCAGAATAGCTCTGCTCTCCTTATTTTTAGCAAGGCTCTAATGGGCCAATATGTTTGATTTTCCACTGTTTCCACCCTAGTTCAAGTCCCGCTCCTCGGCAGTCTCCCTGCGTTTTTGCTGGCGTGTCTGGCCAGCGGTGGCAGGGATGGGGGACGCAGGGTGGAGGAGCCTTGGAGATGGTAGCTCTGGCAGCAAGAGCTGCTTTGCATACTTGGAGTTGTACAAAGCTGATTCTCTGAGAGAGAGAAAGACGGAGAAAGGGGTTTCTGTAAGTAGCAGAGACAATGAGAACAAGGCAGGCACTATGCCAAGCACGGGATGGCTGCCAAAACACATATCATTAGCTTGGACCAGCTATAAGCAAGGAAATGAGAAACATATGTTGGAGAGCAAGGTTAGGAGCGAGGGACTATGGGTCAGTGACAGTCGTCCGAAAACTTTTCCCTTGTTCTTCAGCTGTGGCCCGACGGTGTCAGATGTCATTCTGACAGCCTTCATTTCTCATGACGGCCAGGCTTATTTTGGCCTGGTTGTTTTTTGTTGTGTTTTTTTTCCCTCCCCTAATGGGAGTTACTGAGAGGAAGAAGAGAACAGACAAGAAAGGCTTTGCCATTTTTTTTTTCCACAGTTATGGGAAAATAACCTTGTTTTCTGTGATGTTCTCTGAAATCCTCACCCTTGATAAAATAACGGTGTCTCAGGACTGGGATTCTGCCTGGCCCTGGTGAAAAGAAAAGGGTGGGTAGTGTATCCCTAAGTAGTTCTTGCTGTTCTTTCTTAAATATAATTAGATGCACCTCATTACCTCAAACTAAAGGCCTTTTGTACTTCTTCAGGGCTGTGTTTCCTGAAAGCCACGGCGTGCCACGGCTTGCAGCATCCAGTCTTATTTTATCACATTAACAGTGTATTTTTAACATTTTTACCCTTTTACCAAGCTGTTTGCAGATTATTTCATTTTTCTCCAAAGACTACACCCGGATGATATGTTACTCACTGACATTTAATGAAGTGTTTGAAGTTCCCACTCCCTTTCCCAGCACCATTATGTGTCTCCTTCCTTTGACGGAGCTTTCACTAGATAGCACCTCAAAGTTCATTGCTACTTCCCTCCCAAGGCTGAAATATCCCCAGATAGAGAAGAGCCTAATACGGATCTTAGACAGCATCCCAAGAGACTTTTGTTTGACTACTGTTCCGCAGCAGACTACATCTGAACTTGATAGGTCCCTCCACGTCATCAGCGCAGTGCTGAGGGATGAGCACCTTGTAAAATCTCAGATAGCCTCAGGTCTGAAATGCAGAAGAGGTTCATTTTGCTTTGGGCTTGGAAATGTGTGCGGAGCAGAAAGAAACATGAGGATGCAAGGAGGAAGATCAGATATAAAAAGCCAAGCACCATTCTTCACGGAAGAGCCTTGCACCAATGGAGGATGCAAGATAGCAGGTGGAAACAGTGGTACTGGACCTCCCCGGCAGCACGGCCAGCAGCGTCGAGCAATATGGGCCGGGCGAAACGCCGAGGCGTGGTCCCCTTGTCAGCCTGTGCCGGCCTGCCGCCGGCCGGGTGAGCAGCCAGTACGGATAAGCTGAGCACACCTGGCTTGAGCACACACGCTTTTCTTTGAAGTTTGGATTCCTTGTCCTGGAAAATGTGTGTTCTCCTGCTCCTGCAAGGCTACCAAAGATGGGTAACAGGTGCCAAAACAGAAAGGGCAATAATGTGTGAAAACCTTCGATAGTTGGACATACTACGTGTGACCCACATGGCACGGAGTCTAGAGCTGCTTAGACCTCAGAGGTTGTTTTTCGCAATATTTCAGTCATTGGGTGGTTTGGTTTTGTTTTGTTTTATTTTGGCTTTGTTTTTTTTTTAAAGTTCAAAGACTAAATACCTTTTTTTTTTTTTTTTAAGAAAGGTTCTTTTGTACAAATTTGCCACAATGGTTTTCATTTACAGCCAAAAAACATAGACTAAACCTGAGATGGTCATGTATTACATTTACGTTATTCTGTTTTACTTGTTTGCTTGCTTATGCCTGTAGAAGTTTTTTCCTTCATCATTTGCTTTTGCATTCATCTCATCTAATCCAACTACTGCGCTTTGCCTACATGCTATTCATTTTGATTCAGAGTAAAAATCTTCGTCCCTAATCTGCCAAAAGATTGTCAGCCATGGTTTGCATACTGTAGCAGAAAAAATAATAAAACCACTAAATATAAACTTCTGTATCTCTATCTACACGTTTGTCTGCACAGGGGCACCTGAGTTTATGCTGGAGAACTGCTTCAGTGTTAACTTAGACGAACAACAAATTGGATCAACCACACGGCACCTGGATTTTCTGCGAAGGTTTCCTATTCAAATTATAGACGCAAAGGGCTCCGTTTTGTTCAACAGGAAAACCAGGACATAAGTAGTTTGACGGTGTGGACTGGCTGTTGGCAGCCTGGTGCCTACTCGCCCGTTCTGCTGTGCTAGCAGTAGCGTGATGCTCTCCGAGCCCCTCGCTGAGGGTGCGATTGCCCTAGTGCAACGCGGGGTGCGTTCCCTCACAGAACATCCTTGGCACGACATGAGTAAGAATACGTAGAAGACTGGTTTTACAGGGTCTTCTACAGCCTTGGCTGCGCTTTGTCTGATAGGAAACGGTCTGGCCATCTCTCACCTTACACCTTGGTTACTCTCGCTCTCCGTCTGAACCCCAATGTGCTTTAGTCTCTTTAGGACTGAAATAATTTAACTGTAGTGTTTGGTCTTGAGCGGGGATGTCTTGGTGAAAACTGGTGTCTAGTGCACAGGAACTCAGCCCAGAGATCTCATTCTGGACTAAGGTCTAAGACGCCACAGTGAAACAAAAATGTTTTTACAATATACTTCCCTTTACATGATATGACTATGAAACTAGTCTAAAAAGAAAAAGAAATACCTCCATGTAAACACGCACAGTAGAAAAAAAAGTTGCATGCAATGTCTGGGGAATAAGCAACTTGAAGAGAGGATATTGGATAGTCAAAACTTGTAAGTCTTAAACTGCAAATTGCTCCCCGTATGACTTGCTAGTTGGATGACGTAAAACCTCAGATCTCAAAGCTTCGCTGGGTTGGCTGAGTGACAGACAGTGCCAGGCTGCTCTCTGGACACCGTTACACAGAAAATCCTGAGCAAAGTGCAATGCAATATAGCATGTCTAAAAGTTTGCAAGAAATAATTTCATTCTAATGACTTTTAACCGCTTTCCATGCCCTAAAGCCTGCTGCGAGAGCCTGTCCCCCCAGCCTGCGGAGAGCCTGCCCGCAGCCGGGCAGCCCGCTGCGAGGCTCCTGGGGGAAGCTGGAGTATCAAGTTTGGAGGGAAATAGGTGAGGTCCAAGATCAGGTCTGAAAGGAGAAGGGAGATGAAGCAAAGGTCGTACATGGACTGACAGCAGGTAGAGACCAAGGTCAGGGAAGAAATGATGAGGACAGAGCTAGCCAAGGAGGAAGACAGGCTCAGGCTGGGGGTGGCTATTACTGCACTTAACTTGTCACCTGCGCTGGCTCCAGCCAGGGAAGAGAGATGACAGACGTGTCATTTCTAAGCACTTTAACTCACCAACTTTGAGGAAGGGACTGGCACAGCATACAGGCACTGACACTCGTTTTCTCTCAGGCAGCAAGTTAAAATACTTGGAAATAATATTCCTCGCTTGCCGTTTCTGGAGCCTGGGCCGGGCAGCAGCAGCGACAGCCCGCTCTCACAGCAGTGGGCAGGTGTCCTTACAAACAGCCCAGCGTCCCCCCCATAAACTCTGCTCTGAAAAACATCTGCAATATATTTTTTGAAGGATTTGATATTTTAACATACGCTCTGTAAATCTGATATCTTTGACTTTAAAATACCATTAGAAAGACTTGCTGGAATTTTTTTTTTTTTTTAACTAAATGGGAGAAAGACATGCTGACTATCGATTTCAAATACCGCCTGCTTTTCACACAGCCTTGGCTTGTAATGTAAGATGCTCTAAGATGAAATGCAAGGTTTAAATAGAAATCTGGAAGCCGCGGTACTTCAGCTCAGAGCGCCCAATCAACGTCACCAGCACAGACCCCAGGAACTTCCAGTCGTCACGGCCCAAGAGACAGTAATGCCTTACTTATAACTACATGCAACGTTCCTGGTTGTTTGGGGTTTTTTTGCTGAAATGAGATATAAAGAAGAGAACACAACTGATAGAAGGGCCCAAAAGCAATATATACCATAAAAACTGAAGTCATACGCAAGATTATTGAGAAGCTGTGTGTGCTTGAATTCAGTAGACACGTTCAGCCAACAGGGAGTTTGGCTTAAGAGTCTAGGTTCTTCACAGAAGAAAAATAAACAATACTCTAACTCTACCACATTTTCAGGAATCCTTGGGAAAGAAGGTATTAACCTCTAAGTTAATGATAAGTGAAATTCAAAGTTGATAATACATATTAGCTCAAAGACACTGTTGAGTTCTGGAGGATTGTTCAATGTGGAGCATGTTTCAGCTCTCACATTTTATCCCCTCCAGGAATGCACCTTGTGGTAAGCATCGGGTATTTTCAAAAGCTTAATGTTCTTCTCTAAACTTAAAATCACATTGATGTGTTTAATTCAGATTTAGAAAGCAGCAGGTCACACAGAGCCAACAATATGGATTTGCCAACAATTTTGAACAGGAAATTAGGGGGTTCTAGATAACCATTAATTACATGTAAAGGCAATGACTTCAGCATAACTTCTTCCCAAACTCATAACCACTATTAAGATGTAATTCCATTTTCTCTGCTGCTAAGGCTAGCTTAAGAAGGTCCAGCCACTTCCACGCACCCCTTTATTTTTGGAGATGGAAGGGAAGGCTTTGTTTGGACGGGATTTTTCAAACCTCGGTCATCTCACTTGTGGTTTACAATGTGGCTGCAGAAAGAGTTGTATCAGCACAACTGCAGAGATGGCAAACCACAGCCTGGGAATGGGAACGTGTAATATGGGGAGGGTGTCTGGAAGCAGCGATGCCAAACTTCAGCCTCGATGTCTGATGCCCGTTCCACAGAGACGCGGTGAGCCATACAGGCTCATATGGCCACGGGTATCCAGACGTGACTTGATGGCCCTTGTTTCCTTAAAAGGAGCTTCCTCAGAGATTCAAGAGAGATTCATCAGCCACTGGTTACCTGCTCCCAGGTAGAAGGTCGGTGAGAAGGTCTTTTCTCCCACCGCTTTAGAGACCCTGTCCCTCGTGCGCGGGAGGTGGCCGACCTGTCACCCCGCTTGCACAAAGAGCCACACAGGGCCAGCGAGTGAACCGGGCTGAGAAAGTCAGAAGGAAACCAGCCAGGGAAGGGAGGCACAAAATCCGAAGAACCCTTATCTTCCTTTGACTGTCTGAGTTACGATGATGTTAATGCAAGACAATATCTCAAAACAGGTACTGCTTGATTAAAATTATAGACTCCAGTTAGAAAGCAGAACTGAGAATGTGGACTAAGGAGACTAAGTGAAAGCGTGCGGCGTTAATTACAGTCTGAAATGCATATTTCATCTTTTACTCCGTTCTGAGTAAGGGTTACAAAGAATTAAAGCAGCTTCAGTAACTGTAGATGGATGCACGAGGACTTTCATGTTTAGTTGGACTTGTTAAAACACAGAGAGGCACTGTCCGCAGAGTTGGAACCGTTCAAATCAGACTTTATTTCCTTTTTACCTGTATTTCATTATTTTCACTGTTTGGTCACATTTCTCAAATTAATATGGATGTGTGCAGTAATATTTCATGTATCTCATGCTTATTTATATCTATTTAATTAGCTTCCCCCAGGCAGAGTTATGACACATTTGAGGTGATAGTAAAGATGTTTTACTTAGTGTTTGCTATAAGCAGACAAAGTGTCTTGCTATTGTCCATACTGGACAACATATAACTACAGAAAGATACAGGAGGGTATTAGTGTTAGTTTGCATTTGCATTAAGCGGAAACTCGACGAGGCAAGTCCTTGAGCAACTTGATCTAGTTGTAATTCCTTTGAGCAGGGGCTTGGCCCAGATGGTCTCCAGGGGTCTCTTCCAGCCTGAATTATCCTCGGATTCCCTGATTTTATTTTCTGCTTTTACACCACATGTTCCCTTAGCAAGACAAGCCAACTTATCTGAAATGCCTGTGTGATAGCGTGTAGTCAGGTGACATTATTTAACACAACCCGATGGCATACACAACACTGCAGAGCTGCACTGTATATATGTGTGTGTGCGCGCACATATATATGTACCTCAGTACCTATTGATAGATAGATCATATAAAAATACAATCCCTCTATGTTTAGGGGTGTTTGTCAGATAATAAACTAGCATACATTAAAAAATTTTAAAATGCCAGATTGAAAATCAAGCTTATTTAATATTAAACAAAATTTCTGATGTAGGCCCTGTAACTACTTAAAGACTGGAAAAACAGGAAGGTGTAAACAGACCAAGGTATATATCTTTACTGAAAGCTATCATATTTGCATTTGCATTTAGCTTGGAAACAGAAGCAGCCACGGCGCAGTATAATTGTTCCATATCCCTATAAAGTCTCTCTGAAAAGCGCAGGCTGATGTCAGCAATCCTTCTCATTTTGTCTTTTTCGAAGGATTTAGCAGGTCTTTTTCCTACTGCACTGAGCTACTCCCCAGGCTGTCTCAGGGAGCCTGCCTCCTTCCGTGCACCTCCGAGGCTGTCGACGGTTCTGCTCACATGCCGTACGCTGTCTCTTGTTATTACAAAACACCGAGGCTTTCAAAAAGGAAGCTGTGCTCAAGTCTGTAGAAATGACTGTTCCTGCACCCATCTGCGCTTCCTCTGAATTGGTTCCAGTGCATGCCTTTGCCTTTGGATAAAAACGCGGTTTTGAAGCAGATACGTTCATTACAACTTTGTAAGAGGAGATGTAAACTGAAGGGCAGCCTGATCATTTCTTCCTGACTGGGGATCCAGCTTTACTCTGGAATACCACAGCCTAAAGCTTTGTAAAATTTTATTCTTATTGAGCAAAAACAAGACTAAAGAGATGTCAGGGAAGAGGTACGCTGCACCAATGGGTATCTTACACAGAAGGCTATGCCAGTGCTAAATGAGCTGTTCCTGGCAAGGTATGGTACAGAAGGTGCACCTTCTCCTCTGAGAAGCCCGAGGACAGAACCTCCCCCAAGAGAAAGTGTTTTGCATTGGCGAGACAGGCCAATGGGAGATTGTTTTTAATTTAACAGAGATGCTGGTCTGGGCTGGGGGATTAATAGCTTTGTACAGAAAGATACACGCACACTGCCACGAGACAGCGTGATCTGATGAGATGTCACGGGCTCATCAGGAGAGAGCTCAGACCGGTGCTTCTGATCCTGCCGTTGACCTGTCGCATGGCCTTGGGCAAGCTCTGCCCCATTCACGTCTCTCCTGCCATTTCTTCCCTTACGTGCCTAACACATGCACATACATTGTAGGGGCTAGACCCAAAAAAGTGTTTAAACCCTGAGTTTCGGGAGAGGAATTCACGAGGCTGAGTTACTCATCCGAGTCTCAAATGCAGTGAATGGGAAAGGATCCCCAAGCTTTGCAGCGGGCTGAGCCGGGAGATGCCAAAGCCAGCTCTTTGCAGGCACCATGGGCAGGTATGCCTGGCACCCCGCATCCGACGCGGATGTTGAACCAACTTGCATAGTTTAACCAATCCACTTAGATTTTTACTTTTGATATTGCCATATAAGTCAGGTTCATAACTACTAGAAGATGTAAATGACAGACATGGACTGTAAATCAATACCTGAAAATCATTGCAACAAGCTACAAAGCCAGGAAGATGAAGGTGTGACTGCCCAGAGCTGAAACAATTCTGATCCTACTGCTGTCTGTTGTAGATGCAAAAATAAAACCTAAGAGCAATCTTAAATTGTTATCTACCAAAAATATGTGTGCTCCGCTAACTATGGGAGCCACCTCTGTCACCAGTGTAAATGTTTACACTCTTGAATCAGGAGAGGGGACTAAGGAAGGCAACAGTAATAGATGAAAGAGCGAGTCATTTCTGAAGTACAAACATTACCAGAAAATGTTAGCCCAAGTCCTGGAGCTACCTAACTGATAAGAAACACAGCTGAAGAAAGGCTATACGTAATTTTGATTATTTCAGGGCAATTTAGAGCATATTTACAGACTGACGATGATCTCAAAGGCTCATTTTGGCAGGCAAGAATCAGACCTATATCCGGGACAGGAGAAAGTAGGCACAAAGTCTGCTGTGCTGGCCTCTGCATCATCCAGGGATTCCCTAACCGAGCAGGAATCACCTAGCAGCTGGCTGCAGTTTGGGTTGTAAATATCTATGTAGAAGCAGCTTAGCAAGACCAAGAATGGGATCCAAATATGCTGGACTTTCCTGGAAAAAAAAAGTATTTTCTGGGCTGACCAACCATAGTTCTTTGTGAATGAATCAGTTTGGAGATCACTGTATTTAATTTGAATGTAATCAAATGCTTTAAAATGCCAAAAATTAATATGAGCCTCTGCATCTTGTAGAATAAAATAATGCATTACAAATATTTACATTTCATAACTCCTTCTTTATTCAGCTACCGACATTTTTTGCTCCCTGTTCCAGCTTAAAAACTGAGAACCCACCGATTGTGTTTAGGACTAAGAAGACAGATATTCATCAAGCACATTGCATTTTTGCTTTAAATCTGCTAGATGATATCATAAGGCCCTCAGGTATTAAGAAACTTGCAAGTTCTTTAAAAGTTTGAATGCATGATCTAAATTAGTTTGATACATCTGTGAACCGAGCTTGCTTCCCTTTGCATTTGTTTCTCCGATATACTAATAATGTAGAGAAACTGTAGTTCAGTCTATTCCTTTCTTGACAGGATCTCAAAATAGCTGTAATCTGTTGTTAGGATAGAGGTATTAATGGAACGAACATCATAACTGATGAATACAGGTACTAACCTCCTCCAGTCAGAGGGGGATAGGTACTGGGCTGTATTTGGGAAGCTGCTGAGGAATTGTATCGATTAGACGCCAGGAGCAGAGGAGTTGCTTCCACAGAAGAGTGAAGGTAGTCAATCCATAGCAATGTCAGCCTGTGAAGCCAGAAGAGTCGGCGTAAAAGGCCACCCTCAACACGCCACGTTTCACTTTGGGAGCGCAAGCTTCACCCTGTCAAAAGCTTGTGACTTCGGGCTAAGAGTGTCCAGGTGGGAAACGCAGTGCAGATGGCACTGGCAGCGCGCTAAAGCCAAAAACCCCAGCAGTCGAAGATAAGGAAAGGCGAGCTATTGTCAGAAGGACTTTGTTCAGTATTACCTTAGCAAGAGCTTATACCAATGGAGTTGGTTATGAATTGTACTGGACATTTCTTCTCAAGATAAATAGGGCTCAGAACACTTGGGTCTGTGTTATCACTTTCTATTCTGCTGGGAAATTTAGCCACTAGAAACTCCCGAATCTATCACTCGGCAAAGAAGCAACTTTAAAGTTAGTAGTTGAGCCTTTCCAGGTAAAATGAAAAGTTTGAGGAGAATAAATTGACAGAGGAGGACACGGACGTGTAACCACCTTCCTTGTACGGGAGGTTAGCCATCAAGGCTTGATCCTCACCGACTCTCTGGGCTGACTAACTGCTGCTGAAGCTCGGTTTTCCAAAACAGATGGTGCGGCAAGTACCATTCCACAGATGGAAGTGATGGCATGTCAGCCCCGTGAGAGCAGGAGCCAGGGACACGACGACGCTGACACGTGGGCAGGAGAGCGTCTCACTCCTTTCCTGACTGTCAGTAGGAGATCACGATGCTAGATGGAGCAACCTGATTATGGTCACAATTAAATCCAATGTAGGATTTTAAAAATGAAGCGATTAATAGATTTACAAACTGTTCACAAAACAGTTATAAGCAGTGGGATCTTAATTTTTTAGTTTATTCAACAGTTTTATAGAAAGTTATACAGCACAGTATCAGGCCCTACAGGAAAAAACACCTTGGTAGTTTAATTATTCTTGTAGGCAAGCTATAGTAGAAGATATTATTTTGAAAAATAACTACTACTATCTGGAAAAATTGATAATTTTGAGATTTTTGACAACTTAGTTTCTCCAAGAAAAACTGTGTCTTGATATTTATACAAAAGGATTATTAAAAAGAGAGGGGACAAGGAAGAACATGCTCTATTATTTCACTACCGGGCAGAGAGAATAAATGCAGTTGTTGCAGATACAGTGCTCAAACTCAAACTGGGTTCTGGTACGCGCATCAAACTCTGGAAACACCTGGTCAGGTATTTGGACAGTGGCAGAGTAGGCTACAACCGAACGAGGCAACAACCTGAAGTACTGCTACATTTCATGCCAGCAGACACAAACGTAGGTTTAAAATGGGAATTTTTTTTTTTCACTTTACTTACATAGCAGTATCGCTTTGGGCACTCAGGTGCTTCATACAGCCTACCTCCGCTGCCACTGTGACAGTGCCTTTTATATCTGCGGCTCCGCAATACCAGGAAAAGCACAGCCTGTGGTTACAAGGAAAAGCCACTCTCAGAAGTAACGAACGCTTCCTCGTTCCCGTTATTGGGATTTAACTGATAAATGGAAAAGCTGAACCCGAGTGAGAGGTAACCTTTCTGTACTACCACCAAAGAAACTGCCATAGCCCAGAGACCACAACTGGATGACGTTTGGTACTTTACTAGGTTATAAAAAGAAACTAAATTAAGAGAATTTATTTTGCCTCTCCTTCAGGCTGTCCCACAAGTAACTACAAAACTGTGTAGAAAGGTGCATTAAAAATTAAGAAACAAAGACTGTTTTACAGGCACTCATGTTCCTCCTTGCCTAACAGCATAATCCATTCTCCAATTTAAGCCACAAATGTCTTCCATGGCTTTGAAAACAATCATGTCCTTCATAAGCAAAACAACTATGTAGCCGAGAAATCTTAATGGAATATCTTTATGAAAAATACATATTAATAAAAGATATATCTGATATAGAAAGAGTATCTTTGTGGGTAGATGAGATTATTTGGATGAAACACTGACCCCAGCGTGAATAATAAATATGATAAGTTTTCTCTCAAAATTTATCAAATTTATAATAAGGGCATGGAAACTGAAAAAAAAATCAGTACTAGCACAGTAATTTTTTATAAAGTAGGTATTTAATTTGTGTTCAGAGGTCATCACACTTCAGAAATATTTTCATCTCAATGCCTTGTTTCCATCCGGTTAGATTAAGTCTGAGAATTCAGACCAAGCTGGTAACTCCAGAGAATGTATAGATACTTTTGAAAGTGGAAACTATTTTCATGCTTATAAGTAATTCTGTGGGAGTGAATGTCTTTGCAGCTTCCAGGCCAGGCAGGATGACCTTTCCAGAACTTGTAAAATCAAATCAAATAAAAATAGATTCAGACTTTCTTAAAATGAAACTGCTTGAAAAAGAAGCCTATGAACTGAAACACTGGAAGAAAACAGAAGATGCACTAGCAAATTAAAAATGAAATTTTAAACTTGGAATGACAGTATTTATGTCTCTGTCCCTCTCTTTCTCCCTCCCTCTCTGCCATTTCTATATCATTCTTATCAGAGCTCTGTCAGCCCCTAAACTGACATTTTCCCATCCTGATCATTCCCAGGATAGAGAAGAAGGAATTTTTTTTCACTTGGCTGATGCAAACAGCAGATCATCCTACAGAGAAACGTCAAGGACAGTTCGGAGTCCTAATCCCTGACCTGCCTGCCCTTTCCTAACTAGCTATTGACATTGAACTTAAAAAGCTGCAATGCTGAGATGAGATAATGAATTCTGTTTGCTTTTAGTGTGCAAGAGGAAGAGGGCGAGATAGGGGAGGAGGAAGGGCTCTAGATGTAAAGGCTCTGTTATGGTGCCAGCCTAACTTAAATCTCCTAATATCTGAAACTTGTTTAAGGAAAATAACTGGAGAAACACCCACTGTTTTCCCCCTGGAGCGCAGCGGGTGGGAAGGACAGTACAGGCTAAAGAGCATCGTGAGCTGTTGGAGGCCGTAAGGCACGCACCGGGAGAGCGCAGCCTGGCCAGCTCCCCAGAAGCTGGAGATCGCGCTCGGCGTGTGCAGGCTCCTTGCGCCAAGTCCAGACTTCTTCCTTGGCATTTCTTCTGGCTCTGCTTCTTGCTTTTATCTTACTGCATAGAAATGCCCGGAGTTATGCTCTCATTAACCAAACAGGCCGAGTTACCCCGGTTCAGCGAGCACCTGAGCCGCAGCAAGCGGGCTCACTGCGACGGCAGCTGAGGCACGTTCGCAGCCCCGGGTCGTCCCCGCAGCCCGCGGAGAGCATCTCAGCACCATCGCGGGTCTCCCGCTTGGGTGCAGAAGAGTTCCCGCAGCGCAGGTCCTGAGCACCTGCTTACGTGCCAGCACAGAGCCAGGTCCCCTTCAGACGCCCTAGTACTGCTCCACTGACACATCCAAGGAAGACGAGAATTACTCCTCTGCCATCAACCAAGACTCCAAAGTCTTCTGCTTCTTTCTAGGATCAAGTGCTGTGCCCTGTAGCTCTGAACTATGTTCTTTATCCCTTCGTATTTTTAAGCAATTATTTGCTGGTTTGAGAAAATTTAGGAGAGGGTACTTATTGCATTCAAAATTGGTACAGTAGCTCACCTTCACAGATGCTTCTGCCCTAATATCACTTACTCCCCCAAAACTCCATTATGGTCTAAAGTGGAAAATGATTAAGTTTTGCTGTCATGATCCCAGGAACATTCAACTTGGAACGTCTGCCATCCACATTTTTAGAATGTTGAGTCAGAAAACCTGTAAATTGTGATGTAAGTCACAAGACTTATTCTTTTTAAATAGCATTTGCTGCTTGTTCTTATATTGTATATTGATATTTTTACTAAGTTTTCAATTAAGGACTCATTAATCACACCCTGAGGATAGTGATTCCTGCTTCTGGAAGGTTAGCTATTTTGCTACTCTGTATTTTTTAGCACTAAATATTCACAATTAATATTGTAGTAATCCTAAGATGCTGAGTGATTCACAACACAATTACTGCTCCTGTTATCAGAAATATGAACAAAGATATATTTCTAAATCAATGTTAAAATTCTGAGAATGCCGTGAAGATACAGCTCTTCTAGATATTGCTAGAGCTAAGCACAGCGAAAAATAATCCCAGTTCTGGGATGATTCATTAAGAAGAATGAACAGTTGCACCGAATGATGTAGCCTTGCGTGAATTTGTTTACTTTCTTCTAAGGCACACAGGATATGCAGTAGAAAAAACATACTAAACTCCGCTATTTCTTCCTGCATATTTAAGTAATTTTGATAAGTAGATATTACTGGAATGGAAAAGGAAATCAGAAAAAATATGAAAGTTGGAGAAATCAAATTACTTTTGGCTGTACTTCTAGAAGGATTAGTTTACCAGTTCATAAAAATTGTTACCACTGTTAACTGTTAATATTGAAAATTTTTAGCTACTTCTACTAATTACTACCACAGGAAAGCCAGCTTTTGTCTCGCCTTACTCTGAGACACCGTAAGACAAAGTCAGCAACTGCGTATGAAATGCCAGCTCTTACAAAGTCAACAGGACTTGACTACAAGTTAAAATTCATCCTAAAAGTTTAAATTCTTGCATTCTACTAACTACATCTATGCAGGAATACTAACCAGCTAAGCATTGACCTCCAGGCAGCAGAGGGATTCACTGTAAAGGGTTATCTGCTACTCTACAAATGCATAAACCACATGAACACTTGACGCACGTTTCGAGGTGTAGCAGTTTGTCAGTTCTGCAGCTGACCCTCCTCAATGAGGAAAATTCAAAGTCAAGCTGACAAGCGGGTTTGAAATGGTTATTTGTTAATTTTCTTCACTCATTGATATGCCTACCCATTCTTTGCAAAACAGCGCAAAAGAAAACAAAAATAAAATCCAACTGCTGAAACAGAGCTCTTTCTCTCATCTCTTCCCAAACATGCTAATTAACATAATTCATGGTAAGAGGGGAGGAAAACGAACATCCTCACATGGATATTTCATCAAGATTCTGGAGAGCTTCATAAAGCAGCCTCTTTTAGAAACCATAAAATGAAACAAGACATATTTCTGGGGTTGTCAGCAGGTAGATCCACTGGTTTTGTGGTAAGTAATCTCTTTGGGAGGAAGTCTTTGCTCTGATGTCTGTGTTGGATGTTCTGTGGCTCCCCCCAGCCGCACCAGTGCAGGTCTGTTCACTGGAAGAGGAGGCGGTGATGATATTGCTTCTAACAACCAGACTGAAGTATAGCCCGAGGCTGTCTTCCAAAGCCCCCTCCAAACAGCCTCTAATTAATTTTAATCCTGCCACTCCAATGAGTCCCAAGAGTGCAGCAACCAAAACAAAAAAAACCTTCATCAAGTCATTCAGAAAAGCTTTGACGGCATTGCTTCAAGATTTTAGGGCTCCAAGCAGAAAGCGCTATAGAAAGCTTTTAAATGCAATTTTCCTTCAGTTTCTTTATTTTCTGTCCTCAAAACCGTAAAAAGCCTATTTCTGATGAACAGCATAGTTCCCATTCCTCTCCAGGCTCCACAAGTTCACTCTGCGAGGTGGGTGGCAGGTCTCAGGGAAGCCCACCACAGTCATCCGTGGAAAGGGCTCTCCATAGCCTGGGCTGAGCATGCCATACCTGTCCCCCTTTACATCCTCCTGCAGCCCTCAGTCGCCCGGCAGAAAGGCTATTTGCCAAAGTGGAAACAGAAGCAAAATATGACCAACCAGCATTCTGACGCTGAACATCCAAAATCATAACCTACATCTCCAGTCCCGGCGCTGGCTTTAACACCAGTGAACCGTCTGCACATGGCAGGAAGAACTGCTCTCTAAGCTCATAAAACGGTCTGCTTGTTTTGTCATATTCTTTAGTATGGAAGTAGAAATGCTCATTCTATTTTTGTCTAGCAGGAGTGTTAATATAATTGCTCACACAGCCGGGTGAATATGAAATTTTGGGAATGCTCTCAAATTTAGCAGTAAAAACCCTCTGTGTGGTACGCATCTCTGCATTTACCTTTCCACCAAATTTTATGCAATTTGATTTTGCTGAAAGAAACACTCATCGAAAACAAATTTCTAAATTGCTATAGAAGATCTCCCAAACTGAATTTTAAATTTGCATGTGCATAAGAATATTGGTAATGGAACATGTTTATAAATAGAACGGAGGTGCTCATGAAAAGGGAAGCTCAGGAAGACAAGTACGAGCAATTACACTGTGATTTGAATAGGTGGCAAATATTTCCTCATGACTCACCTTTGCAAAAAATGTATTCCTCTGTTGCTTTAATTGATTTTAGATGCTTCGTGGAAGGAATTACGTTTTAAGGGTTTCTTGGGAAAAGGACTTTGGCTGGAGATGTTTGTGTGAGGAGACAGAGACAACGGTCTATTAATGACACATCAGAGAAAGGAACATGAAAGAGGGCTGGATTAGAAATGCAGACACCCCCCCACACACACCCATTATATAGGTTATAAATTAGGGGCCACATAGTATTTTTTCCCCACATTTCCACAGTTTTGATTCAGTATATAGAACAGACATTCATATTTTTTCCTCATTGCTCAATGCATGGCCCCCTTTATTTACTTTATACAATTCAAATGCTGCCCTGATGTCCAAGTTATTAAATTCCTTGTAAGCTTTTCTTCAAATCCCTTGTGATACAAGGTGCTATTATTACCTCTATTTTACTGACTGCAGAGCTGAGAGCTATAGTGATTAAAGGAAAAGTATCTTCTAACTGTGGATGCCTAATTAAGAGAGGTCTACAAACTGTTTTCTCGGAACACTCCTTATATGTCCAAAATGGTCTTCAGTAGCAGTTGTGAGTACAAATTCAGAGCCCTGCATCTCAAATGAACCATGAAGAAATTGAAGAATACCCAATTAGTAACAGTCTGTGAAAAGTTAGGTTGAAGTGAATTAACTAGCATCACAAATGAAAAAAGGTGGCAAAGGAAGGGAAAACAATCGTTTTTCCAAGGCAGCATTCAACCATCTTAACCATCAAATAATCCTTTCTTCTCCTTTTCTTAGGCTGATTCGCTACTTCCAACTTCTGGAGCAGACAAAAGAGGGGTCCTGCAGACAGCAACGTCCTCCACCACAACCCCTGGGCCTCCCTCCTCCTCTCTTGCTGGCCCCAGCAGGGGTCACTCAGAGCCCAGGAACAAGGGACTGCCCAGCGCGGCTCAGACGAGGGATGGGCAACCTATGGATCATGCTAACACCACCAAGCAATGCCAACGTTATTTGCCATTTTTGTTATCCCCGTACTTCTGATATCAACTTTGTGCCCACGCCATGCAGCTAGCCCGGCTTCGGTCAGCACCATCCGCCTCCGCCTCTGCCTGGAGGCGGATGGTGCTGGCTCAGCCTCCTGCTTTCATCAGCCTCCTTTCCTGGAAAAAGGTGGTGCCATCCACGTGGTCTCGCTGGTTCAATACAGAGATGGTAAGAGACTCGCTATGGATGAGCTTATCTTATCCCCTCCCCATAGCTGGTGATGATCCTCTCTCTCCCCGGCAAAGTGCCAGACGAGGACAGACCCTACGGGCTGTTGTGGAGCCCATGTTATATGGAAATAGGAGGCTCCTCCTTCTCACAGGGAAGGGATGAGAAATGCCAAACACAATGTTATTCTGTAGCTTCCATCATGGGGAGAAGAAGCCAAAGAGGAAACCCCAAGCCCACGGAAATTCTCAAGCGCATCACACATCTCTAGGGCAAATGCCTAAATGTGGTACAGCGTGCAACAGCTCCGAGCTAAAACTGAGGGACAATCTCAACATCTGGCTGAAGTGTGCCCGCGGCAAACGGGGCCTCGTGGGCACCTCTTCAGGTCTAACCCCGCCCTCCTGAACATGTGAGAAATGCAGGATTTGGAGCTTCCTTTAAAGCTTACAATGTGGGTAAATGTTCACAGAAACAGATAAATGCCTGATGCAAAATCCACCCACTGCCAAATGTAAAGTTTGGAATCTGGGCTGGAGATTTCTGGAAAAAAGGTTGGTAGAATTCCTTAATGTAAACAAAACAATGCATCCCTAACTAATTTTTTTTAAAGGAATCAACTACTTGATCGGTGGGGAAAAAAAAGAAAGCCTGTGGCAGACACGGAGAATTTCCCGTCCAAGTGGTTTATGCCTGACAAAGGTAGAAGCAGCTGAAAATAGCATTTCGTAATGGGAATATAACTACCAAGGGCTTGTGCTGTGAAACGCTAGCACAGAACGTCTCAGAACGTGTCCACAGGACAGGGATGCTGGCCAGACCTCACCAGAGTTCGCAGTGGCAGCAGACGACCTGCCAGGGCGATGCTAAAACGCGGGGAAGCTCTGCGTCCCTGGGTGGAGTCCCCAGCCCCGCGGGCAGGAAAGGCTCTCCAGAGCCTCCTGGAGACAAGGGGGTCTCCGCACCGCACGCTGTGTCTGTGCACGGAAAGGCTACCAGCTGTTCTGTGTCACCAGCCTATAAATGTTTCCTCCGAGTTTTTCTCATGAATGCACTACGGAATATTCTAGATTTTCACCAATATGATCCTCGTGTATAAAGAAATGCTTTCTGCTTCCAAGGTCTACGTATTCTACTCCATTAAATTCCTTGAGATCTTTTTAGTATTTACATGCTACCTCCTTGCAAAACAATCCCGTAGTATCTGGAACGCTCCAAAGTGTCGGTGCCAAATACAGTGATTCATTGCACTGCTTTAATAATGGGCAAGAAAAGAGCCTTTTGAGTTCTGTAACCCATAACAACTTTGAAAAGAACAAAGGAGCCTCTCCAAAGTCACTGAAGTTAATGGAGCTCTTTTCACTAAAGCCTAACCTGAGTTTGTTGAACGACTAAATATAAGCTCCCTGCCATCTCACTCAAGATATTATCTAGCTGTGGCGATAGTGGCTGTTCATTTTCTGCATACCACCGTAATGAAACAAAATCATGGAAGGTTAAACAAAGACACTGATGGTCTATAGAGGTGATTGGAACCAATGAAATGGAACTAGTTATCCTCTGAACTGCCTGCTCTCCCCAGCGCGGCCAGCAGCACACCCGGTCTTCCAGAAGGATTTTTCAATCCTATGTCTGCTTAACCAGAAAGCATTAATCTATATCAAACAGATTATTCATGCACATTAAGGAAACCATTTTCTCTCCTCCTTTTCCAAGGACCACATTTCTCTGTCCACCCCTGACAGAGGTCTCCCCCAGAAGACAACACAAAACCCACCTTCCCAGACAGCGTGCAGAAGAGCACAGACAAAAGCATGACGAGAAAACCAGAGCAGGACCATTATCTGAACCTGGCTTTTAGGTCTCTTGGGACCAAACAGCAGCTCACTGTCTTTGAAACCCATTTCTTTTTACAGACAGATATATAGAGAGGATAATAGGTTGATTAGCCATAAAAGGCTGAAGTGGGGGGACTCTCCCTTAACACAAGAACGCAGGCTGGTTTATCTCTCACAAGACTGATTTAATTTAGTGGTATTTCAGTCATTCATTTTGTATAAACACTTTTAACTGTCTTACATATCCACATGGAAAAACCTCATCAACACTAAGAATTCACTCCAGAGAATCTCATACTTTGTGGATTTAAACAAAAGACTCTCAAGGTCTTTTGTGAAAATTTGTTTTAGTTCAATGGTTTTTTTCTCCTTTTAGAACTAACTACTCTTTCTGAACCTGATTTTCCAAGGACGTAATTGGGAAACAAGATTGCCTGCCTGGCAGTTCCCGCCTCACTCCCAGTTTGGCCAATTTCAGCCAAAATGAAAGAACAGTAAAAGTCTCAAAGACATTTTGTGTTACTACAGATGTTGAGAAATTGCTTGCCGCTTGGAGGAAACGGTGTTCCCATGGAGAGAAAGCCCAGATCTGCACAGCCTGTGCGGCCGCAGCTGGCGGAGCGGCCAGCACGAGCCTCGACTGCATTAGCCACAACACATTGTCCCTCGCACAGCCAAAACGGCAGGCAGATAGATGGAAGGAGCTGTAGTTACTGCCATGGGACGGACAGAGCGGGTCTAGGGCACGGCCTTCACGGAAAACTAAGCGTTGTGGATTCGCCTGCCTACAGAGCCACTCGTTTTACTGTAGAATACTGTCTTTCAGAAATGCATAGTCTTAGGTTAAGAAGGACCTTGTGATTCAAACACCAAAGACAAAATCCAAGTATCTCATAAAACCTTCACTTAGTTTCTTTTAACATTTTGTGAAAGCGTTATGAAGTGCTGGGTTGCCCTGGCAAATGTTCCCCTGGTGTTTCCCTGCTCGCCAGTATGAGATAACCAACTCAGGATGGGTAGATGTGAGGATTACTGGGAATTAGAAGGAGGCTTAAATAACACTTGATGCGAGCTGACATTAGTCCGTAGCACGCAAAGGCAGAAAAGCCATGCCCACCGCTTCATTAGAAAAGTGAACGCCTGCCCAGACCACCACCGCAGCAGCCACTGCACGCTAATGGAAGGGGAGGGGGACTCGGAATTCAGGAGGAAGCGCACCCGCACCTCTACACTGCTCTTTTGTATTTCAATTTTCTTTGGCCAGTGGGGATGATTTTATAGCATCACAGCAGAACATTATCTTTTATACTTTGACAAAATGAAACCGAGTCCTTGGGATTTTTTCACCCATTGCTCTCTTGGCTACTTCACTGCAGTACTATTTCATTACTTATTGATTTTTCAACATGCTGTCTGCATCGCTGTAATTTACACAAGTTCTGATAGCCCTCAGCGGTTCTTAACACCTCAGGGTGAGATCATGGAGTTCACTTGAGATACCAAAGGTAGGCAACAAGTTCTTCAGAAAAGACGACAAATTGACAAACTTGATAGTCAAGGAGGAAATTTGAGCAGCTGGAGGCGTATCATACCCTAAATTAGCAAGATATTTTTCTAAGCCAAATTGAATTAGAGCAAATTTGTACCCCAGAAATTACTCTCACATACAGCTAATAGGGGACCGCAAAGTGTATGGCTAAAACCCAAGAAATTAATAATGCATGTCCCTTACGCGGCAGTTGAACTACGCTATTTTTGTTGTAACTGGAGATACGCACTGGTCTACAGATAGGCTTGTTATTAGAGAATGCAGCTTCATCACGAACAAGGACAGTGAACTACAAAGAGCTTCTCTTACATTGAGGTAAGCAACTGGTTCTTCTTCAAGCACTTTTCCACGTTTCTGCCATTTTGAATAACTCAGCGGCAGTCACCTGTGGCAAGGCCGTGGTCACCATGACCAGAAGGGACGGACGAACCCGATGTCTCTGATACGACGTGATGCTGTTAAGGGCGTACGTGCCCGTCTCCATTCTGCTGCCTCGGACCTCCAAAACGGGGATGCTTCTGCAGGAAACCGGTCACTGCTTAGCGAAATGAGCTCTAATCTTATCAGAGGGTCTGATCCTACTGGTATCGTGCACACTGATAGCACTTCAAATCACTTTAGGAAATCTGAGTCAATACTGACTGGCCTTTCCTTCCTTCCGAGTAAACTACAAAATGCTTGAGACTTTTTTTTTTTTTTTTAAATGCCTGTTCCTCTGTGGTTGGAATAACATTACTATGAGCAATCTTGACTTAGCGTGGCTTCCCTCTCACTGAACTATAATTTAGGAAAAAAAGATTTCTACAGAAGTCTGAGATGGCTTTTGGGTAAGGCCTAAAGGTCTCATGAACCCTGTGTTATAGACTGATGCATCTACGTGTGTGGAAAGTCTTTTACCCTACAGGAAAATAGGAGACCGAACGGACAGATGGTGAAGTAAATCCAACAGCTAGCAGCTACTATCAATGCTCTTGATACGTCAAAATCCCAAGAAAAGTGAGTTTCATTACAAGCAAAAACATACATAAGACTTACAGAATTCATCTAATGAAGCATGAGAAGATCTTGTGAGAACATTTATGGGCAGATATTTAGGATATTTTTGGCACCAGCTGTACTGTAAAGAACGGATAAAAGTAATACAACATAAGACGTGTAAGGACCTTCAATGGGGTTAACTGATGAGCTGGAAGTAGAAATCTTTCTTATGGTAGCAGATGTACATATGGCAGAAATGCTTTATGGGATGCAATAGTAAAATCTGAAACTCTGAAGACAATTTCTCTCCAAGGTGGCTGGCTAGCTAGCGAGCATCTTCCATGCAAAGTGTAATCAAGCATGATTCAGGCGGATGGGGCATCCTTCTGAAAGATCCTGTCTGGAAGAAGAGGTAAGTGCCCTGCGGGAGGGATGGAAGTGCTCACAGACGGCCAGTTCAGGTCTGCCAGAACTGTCTGTAATGGGGGAGATACTACAATGATTTTGTAGCACACACATCGGGATGCCTGTCCAATGTTCAGAAAATCTTGGAAAACAGGACTGGGATGCCCCTCTAGGGGCCATCTGGCCCGTTTCCCTGTACCATGATCTATGGGCTATATATGCCCGACCAATGCCTTTCAGTCCTAGTATTTCTATGTGCAGGTGGATTTCCTGATAATCTCACTGACTTTCAGTTTGGAGATGCTGTAAGAGAGCTCTTTATAGGAGTACAGCGGTGTCTGAAATAGCAGATAAAACCCTACATCGCCCTGCATACCTTTAACAGACCTTCGGCAAGCTTAAAGATAAAAGGATTTCTTCCACAATCGGGTTGTCATAAAAGTCTGAGGCTCTTACGGCAGCGTGCGTATGAGGGTTTGGCTGATTCATGACATGGCTGTGTCTCTTTGGGGCTGAGACTGCATTGCTATTCTGTGTTTGTATTTTGTCTTGGAGTTCCTGGGTGTCCTTAGGCACTGTGAGAGTATAAATAAGTAGAATAACAAGGCTGTGCTGTGGTGCAGTCTAGGACTTTCCCTATAAATTCCAGTGTCCAAGAGGATGTTAATGCCAACTTAAAAAAAAACCCCCAAAACTAACTGAGGCATACAGTATTGAAAAGCTTGGATAGCTGATTAAAGGGGCATTTTTTTCCCCTGGAAAACATCCCTGATAAGATACAGGTACAGTTAGATTTTACTCTTTCTTGAGCTAGCTCCCATGACAGCAGGCATTATGATGTCAGGAAGCGGCAGAAATCTGCGTTAACAGCAAGATCTTCCGATGCTTCTTGAGAATTTCATACTTTTGTGAGAAAAGACATCCTGAATACTGGAAGCTGCGAATCGCCCTACACATCTGGCAGGAGGCAAGAGAGGCCGTGAGGGCTCTGAGCTGCGGCCGCAGCAAGCGCGGTGGAGCTGGGGCATCCCTCCTTGGTGGGGCAGGTGGGTGCCGATTGCACATAGACACCACTTGCAGAAGACCTTATTGTTTCAGAAGATCTTACAGAGAACGGGGCACTGAAGAAGACCATCTGTATGACTTCATGAAATGACTCTGGGTTTCTCCTGTTCTTATTCTCACTCTTCTGAGCTCCATGTGATTCTGCATTTGTGCATCCCCTCGGTATAACCAAGCACTAGACAGCCACCAGCCTCGCACAGCCGCGAGCCTCCAGCTCTCCATGGCGTTGTGCCGTGGTGGTGGTCACAGCTATAGGTTCTAACTTTTCTACCTTATTCCTCAAATGGGAACCAGGGAATGCTTACTGGAGGCAAAAATGGATTTGTTACAACACTGGATAAACGGTATCTAAGGAATGCCAACACCACCACGACCTGGGGAGATAATGCCAATGACGGTATGGAGTTCCTCCTAAGGAGAAAGATAAAGAAATAGCAAACCCGTTGCCTCACAGCAAAGGGCGCTCAGCTTTCCACACCACGCATTGCTCCTCCAAGCCTCCTGTCCTGCCTTTGGCCACGCTTCACAGGGCTGAGAGGGATTCCAGTACCCCCACCAAAAGAACCCCACCCAGGCCAGAGTCAAGCTGGGAAAGACTGCGCATGAATTGGCTTTCCTGCGTGAAAATGAGTGAAGGAGAAAAGAGACAAAGCCAAAAACAGAGCAAAGAGGATCGGAAAGTCTCCTAACAATTGTTTATAAAACTCCACAAATGTAATAGAAAGCCTGTGAAATTCAACCCAAAGGCTGCACAGAACCCCTGCTGCTTCTCTTCAGCTGGGAAGTTCCGCATTGCTCTCATTTTTTGATAGTACTTTATTTAACCTAAAATGCTAAGTCTTAAATAAAAAGTCCTTTATTTACGTAACGCTAATTTTTTTTTGGATGCTCTGGCAAGCTGCCACCGTGAGCTGGGCTCTTTCGAATGGGCCTTTAAATGACATCCGCGCAGGTCCAGCGGGGCTGATCACCCAGCCTCTCAGCAGCCCACATCGGGACCCACGGAACCAGCCAGAGCCGAGATGCCCATCAGGCCTTACTGGGGAGCAGGAGGCTTTCTGGCTTAAGCAAATGGCAGTGATTAGAGTACAAGTATTTCAGTTTGCTGGAAATCAGATTAAAAAATTATGCTTCAGAACAATTCGGAGTTTTCAAAATATTGAAATTCTGCATGAAGCAGAAATCCCACATTTCTAGAAGCTATATTCATTATAACTATTTAGAGTGATTTATTGAATAACTCAGGAAATCAAATTACACATAATAACTTTTATATCAAGAATATCAGTGTTTCATAAAACTCAGCTCATCTCTTCAGAAGAGATTTAATTTTGATGTAAATATTGTAAGTGATAAATAATCTGTTTCTTTATAATTTGTCCCAGTGCTTAACTAGCCAACCTCTCACAAATCTACACTGTATCTCTCATACTAATTTACAAACTTCAACTTTCAGCTATTGGGAGTTTGATGCATCTTCCTCCGCTTGGTTAAAAGCTCTCTGATGTACATACTCCTCTTTATACCCTAACTGTAAAACGTTTAAAATCTCTCCTTATTCAACTGCAAGCATCCTTGCGTTTCTCCTCAGAAACCAAAACCAAAACAAATGAAAAAAAAAAGGCCAAAATGGGAAAAAAATCAGTGCATAAGGACCTGGTCTCTGTTTTGTGTCAAGGAGAATGAAACAAAAAAAACCCCAAGCAGCAATTATTTTTTTTTTTTAAATGACAATTAATTTGGAGTATAATTCTTAAATATCAACTATTTGCTTCTTCAACGATGGAAACAGCTCTCTTGCAGAGGTAAGATGGGATGCGTGGTCTGGCACCTGGAGACTTTCTCTGAAGCTCCAACGTGCTTCTTGCAAAGTCCGTACGGATGTCTGTTAGCTACGGGGTCGAGTATGGCCACAGCAAAAAGCAACCTGATTCCAAGGTGAATAAACAGAGATGGCTTTTTCATTCTCTTTTTCTTTGGATTTTCATTCTCTTTTTCATTCTCTTTTTCCTGACCGTTAAACTAAAGATGGAAAAATCTTTTCTAAGTAACGTCAAAGCTGTGGAGTTAAATACAAAATTTAGAACCTCCGGAAGCAGAAAGCTCTCCAGTTCCTCCAGTGGCCAGACTGGCCTTGCTTTGCATGTGCATTTCTGGTTTTATTTATTTTTTATTGTTTTTAATCAAACAAGTACCTTAAGCTATCACTTTTAAAAATCGTCAAGTATTTACGTAACACTGTATCTGCAAAATGAGGCCAAGTTAATGATATTAATATTTCCTGACCCACACCAATACATTTTATCCTGTAACTTTAAAGGAAAACATGAATGACCTTATAAGAACCGTAACCGCATCACTTCCTGACTTTGCTTTTTCATGATTCCCACACTACATTAAAGGCTCTTTCAGTTTCACAGACATGCACTTGTGCACACACATGTGCATGCACACTCGTACTTATTTACAATTTTGATTGCATGAAACTGTTTATCAACATTGTGTGAATAATGCCAGGAAAAGATGCTCTTCAAAAAATCAATACGTTGAAAGTGCTGTTTTAGGGTTGCAGTAGTTGCTGGTTGTGTTTCTGAGTTATTCCTATTGACCTGAGTTCAAAAACAAGGTATTGATTTATAAAGTACCTTCAGTAAATAAATGCACGTTCTTTCTGCTAACCCTAATAACCTGTAGCATACAGAGCAGGTTTCAGCTCAGCGCAGGAAAGCGCTGCGCAGCGTGTCAAGAGTTTTCCCAAAGCTGGCAGACATTTTTGGCAAAAAGGGTAATGGAGATAACATGACGAAAGCAGCGTGACTGACGGGGCTGTGAGCAGAAATTACAGGAGGGAGGAGGCAGTGAGAGGGTGATGACTTTTTTAAAGGAAGTCCTGGAAAGTATTAGATTCAGGTTTGTTGTGTATTTGCAAGCGACAGACAGGAAAAACTCGGCTAGTTTTATCTGGTGGTGTGCACAGAGATTTGTCTCCACTTGGGAACAGTTAGGATGTATTTTTAACTTTCATGATAAATGCAGCCTTCTCTGCTTGAAGGATGAAGTCCGTACTCATTTGCAGATACAGGTTTTAATTAAAGACCCAAAACATCCAGCAGGTTTTAGAATAATGCCGCTACATCTGAATTGGCAACAGTTTACAGGCAGGATCACCTGAAGGAGCGAAGGGTGCCCTGCAGTGTGACCACGCCGCGACCAAGCCCGGCGCTGCGGCCCGGCTGCCAGCATTACCGGGGTGAACCACATCCAGCCGGCGGCTGCGCTCCAGCACGAGCACCTGGGCATGAAATCCGTGCACCCAGGACTTGCGTTAGGCTTTTACAGTCTGCTACAGCTGCTCTCTCTCTAATTTGGGATTGCCATCACAAGTATGTCTGTCACCAACACTGTGCTATTTTATCATGCACCGGGCTTTAGAGAAAAAAATATCCCATATTTTCTCTTTACCTCACAATGTCACATGAAACAAGTCTTACGGGAAATGAGACAAATAGAAATGTTAACAAAAAAAATCCAAAGAAAAAGCGTATGTAAAAAATATTCATGCGAGGTGACCGTGCCTGTCTCGATAGCCCATGCATTAAGTCTCTCGTGATATTTACTGTTCACAGAGTCAAAATAAAAATCTAGCTCGCTCAGCATGAGAATCTGGCTATACTGTGACTATAAATTTCGATGACGCTTGTACTTGTGTGATGCAATGCCTTTGCTCCTCAGAAGTTTTCAGTTTGGGAACCATCTCGCTCGAGCATCCCAGGGGACTGCCAGCAGCAGACTGCAGGGAAAAGAGACCCAAACTGGCAAATCTGAGGGGAGACCCGGAAAGGCAGTCTTTCTCCAAAGCATGTATTCGGATTTAAAGGAAAATATTTCTGCTGTCACTGTTTTCCGAATCAAGCATTTGTGCTGAGAGGGTCTTTTCTTCTAACAGTAAGAGCAAGTATAAGGTGGGATGCCTCCGCAAGAGCAGGTTTCCATTGCTAGCAAAGTGACAACGTGACAACCCTAAAGGAGATGGCTATTAAAATAAGAGAAACAGAATTATCAACAAAGCTCTGCTCTCACGCTGTTTCAAAGGACAGTTTCTATTTAGCTCTTCCATAGTATCTTTCATCTTATTTCCCACTGCAGACTTAAAGGAATTAAACAGTTCAACGAGGCAAGTAGTAAGAACACAGCCGAACGCTTTGCTTCAGCAATCCTGCCTTGCTCTTACTTAGAAATCAAGTTGTTGAGAAGGTACAAAAATTCATCTGAACTCTAATACATTCAGAAAGATTATAATGCCCATATATTGTCCTCATTTTTGTTGCTATGGAGTGATCTCGCCAACAACCAATGGCCTTTTCATTGCCAGTCTTTCTCTCTCGGTAGCGTGATGCGCACCCGCACCCGGCGCGCAGTCCCAAACCGGGGCTGAGCGCAGCTGTAAAATCCGCTGGAAATTTTCCAGTGCAGCATTTTTTCATGAGATTTGTCAGCCACGACACGCTTCGTGGGACTGCGTTAGTTTAAGCCCGTCTTGTGAGGAGCCCAGCAGGTTTTCGACAGACACCTGCCTACCCTCTCCGCCCTCGCACACCCTCCGGACAGCCCCGCGACGCTGGCAGCTCCCACCCGAGCTCAGGATCCCGCCGGCGCACCACGCTCGCCATTCGGTGCTGCCGTGTGGTGGCAGTCGGCTTTGTCGACTGGGCTTCATCCTTTCCTAAAGCCGTCAGACAACTACTGAAATGAAAGACGATGGCTGTGCTAGTAAGCGCATCTCGGCAAGATGTCCTACACCCTGTATAAACAATAAATGTTTCAGGTATTGATATTGTTTATGAGAATCTATCAATTTAGCTCATTATGAAGGGAAAGACAAATGCATCCAAAATTAATGAAATTTTTCAGACAATAAAATTTTTAGAAGTACTGCATGTTCATTTTAATAGTTTATGAATTTGAAGTGGCCAATCTATTCCTATTTTTACTATCATAAACCATTCGGACGACAAATGTTACATGTATTTCCATAATACTGTTACAACTTAAGTTCATTTCATAGTTTTATTTCATACTCCTCAACCCTTGTATTTCAAAATTTATGGTCTTGCTACAAAGGTCATATACGAACAAGTATAAGTCCTCTAAGATCTGTTATTCGGAAACACTAAGCTGATGTTAGTTTAATTGATTCTGTAGAAGCAGCGATGCTTGTAACTCCTGAGAATAAGGGCTTTTCACAAACTGGCAAACTTTCCAGTGGGTAAAATAAATATTCTTACGTCCTCACGTTAGAGGGTACATGAGCAGCACGCAGTTATGTCAACGCACCTCTCTAATGATGCAGCGTAGCTTAAATACCGTGTCCTAAAGATCCAAACGACCACGCTTTGTGGAGCACAAGCCACAGACAAAAGCCGGTTGCACCTCCCAGCCGTTTCTTTCTTGGCTGCAAGCTGCCTTTAGTGCAGGGCCCAAAGTAAAGCCCGAAGACTGCAATAGCCCGGGCGGTTACGGGAACCCTGGGGTGAGCCAAGCTGCAGCGTCAAGCAGCCGAGCTGGCCTGCCCAGCAGCACAGGAGCCCGGGCTCCGGGGGCCCAGCCTCCCCCGCCCCAGGCCGTGCACCGCACGCACTGACACGGGCCTGCAGAGCACCGGACGCACTGCTACGGGGTCTCTGAGCTTTGCACGCACACTTCCCAGGACAGACGTAATAAAACGAATTTATTGTCCCTTTTCCCCAACAGGATTATAGAAAGGTAAACAAAGAAATTTTGAGTTCTTCAAGGAAAGGCCCCTTGAACTTGTGTATGTGACTGAGAGATTCAAGACCACTTTTCCCAGAGCAAGTCTCGGAGTAAAACTGTTCTCGTTGCATTTCAGCAGAGCTCTGGAGAAGATACAACGGTTCAGTTTTGAGGACCGTTTCACTTCAAGACAGCAAAGATTTAGCTGCGGGACTGCTTGTGAACTGGGGTGCTGACGTCTCCCTGGGCGAGGAGGCAATTCAGAGCCTGGCCAGAAACATGGGCTTAGAAAGCTCGGTCGATGCTGCAGATTAAGGATATGAAACTAATTACGCAAGCCTCATAAAGCGTTATAGAGCAAATCATAATCAAACCAGGGCCGATGACAGCAGATACACGACGGGAGGAAGACCAACAGCTTGTCAGAAACCTGAACGCCCCACACCTTCCTCCCATCCCTGGCCCCATTTCCCCCCGTGCTTGCTCTGCAGGACGGGTTTCTGCTCCCCACCTCCCGGCCAGGCGGATGCGAACCCAAATTCCACAGCTGCACCGCAGGCAAGCCCTAAACTGGAACCAGATGGGCAGCTGGCGGGCAGCTGCGGGCACCAGCACCCCGAGGGGCTCTCCTCCACGCAGCGCAGCCGCGCCGGGGACTGGGACTGCCGCTGTTACCGTCATAGCAGCTGTCACCGGACCGAGGTCTCCCCAGCACCGTACCCCTACCTCTGAGCGACGGCGCTCAAGCCCGTGCGCCCTGCACGCTCCCCGCGTGCTCCCTCCGCGCGCTCTCGGCCCCACAGCCGCCCCGTGGGAGGAAGAAAACAGAGCACTGTTTTCCCCGGTAGGTTTTCTATGAGTTTTGCTGATAATAACATTATGGTTTTCCCTGTGCTGGCAGTCGGATGAGAGGAGCCTGCAGCCTTCGGAGGGATCGATCCGATCGATCCCAGAGGCTCCATGTCATTTCCAGGGGATTTGCTAAAGAAGCTACTTATGTCCCTTTTTCATTTTCACCAACTCATTACCAGCTGCTGCTGCTCCCTGCATCTCAGTAGCACCTGCAGGAATGAAACCGTCCACTCCCGTCCGCCTGATCCTGATTTAGATACCTCTTCCACAATTAAACGCCGCCGATCGGAGCCGAAGGCTAAAGGCGGGTGACGCCAGCGTGCGAGGTTCATTACCCACCTCTCCCCTCCGCGCAGGCACACACAGACACTCTTTTTTCTTTTTTTTTTTTTTAAAGGGCAGCCCAGCACCAGACTAAGCAACTGATCCCCTGGCTTAACTTTTAAATTAAGACCATTGTAAATTTGGGAACTTGCGAAGAGATGGAGAGGACACCCATAATCCTTTGCAAATGTCAAGTGGCTCTCGATATTGGTTACTTTTCAAAGGTAGCTAGGCTACAGCGTGCTGCAGTAATGAAAAAGCCCTGCCAGGCCCACTCCATAGGGCTTCAGTCAATATACATAATATTATCGGGCTTTGAAAGGATTAAAGATTGTTTCTTTTGCTTCCTTGTAATATGGTGATCTCTTGCGCTTAAAACTCCAAATGTGCCTTCTCCTTCAGGGGAGGATGCTGGAGACGGTGGGATGCCCCATCGCTGCTCCCTCTGGCGTGCCCGAGCCTGTCCCGGCCGTAGCCGGCACCCGCAGCACGCCGCCCCGAGCGGCCGCCAGACCTCCCCAGGATTCGCTTGGTCCATTCAGCCGTTACTGGTGACAAAGGCCTTCCACCGTTCTTCCACGCTGAGAGCGGAAGGGGAATCGAGAATTTTCAAAAATAAAAGTTAAACCACACTGAAAGTCTCCGATTATCAACAGGACCCGAGGGCAGACTGGAAAATGTTGAAATATTTGGAAAAATAACATTTTTCTCTACAAACTACTCAAAAAAGTTCTGTGTTTTGACTGCAAGAACTTGGTTCCTCGCAAACACCCGTTAAGTACGAGAAATCTTATCCATTAGCGCTTATTTGAATCTCCCGGGGCTACTCTGAGCCGCCATGGCAGCTTTGTCGGAGGAGGCAGCGCAGGACGAGACCCCAAAGCAACGTGACTGCTAACCTTAGACCTCCTCTTTGAGTTCGGTGTTTCTGAAAGCATCATCTGCAAAAGGCACCACAAACCTTGATTTAAGGGGTCTTGGACAGAGGACCTCGCAGCTGAATTAGTCAAACTCATATTTTTTATCTTTTCACATTTGTATTTTCTTGTTCTGATATTAAATTAAAATTATTTAATTGAATATGGTGAATTTTTCTTCTCAGCTACCTCGTATATATTATTATGGCAGGATTCCCTCTGACTCTCCTTTTTACGAAGCCAAATGTGAAAACTGTTGGCAAGCCTCTGCTCTCAGTTATATTCAAGAGAAATGGAGAACTGAGATTCCCGTGTAGGAGAGAGCAGGGTTTGGCATCCTGGACGTCTGCAGAGCCCGGCGCTCCCTGCGCTCCCTCTGGTCTGGAGCGAAGCTCCGTGATTTAATGCAAAGCGGAGGGTTTCCAACACCTGAGCTGGTACATTTTATTAGATGCAGACTGATCCCTCACCACTGAATCTTCTGGAGTCACCACTGAGTGACTGAAGTCATTAATCTATAACTACTTTTCTGAAAAAAAGTAGTTGAAAATATTGCTGTTTTTCCCTTACTATTCTTATGACACTACGATCTTCAACAAATGAGGTGGAGACCAGAATCTGCAAACCCAAGCAGGTGAAGAAGCAATCTTTTAAGCTCAGACCACTGAAACGTGGCCAGGACAAAGTCTGATTTACTCTGGAAGCAGAAATGAGAAGATACGCAGTATGGCGGCACCGTAATGTGAAGCGACACAGACGTCCTGGCACAGTAAAATGCACAGCAAGGTCTTACGCTTGCTGTTTCTGAATCGCTTATCCCAGTGGGACTCCAGGGGCATTTTCACCCTGAAAATTACCCGGATGAGTAACTTTCCATTTCAGCAGAAGACAGGAAAAAGGGAAAGAGGAACCAGAGGAAACGTTGGAAGTTTTTACACAGTATCTTAAAAACCTAAATCTCGTGAAAATTTTTAACTGAAACCCTAACGAAAGTGCTTCTGCAGGTTTCAATCCATTAATCCTAACTAAGGCTTCCCCGCTTCAAGGGCTGATCCAATGTGCTCTGCATTCAAAGAAAAACTGTGTAGCTACTCTAGTGAATAAAGCCTTTGATTTCAGATTTATTTCAAAAAGAAAAATGTTTTACATTAAAACAGCAATAAATAATATGGAGCATTTACAGACTAGATTACATGTTATTTCAGGTGCTGAAAAGAGTTTTTCTGAGGTCAGGTGGGATAACCAGATGGGTGGCTGCCCACTCAAGTCCCGCTGCCGGGGCACGATGCTGCCCTGGCCCAGCAAGACTGAGCTCCCGCCGGCTCCGACACAGCCAGTTTAGTTGGTTTTGCAGCTTTTGGATGAGCCCTGAGTTAGCTGACACTCTGGCCACTTGTTAACGGAAATGTAATGACCATGTATGTCCAATTTAAGAAGGATTTTGGTAACTCTGCCGTGTCACCAGAATTAAAGTAACGCTCACAAAAAAATTGCAGATTTGCTTTATTATAATGCAAACTCCTTTTAGAAGTTCTAGACAAAAGATTAGTAAGATATGAGGATCCAAAGCCCAAGACAGCCCGAGTTCTTAAGCATTTACCTTAACTTTCCAGGGCAACACGTATCCAAAAGGGAGTAACTGAAAGGTTCCAAATGTTTCTGGTTTGTCTGATGCTTGTGGGGGCGGGCACAAAGACAGCGATGACAGACCAGTTTAGCTGCTGATATCCCTTATGAGATACCTCAAGATACCATAAACTTTCCTAACATCTCGTAAGTATTTTATAAATGTCACAAAAATCCCACTCAGACTTCAAAGGGTCTGTAAAACTCTACTGTACGGCTCTGCTGCAGAAACCTGTGAAATGAGGGGAGAAAGAAGAAGGAGAACCAAGGGAGCAGAGCGAGACCAATCCAGAGGCTGGAGACATGGACGTTACACCGAGATAATGGGGAAAAAAGGGAATAAGGACTGAAAAGGTGTCTATATAATGACCAGGAGATCTTTTCTCAAACAAACTCTCTTTATAGGTATCTCACTGTCGCTTTCTTCTTCTGTGATCACAGAAATCTCAGGCTTGCACGGCGCTTCTTGTCTGGCCACTTAGAGAAACGAGACCTAACCCTGCGTTGCCTGCAGGTATTGCACCTACCTCTATCGGCAAACGGTTCTTCAACGTGTTTTTAAAGACTACAGCACAAACAGCCCAAAGCCATTAAAACAAGTGAATTAAAAAAAATAAAATCAAAAGATTCTAGACTGACAGGGTGATAAATTAGAGGTTAAATACCTACAATTGTTCATGTATCACTTTGGGGATTTTGTTTCCCTTTTAATGGTAATTTGAATTTGAATTTTCAGGCCAACACAGTTGTGTTTCTTGAGAAATCTATACCATTCTCCTAGCAGTTTCCTTTAAATAACTGATGGATTGTCACAATCTAAATTCCGATTTAAAAGATTTGTCTGTAAGAAAATCCCAATCTCAATAAAACCTAATGCAGCTGAAGCTCTTCAAGCCAGGCTGATGGCAATAAAGAAGCAGTGAGTTTCTATTAGCTAGAATAAGTTAACAGATTCCTAGTAATCCTTCGTATTACCACTAAACACCTGAATACAGACGCCACATTGTAAGTGAAGATGGATTTTTAATTTCTGGAGAAGTAAGATCTCACACACACCTTGTGCTGGGAAGGCGGTGACGGAGGGAGCGGTGTGTGTTAGACCTTCGCCAATACAAGGCTTCACATTGCAGAATTCCATGGGATGCTGCAGAACGGTAAAGTCATTCATCACATGTATTTAAAGTTGAATTTGCCGATATTTTATGGTATTGGATTTTATTTCTATTAACATTTTATGCTGAAATTACAGAATGATTCGTGAGTACTGAATTTTTGATTGCTTTTATACTTGCTGGGACACTATTAACGTTGATTTACGTTAATAGCACTGTAAGAAGATATTAACAATGAAATTTCCAAAAGCACTTAGCATCCCATAATTGGAGTTAAATGACAAAAAAAATGAGGGGATAATAAAGTATAGAGAGAGACAGAATTTTTGACAATACTCCCTCTAAACTGTATTTTTCAGGAAGAATTCATGTAGGACAATTTTATAAAAGAATAAAGTCACCCATCAAGAAAGAGAACACTTTCTGTACTGACTAAGCAACGTGACGGTAAATTGAGATGTAGGTCAAGCACCATCTCCCTCAGGCGCTGGAGACAAACCGAGGCTCTCAAGGGAGCGATGCGGATTTTACATCTTCACACCAGATGGGTGCCGACAACTCCAAGTCTGTAGAGCACTTTTCTGGACTGAAATCCAGGCAACAGCAGTGGGAGGCTGATACAGGAATGACATGAAACAGGATAGAAATTAGCCAGGTTTCATCTTTTGAGGTTGAGAGAATGAAGTTTCTCAGGAGAAGGATATAAAATGAATGAAGCACACGGAGATGTGGGACCGGGAGCCGCAGAAGTGAGGTGTGCCTGTCTCTGACCCAACACTCGCATCTGCCTGTTCTCCTTGCGCGGCAGCCGTGCCACAAATTATGCCCGGTATAGGGTGAGACACTCTGCGTGTGGATGGAGTTAAATAGATCTATACCAAGCTACACCACTACCAGAAAAATCACTGTACTGCAATTTGAATGAACTGTTCCCTAGGGGGGGAAAAAAAAATTAACAAGCTTTAGGTTTAAATAAATTCTTTCCCACTTGATACTCCATGCATGAAGGCAGTGACAAAACCTCACAGCACCCATCTACCTTCAACACCTTGGCCCCTTCTGACTTACTGATTCTTGGTAGTCGCTGGACATCGTGTTCTACCGATGGAAGTCCTCGGCAAGTTTAGGAATTAGCTCGAGATGACTACTGTACCCGAAGGAGTAGAAACAGGATGAATGTTTTCAATTTCCCTGCATAAAATCTCTCTTCAAATTGAGTAGTTGCTATGCTTTGTTTCAATCACGTGCATATCTCAGGACATTCAGTAAAGTCATCCTGGAAAATAATAAAATGGCTTGGTAAAAGCTGCTGTCGGCCCCAACGAGCTTGTTTTCACATTCTCGTGCTGGGGCCGTGCAGAAGACTTTGTCCTTGGTTGAGGGCGGGCTGCCCGGGCGACCGCCGAGGAGGTGCTGCAGAAAGCGTCTCGCTCCCCGGAAGATGCAAGAGGTGAAACTAGCCCAAACAGAGAATTCTCATTTCACAGAACACTTACGACTTTCTTTGATCTCAACTCAGGCTAAAACAAATTTAATTTTTTTTTTAACAGAATTTCCACAAATTCTACTTTGATATCACTCACATATTGTTTTTAAACCTCCTCTTTCCATTAAAAAAGCATCAAAGTGCTTTTTGTTAAAAAGTGCTGCAATGCACTTCACTGTTTTCAACACAGGGAGTTAGGTTGCTCATGTAGTCAGTGAAAGAACATATAGGGCAATGTGACAAATTATATGAAAACTTGGAACAAAAAAGTAAACGAAACAAAAATCTTAAAATAGACAATGTAAAGAAACAAAACACAACACTCGATTTGCTTCAAGTAGATCTGGAAAAAAATGCACAAAGTGTTTGTATAGATGTGTTTTATCCATTTTGTTTAAATGACGTTTTGGGGGAGGGCGGGAGAAGAAAGAAGATATGCCAAAACATTTTCAGCCAGTTTTAATCAAGAAAATAACTATGAAAATACTATGCCGGAAGAAGGTCATTTTGTCATTTTGCTCTGACTGGGAGGGAAAACCTTGTCAGGGTTTTGTTAAAAGGAAATCGTACCAGCGTAATTTTGTGGTCCACTAAAATGTGGAAGAAAGTCATATTAGAAGTCCAGTTACACAGCAATGAAGGAAAAGTCTTGGCGGTACTTAGGAAAATAAACATGTAGCAATAGCAATCTTCCCAAAGCGATGACACCGCGGGCGTGTGATTCAGAAGTGGCAAAAGCCGAGGCAATCTGAAATAGGACCAAGTCCAGCCCCGAGATCTACAGACTTGCTGCTTTTAAGGTCGGGGGAACCCCGGGATCGCAGGGCCTAATGACTTCATCCCCAAAAATTTAGATACGAAGCTGCTGTTGCAGCTCTTTTAATATAAAGTAATAGATAAAGAAAAGCATAAATGTTAACGTGAAGACTTCAGCTGACTAGGAATCTGTGAGGTGGGCTGGTAAGCTGGCCGATTACCCCATCCCTCACCAACGCCCACCTTCTCCCCGTCTGAGCTTGTCCAGCGGCAGGTTACACCCATCGGCTCGTGGGGATATCGGCTGGGGAACCAGCTCACGTCTGACCACAAACCACAAATGTAGCGGTCAGCAAACGCAGGGCTTGTTATTATACAACAGTAAAAAGAATTTTTGTTTTGAAAGACTAGACAACATTTCCTTTCAATGGCAGAACAACTGTTTCGCAGGCAGAGCTGTGCTGTGGCTACCGCTACCTTCACCTAGTTAAAAGCAAACAAACAAAACCCCAACCCCAAACCCTTTTATCAGCAGGAACTATATTTGCTTACACAGAAGATCTGTCAGCAGACCAGAGTAAATAGATCAAATGGAGCTGACACACTACTAAATTTAATATGCATCCTCATGTCTTTAAAATTCCTAGCTACCCATGCATTTAAAAGGTAGTTTTGTGGACTTCTTCAGTAATTATATTTCAATAACAGGCAAGAGTATAAACGCATGGAAACTTAACAACAAAAACACTGACTGATAGATAAATTAAAAACCGATTGATGGATAGATAACTTAGATGAATCATTAAATTGTCATATGATTGGAAAAAACCAACAGATCAAACACTTGTGTGGCGTCCCAGCTCGGCAGAGTGTGATAGGTACGTATACGAATTCACAGCCAGATACGTACCCAAATTAACAGCGAAGCAGACGTCACAAATGGCAAGTGCTTAGACAGTTGGATAAGCAGGTGACACACAAACGCACAGCCAGGCGCCGGTGCAGGTGACACGAACGGACAGGTACCGGGGTGTAAAGGAGAAACACAGAGCTACAGAACCGGGTGTATGAGGACACAAATTGTCCCTCATCCCACCACTCTCCTGCGTGTTCTCCCACAGCCTGTTTCCAACCTGCTCTTTCACCGTTGCAGAAATACCACCTCCAGGGGGGCTGACGCTACAGCCTGAGGGATCAACACCGAGGGTACTGCCCCACGAGAGCAGAGCTGATACGAGGGCACCAGAAAACGACTATTTCTAGAGCAGGAGTATCAGAAAAAGGTGAATTGTACGTGGAGGAGCTTCTGGGAACGGCAGAGAGGAGGCGGCCGTGTCCCTGATGGCAAGCACTGATCTCTGCGACGCCGAATCCTCCTGACGGTCCAGTGCCTCGCTCGCCTCTTGAAGCTATGCCACTGTCTAGCGCCTGCAACATCTCAAGTGGAAAAATGTAATTTTATTAAGGCTCTTCTAGCTTCACTTTCAGCATCTGCGCTGCAGCAGAGCATACAAAGAAAGGTTATGAAGAATTTCTCATTACGGCCATGGGCGCAGGATTCATAACGTCCCCAGCCAACCTCCATTTGCTTTCCTCTGTTAATAAAGCACACTCTCGGTCCACCTGCCTCCCCGGCCCCTCGCCGCACCACCCGCAGGTGCCCCAGCCCTGGGCCACCCAGCGCATCGCCCCTCATCCTTCACGAACGGGAAACTCCTTCTGCTTTGCCTTCTCTAAATTCTTATTTCATGGGCACCTTCGTTTGCAAACCTCCTCTTGGAGGCCCGGAGCTGTAATTAATCCATGTCACAGGAAAGATGTAGTGTCGGTAGAATTTATGACTGGCTCTGAGCCGCCGTGATGAGCAGGGGCACCTCAGCCCCTTGTGATATAAATGCCTCTGCTAATTGGATTGCGGGAGCTAATCAGAAGCTGCAGAGAGAACGAACGCGCTCAGCCTCCCCGCTGCTGGCGCAGGCTGATAAAGCCGGCAGCTGCGCTCAGGGAGGAGGTGCGGGAATTGCATCCCCGCGCGGAGCCTCGCCCGAGATGGCTATCGCAGGCTGCCGCGGCACGGGGCGGCCGTGCGGGCAGAGGAAGGGAGGACCGCAGTCGGCCGAGGAAGGTTTTACTGCCGACCGCGGGCAGACGCGCGCAGCAGCGCGCGGAGGCGGTGCGCAGGCGCGCGCGGGTGCGTGCAGGTGGCCCGCGAGCGGTGGGAGGCTGGTGAAAGGCGGGAGGCCGGTGGAAGGCCCGCATGGCCCCACCAGGCTGTCTCCAGCCAGAAGCCGTCAGAGAAGCCGTGGGCGTCCCGACCGGCCGCACCACGGGCAGCCCTGGGCACGGGTACGGCGGTGGCGGCACCGCAACGGCCGCCTGGCTTGCCCGGTGTAGCAGACACGTCCCCGGCCCCTCAGCAGTCCTTAGGGTCTCCATTGCTGACCTCAAGCATTAGAAAGGGGGCTGAATACTCAATGATCCCAAGACCACGTCTCTCGATACCTTTGGTACATGCCTTTCCCCAGAAAGACAAAAAACCGGAGGGATGAAGGTGGAAGAAAGACGACAAGGACGTTCCTGCAGTAGGAGCAGGGTTGGCTACGCCAGGAGCAAACTGGGCGAGTGTCACCTGCTAGGTGCTCCACGCGCCACGTGGGCCGTCAGACGGCGGGCAGGCGGGCGGGAGATGGCTCCTCAGGACGGGGTCAGGCTGCTCTTGAGATGGATCCAACCACAACCTTTAGAGCAGCTCCAAGCTCCGTTATCATCCCCACCCTCTGGCCAGGGTGGACCCGCTCACGGGGAGATGGGAAGAGCCCTGGCCGGAGAGGTCTGACCTGACGCTGCACGTGCATGAACCGGGCGTGCGCAGGTCCCTGCTGGAGAACGGGTCTTTTTTCAGTCTAAGGCTCTTCCACATTCAAACAGCTTTTAGTCTTCTCCAAGTCCTTCTTATTGCCCCTTATTTTCCCCTCTGCCTCCCCTTCTTGCAAATACATGGATTTGAAAGTAAATCCTGAAAATGATGACTAAAACCAGTAATCCCTCCTTACAGAAATACTTTTCCACCTTCTTAAATCTTTTTGGAGGCGCAAGGGAAAATAACCCTTGTATTTATGCAAATTTAAAAGTGGCGTGTGATGATGGAAACAAAACAGTGCTGGACTGCAGCCAAGGCATGGCACCGACGGGGCCTCTCAGCTGCTCGCCTCCCGATTCTTCGGGGGAAGCAGCTGTAGAGAAATGAAAATACAGAAGCCCCCGCGCACACCCGCCGCCGCCCGCGCACGCATTCCAGCACCCGTCACCTCGGAGGCGGCAGGACGCGGGCTCTGGCCAGGCGCTGCCTGCAGCCGCTGCCCGAAGCACCCTGTCGTCCCCCACAAGCCTCCCTGTCCCGCTGTTCCCGATTCCCCTTTCAGGAATTTACAAACATTTTCCGCAGATCAATATCTGTATTGATTATTCATTGTGAGCGAGTCGTGTGTCTTTGGTGATCCAACCTGGCAGAGTGAGCAGCCAAAGGCTGCTGCAGTTACGGGGGAAAGAAAAAAAAAAAAGAAAAAAAATCCACAGAAGGCGAGAGGGACCCAGATCTTGCTGGGTTTGCCGCTGCCAGCAACGGAGACGGATGGAGAGGAAGGAAGGAAGAAAATGGGAACGGCATGAAAAGGAATGAAGAGACGAGGGAGCTGAGGAGAGAAAGCCAGAGCAGGAAAAACAAAGTCACCGCTGGAGAACTGGTGCCGGGGCACGCCAGCAGCCTGGAGAGATTCCCAGCCTCGCGCTCGCAGTTCTGCACACAGATGCGGTGGACTTACTGCTCCGGGAGCGAAAAGTGACTCACGGTTTTGGTATCTGCTACGTAAGAGCTTTGGGGGGATTCCTTGGCTGGCTGACAGAAAGGGAAGAAAGCAGCAGCAGTGAGGTAAAGCGCGATCCCTTCCTCCTGCCTTCCTGGGAATACGCGTCGCCCGGGCTGGCTGGAGCAGCTCGCTGCTCGCTTATGATATGCAAAAGGAGAATAATTAAAAGCGCCAGCATCACTTGCAAAGTGAGTAAACACAAAGCCTTTCAAAACATGCTCTTCAGCTAATGAGAAGCTGTAATTTCTTATACTTAAAGGCAAAAAAGACACTGATGAGACTCAGTGGAGTGTGTGTGCATGCGCGCCTGCGTGTGTGTGCATGTGTTTGTAGATATGAGAGAATCAGTTAATTGTTGATGATGTTTAGAAAAGGGATTATGAGAAAAGACACTGAAATGATGACAGGGAACATCTTGGATCAGAGCCAAAGAAATAAAATAATCAAGGACAATCAAGCCTGCAGCTCCGGAGAAAGCACCGACTGTTCTGCCGGGGACTTGGAAGGAATTTCCCCGCGCTGCCGAGCTGCAGCTGGAATACGTGCTTGGCACCAGGAGGGAGAACTGCAAGGAGCAGTTTGCTTGGAGCATGAAACAACAGAAGAGAGAACTATGGAGCTGTGCTATAATTCAGAGGTTAAACAGCTTTGTCTGCTTATGTGTCAGATGGAGACTTGTTTTTGCCCACATCTGACGAGCTCTCTGAAAATGCAACTTCTGACATACTCTGAATGCAAGCAGGAGCTGATGATTCTCCATACGCCTCTCCAGAACTGCTGTGATGTTACGAAAACAAAGAAAAGGGAGCTTGAGGAATTAAGTTCTCCTGTGGCTGCAGGACCTGATGGACCTGACCATGGGAACTGGCTCTGGAATCGATTCCTTCCTTAATTCTGGAAATCGGAAGCCCTTACTCCAGGTGGGGGGTTGCAGCTCTCTGCCTCCAAGCGCACAGGAAAGGTGACAGTCATCGGGAATACCGGGAGCAAGCTTTCCTTCCCGCCTGGGCATCTGATTGCTGTCCTGAACGAACGGATTTTAATAAATGTTGGCTTTCTCTTGGGCTGAGGTTGGGTGGGGAGAGAGGATAGAGGGAAATTTAAACCATCTTGTGACTGTTGTGTTGTAAGTGAGCTACAAAAATGCCATCTCTTTGTTTTGGATGTTAAACTCCGTCTTACTTCATTGTTGCTGGATTTTGGCACGTTACACTCTGGGCTTCTCCAGCAGCAGAAACACATGGTCTATTAAAGTGGGAATCTTTGGGGACGCGGAGGCAGAGAAACGAGCCAATCAAACATGGCTTTTCCACATTTCATGTTTTTCAGCATTTGCAGAAAGCTTTTCGGATGGTATGTATGTGTGCGTGCACCAGGGAGGGCGGGAGGGGGAGAGGGGGTGCGCAAGAGGGGGAGCGAGCGCATGGCAGGAGCAGGCACGATGTTGGGATGTGTCTGTCAGGGATGCGGCGCGGTCCGCGCTGCCAGGCAGACACCCCTTCCCCTGCGCCGGGGCTCGGCTGAGCCTGCTCAGACCTGAGCTGCATGTTAAATGCAGAGGACTAGATTAGCATACTAACCAAGTCGTGTCAACCCCCGGCAATCAGCAAATGGCCATCTCCTCGCTCCAGCCAGTGCGGCAGAGCCTGCCAGACGCTTAACCGTGTCCTTTGTCAGATCGCTTTTTATGTTTGTATTTAGCTTTTGTTTTCCAATCAGACCCTAGAAATTCATTAACAAGAATGAAAGGCAGAGATGCAAAAACCTATAATGAAAACAAATGATCTATTTAAAGGGTGCTCAGGCTGAAAGGAGGGGTCTCACAGCACTGGGACCAGAAGAGAAGAAAACCCTGCAGCCTGGAAAACGCCTGGACACATGCCTGTCCTTTCCCGTGCCAAGGCTCCAAGGAGACAGCTGCTACAAAGCCGGTGGGCTGTGTAAGGATGTTGTAGCGTTGTCTTTACAGAGCCTCAAAGAAATGCCAGCAATCGGCCAAAAGAGGAGTCTTCGTTGTTCCCGCTCTGGCTGCTGCTAATATCGCAATTACTGCTACCGCTACTGGATGGGCTTTAATGAGGAAAGAAGTTTCAGTGCCTGTAAACATAAACTGTTAAAATCGTTTGAGTTCATTCACATTGTTCCTCCGTTCTGAAACAGCAGCAGCGGTCCTGCGGCTGAACAGCGAGGGCAGCCCTGAAGGGAGGGCTCGCAGTCGGTGCGTGCTGCAGGTGACGCCGGGGACGAGGCGCTGCCGCCATGCCCGGCAGCTTCGGCGCGCAGCCCCGCCAGCAGCGGGAGGCTAGACCTGCTGCAGCAGGCTGTTCCGATGTCTTCGCCTCCTGTGTTATTTCTTAAACAAATTATTTTGCAAATGTTAATGTCGCCTAAACTGTCATATGGTTGTGGAGAATAAAAAGATTTAATCCAAGCATGGCCTTTTTATCAGGATCTATCAAATAAGGGAAAACCTGAAATAATCTACATTGTATGGTTTTTGTTTTTAAATGGTATGCGTGGGCTTTAAATATCACAGAGGCATAGCTTGCATATCTGTCAACAGGATTTTTATGCAAATATGAATGGGAGAGGAGGAGTATGTGATCAGCCCCAAAGCTCCCCGTGTAGTTTGAGCGTGCAAGTCTGCGAGGTCAAAACCAGGTACAGAGCCCGTCTGCGCAGCCCGGGGACACGCTCCCTGCGCTGGCGTCTAAGCGCGGGAGCCCGAATACAGCACCCCTGAGAGCGTGCCACTGTCACAGGAGTCTTCCGGGCTCTGAGTCTGTGTAATTTACACTTTTGGGAAGCAGGGGAAAAGGAAGCTGTGTTTCAGCCCCCTTTGTCATTCTGTCCTCTGCTCTTACGGCAGGCTGGGCGACGTGGGCAAAGGCTCTTCGGCTCTGTGCGTGTCTAGTGAGGTACCTCCACTAACTCCAGCTGATTTACACCAGCTAAGAACCTATAGCTTAAAACATTTAAAGACAGACATTTAAAGACAGACAAAGATGTTATCTGTTGAAGAAATTGGAAGGAAATCTCCCATGCGTTTCAACGCCTGCCATATGTCCATATCTTCCAGTAAGGAAAACAACCACCGAATCAGCTCATGTTTAAGGAAACCTCTCTAATTTACACATGGTAAGGACACGCTGGATAACCTTACGCAGTATAGTTTAATCTACCTTCACAATTAGATAAACAAACGGGAATCGTTAAGAATCTTCAAATGTTATCCTAGACTACACCCAGTCCTTATCACCAAACTTTGAATTGCAAACACTGCAAATAGTGGTGAAATGTTTGCTGCTTGCTAGGGATTCCTACCGACCACTGCTGGACTATTTATGATGTGGGACCAGAGGGTTTTGCAGCCACTGAAATAAAGCCATATTTTCACAGTAGCTTCTGAAAGAGCCTTGTGCCAGTTAAAAAAAAAAAAAAAAAAAGTATTTTGTGAAATCACACAAGAACTGTCTATCATATATGCCAGCATATCACCCAGGTGATGAGCGACAACTACTTTCCCACTCTTTTTTCAGTATAGAAATAAAATTGAGTAAAGTTACTAAAAATACGTTATATTCTTATGCCAGAAGATCAAGACATACTTAAATTGAAGAACAACCTGGAAAAATATTAGCAAATAGAAAGGCTATGGCTCGGGGGGGAATCTTTTATTTGGGATGTTCAGCAGTGATTAAGGACGTTTCTCACCTGCTCAATGAACAGATCAAACTTTAGGCAGTACCTGCCAACCCCAGAAACAAACAAGGATTTCCCAGCCTTGTCCTTCCTGTCAGTGAAACCTGCAATTCAGAGCATGTGCTCCGCTGCCTGCCTGCAAAATAAACCTGTCTCCTCAAGGAGAAAGCTGCAGTGCAGAAGTTATTTGCCCTCTGATATGGAAGCATGAATTTCTCTGGATGTAGCAGTTACCACGGCCTCAAACCAAACCAGCCCGGCAGGGGCGAATCCGGCTCCAACCACCCCTGTCCTCCCGCCGGACGGGGGACGCGGTGTGCCCGGTGATTTTCCCCGGGTGCCTCCACAGCAAGTGCTTTAAGTGCAGCAGGGCTGATGCCGTGGCAGCGATACAGAGGGTTTAGAGGGCAGGATCTGATAGGAACTTCAGCGGGCTGACGCAGTGCCCCGGAAAACAAAAATATTCCTGCCAAGCTTTCCCTCTGCCCAGGAATCTTTGAAGTTGGGCTCTGTTACTCCTTGTTTGTTCTAGCAGAAGGTGTTAAAAAGAAATCCCGGTGATATGAAAGGATGTGACTCGCCAGCTTCAGAAAATGAGAGTTCTGGGTGTTACTAAATGCCCCTTGTACTCTGAAATACAGCTTTGGTCCTACTTTCTCCCCTTTCTTCGCACTAACTGAGGAGCAATTAGCCACTAAACAGGTAATTATAATAATATGCTATAATAGAATCTATGACAACTATAGCAGCAATATGAACAATGGCATTTTCCTCACCATGCTAGGCTGAAATCAAAGCCTCCAGTTTAATAACCAAGCCTATTTGAGATCCAAAGGGACAACTGAGACCAGCATGCAGAAGAAAGGTCCTTTTCACAAGGCAAGGTAACGGAGCCGTATTCTACGGACACTGCTTGCTCTTCACAGAACTAAAATTGGCCATTTTCCTTCCTGAGGCCGGTTAAGGATTTGGGTCTCTTCTGGAGGCAAGTGAGCCTCACGGTATCTTCCCCTTTGGTAAAATAAAATTGTACCTGCTTGTACCACCTGTACAATTTTTAAAAGTTACAATTCTGCTAAACCAAAGCCAGTTTTCACATGGACATTTAGAACTACTGTTTTCCTCTTAAGGCTTTCTCCTTGCCAAACTTTAGTCTAACTGTTCAGCGCTTATGTAGCTCAGAAATATTTCTCAGTAACAGAAATTTGTACTACTGCGTTGTTATCCTGAAATACAGCACAGTTGTGCTTAAACGGGAAACTCATCTCAGGAGGAAAATCACAGCTTGAAAATGAAAGTTTCTAACAATTAAGAGAAAACTAAAAAACAGCGGAAACAGTGAAAATGGATATGTACCCGGGATTCTAGCAACTATCCCATTTCTACACATTTGTCATATAAATAAACTAAATATAATAATATTGTGATTATCAGTACAAACATGGGCACAGCTGCCTGCTTGCCGAGCGCAGTTTGTGCGTACCGATGTCCTAAAACTGAACAGGCGTCCATCTTACCTCCACTTGCAGCGGGGCATTTCCCTACTCATCCCACGCGGCCTGCTTTTCGCCACGTGTACGTGTCTCTGCCATAGAATTAAACCCGCGGTTTAAATTAACTGAGATGCTCAGGCCAGCCATCCACAAAGTTATCTAGTACGTTCACTGGCCCTCTTTATTCCATTTCGCCCATATACCAGGTTTGCTTTGGTCTGGTTTCCCTTTCTCACAGCCAGCCTTCCCACTCTACGGCCGATCCGATGAAGCTGTGCGGTCGGGGGATTCCCTCAGCATATTGCTGCTTTTTCTGCCACAGTCATTAATGAAAACAGTGAACAGGTTTGTCCCCAAATGGATTCCATTCGTAGATGTTGGATGTTTTTAAAGAATACTTACAATTTACAATACAATAAAATTCGGCAAGACGTAATAGCATGAAAAAGGCACAATCAACTGCACGCGTTCTCTCTCCAAAATGTTTCAAAATTTCTCCATTTCAGCCTCCTTTATCGTTCCTTCTCTTCCACCTCTCTTACCTTCTGCCTGCTTTTCTGTTCTTTCTCTGTTCCATCCATCTTCCCCTCTCATTCTCAGATCAAAGTCAAGAATATTAGTTCAAGCCCAGGGAAGGTGGGATTCCAGTGTTAATATTCCTCACCCACATCTTTGGATTCAGTTTACAACATTTGAAGAACATCATGCATGGCCCCCCCCAAGGATACAAAGGCCTGAAAAGTTTTCTGACTAAATGGGAAAAGGTAGATGCTTTACGCCGGGTCCTCTGAAATATTAAGAGCGCAAAGAGAACGAATGTCTTTGTCCATCACAGAATTTCCCAAGGTTTCAATTTAATTTATAAGTCTGATGATTCTCAAGAAATTGAAGTGTGCACTTATGTTGTAAACAAAATACTTCAGATAAAAACGTATGAAGAAAGCAAGAGAGAAAGCTTCCTTAAAGGATAAAAGACCCAAGAAGTAAATACAGGAAAAAACCCAACTCCAAACTTACACTTCTCAGTTTTTAATCTAGATAGAGGATATTGATGAGTATTTTTTGAAGCCTACCATTAATCTTTCTATTGCTATCGATATTACACAAGGTTAGTTTGATATTACGGAGTATCCCAGATATTATAAATGACTTTATAATGACTCAAGATATACAGATATATTAAAACTAGGTACTTCACAGTGACTCAGTGAATTCTAGCTACATAAAAAATAATTCTGAATGAAAGTACTACATTTGGACAATAAGTACTTTTTCAGTGCCAAACCTAATGGTGGAGAGACTAGTAGGAAGAGAAGGGATATTTTTTCCCATGTTCAGGAAGATCTTTTTTCTGCCAGCAGATCATTTACCATAGTTTTGGGAAACTGAATATCTAAGAATTGAAACACACCATCCGAATATGACTTACTTTCAACAATTCACATGCAAAATGAAACAGGTCAGGAGTCTCGCTATTTTCTCATCTTTCCTTACGCCTGTTTGACTATGACAGAAATCCACGGGACAGTTTTCCTGCTGAGAAGAGTAAGCCAAGGACACTAAGCATTTGGCCTGTTCTTTAATGACAGAAACTAACAGTTAGGGCCAACATAAATAGCAGAGCCCTGATGGTTCCTCACCAGCCCACATAGAACCATAACCTGCCAAGGTATCAGCTTGAAGACATCCAGGAAAATAAAAAAAATTACAGATGTTCTTGTTCAAAACACACCTTTTAATACATCTTACTGCATTGAAAATAAGATGAGCCAACATTACTGACCAGCAAGTCAGGCGCTAAGAAAAACTTCATGCAGATGGCATTTATTAAAAAACCATAGAGCCATTAGAAGAAAGAGCAAGCAAACACTGCTGCTCACCAGAATGGCAGAGGATAAATGACACAAAGAACTCTCAAATCTCTGCCTGAGAACAGCATGGCTGTATTACATGTAATCACATCTCTTAATCCACGTTATTTACATTACACATCCCAGGAGGGCTACCAACACAAAAATCACTTCTACAAGGCTTAAGAAAATTAGGTCATAGAAGATCTCCCTACCTCAGTATGGAAATGTGGAGATGATGTCACGAGAGTCAGCGCCAACGAGCGGAGTAGGGGAGATGGTTCCTATTCAGACTGCAAAAAGTTGGTACAAACTCTCCAGACCAATGCCTGTAAATGAAAGAATATGAAGTATATAAGGAATCCTGAAGAATTTGGAATAATGCACCAAAAGAACCAGAAGTTTGTTTACAGCATGCAGTTGTTAATATTTTTTATCAGAGTTCAGCTCCAATTCACTCAACGCTCCCAACCGGTCTACCTCTCCTGCAACCGAAAGCTGACCTGTAGCACCTTTATACAATAGCTACGTGTTGTGGTCCAGACAGCTGCACTTCCCCGCTTCCTGGCTTACTATAGAAAAGACTGTATCGGCTGCATTTAGGTGGCCTTGCCAGATAAAACCGCAAGTTTATCTGTACCACGGACTCTGACTCATCCATCAGCAAAGACAGAAGTTCTGTGGTCTTATTTCTCTGTTTGAACCGCTGCAGCTCAGTACTGTTGCTCACGGGACAAGCAGGGGAGAGGATGCATAAGGAAGGAAAACAAACACAACGAAGAGTTAGGAGAAACAGTTGGATTCATGAGACGCCTTCTGCTTCCCAAAGAAAAGCGTCACTGTCAGCGCCCAGCTTGGCATCCAGCTGGATGACTGAACAGGAGCTGTGATGCCACCGATGCCAGGAGGTCTCCAGGACGGGAACTCTTAAGAACTCTCCAGAACTCTTCCATTCCGATGGTGGTTCTTGTTCCAGTCCCACCTCTGCAGCTGTCGTGAATTTATGTATAGGAATTACAGAAGTCTAGTGAAACATTGTTTGCCTCTCCCCAATTTGTTACTCCTCTGTCTACCTTCTTCTACACTCAAATGCGTTTTACCATTTCCTTTCTTGGTGAGAGTCTTGTTTGACCGCTTGAATATCAGCCTTGGCCTTGGCTGGCACCTGACAGGGAGAAAAAGCAGCAGAACTCTAGCATGGGCTGGGGCCAGAAACCCTGGCCAGCTGACGGCTGTAGCCTTACGGGCTCGCTCTGCAGCTGGGGCTGCAACCTGCCAGCCTGCAAAGCCCGGCCACGGGCAGAGCCGCGGTGACCACGATGCCTCCTTCTCGCCCTGACTTAGGGAGCTGTAGCCCCAGCGTGGTGCACGACAACTATGGGACACGAACGCGTGTGAGACGCAGCAGGTGAAAGGCTACAATGGCACTGATTCAAAGCTGGGTTTAAACATAAACAACAGAAAAAGGAAGCTATTTGAAATAAAAAAGATACTTTCAGAAAAATGGAAGTTGTTTCCAAACAGTGAAAATAGAGACGGACATAAATCTAGCAAGCTAAATGCAAAACCATGATAAGGTAAGCCAAAACAGGCCCCGAAGAACAATTGTTAGAGTTATGAGAGCTCATAAAAACTTTTCAAACACAAAGGCAGGAAACCTGTCAGTCACCTAGCGCAGCTGATGGATGGTCAAGGCATAAAGGGAGGAATTAAGAAAGATAAGGACACAGCAGCAAAATTAAATTAATTCTTTGCACTGCTGTTCACTATGGAGGAGGTCAGGAAGGTTCATACACCAGAGCAACAAATCACCAGAGGCAGACAGTGCTCCCTCAAGAGTTTTCAAAGAGCTCAAATATGAAATTGCTGAACTTTCTTTCTTCCTTGGTATCAGAGGATCAGAAGGTGACAAATCTTAAAACAGGCTTTAGGAGCGATCGTGGGAATTACAGACCAGAAAGTCAGATTTCCCGAACGGGCAAACCGGTAGAAAACTGTCGGACCGATCTGAATTAGCACAGATGAGTAAACACGGTGTCTTGGGGACGAGTCTCAAAGCCAAGAGAAGAATTTATACGTATAGATCTGAGTTGTCTGACGGAGGAAACAGCCCCGCTAATACGGGAGATTTGGGCTGATATAGTGGAATCAGATTTTCTAAAAGCTTTTCTAGAACATCCCTCACTAAAGGTTCTTAAGGAAACTAAACTGTCACGGAGTAAGGAGGATTAATCTTCCTGCGAATTCCCGATAAACAGATAGGGAAAAAAGGGTACAAACACAACGTTAGCAAGGGAGGGGAGCAGAAATCCTGCACTGCTTCAGCATACTCATAAATAACCTGGAAAGAGGAGATAGTGAAGTGACACACAGATAATGAAGTTAACACACAGAGTTTTTCATGAAAGTCAAGTTTAAAACTAACTGAGAAGAGTTCCTGAAAAACCTCACGGAGTGCAGTGACTGGGAGATAAAATGCAAGTGCACGTCCCTGGCTGAAGAGGATCCTGGTTTTATCCAGGCATTTTAAATCTGCCTTTTTTTAAAGGCAGATATTTGCTTGCTTTAGTAAGCGGGTTGGCTTGGGGCACAACTTGATACCGGTGTCACTTGGACTAGTGGGAGAGGAAAGGTCCTAAGTCTGCTGTTGGAGTTTTTTTTGTTTGGTTTTGTTTTGTTGGGGTTTTTTTGTTTTGTTTTGGTTTTGTTTTTTTCCCATAGAATAGCATCGCCCAACCTTGGGGAATCCTTAGAGGAAGAGCAGAGGAACACAAAGCTAAAGCTTCTCATTTTGGCCATATAACAGGATTAATTACTTGGACTTTGGCAGATACTTTGGGGATAGATTCCCCCAGTCTCTACAGTGGTACCGGAGACGAGACGACAGTCCCGTTGCTGCTACCAGGTGAGTTACAGGAGAATACACGACTCTGTCCTCTGACAGATTAGATGAAAGAAGAAAGCTCTGCCATGGATGGGAGAAATGCCCCCCAGTTTTGGGGGGGAGCACACACCTGCCTCCCTGGGGAGTCGTCCTCCAAATCCAACTGCAAAGTGGAGGAAATCCCTTTTGCCGTCCTGGGCCGGACTGGGGTGGGAAAGGGCTCTGGGTGGGAAAGGGCTGCTGGCGTTGCTCTCCCCTGCCCAGGAGCGTGCCCGTGAATGGCACCGTGCTCCGAGGCTGGCGTGGCTCGCTGCCCTGCTCCCTCCTGCTCCCGCTGCCAGCCCGGCGGGCAAGGCCACGTCCCCCGGCTCTGCAGCGCAGGGCGAGGGGCAGGCAGAGCCTGTGCCTCCTCCGTCACCCAGGCTCTGTGGAGACGCGCACGTGGCTGGACTTCTGGGGCGACCGGCTGCGGCACCTTCCCGCGCCCCACGAGCGGCCCCCGCTCGCCTCCCGCAGCCGGTGGGACGGGGGGGGGTTGGCAGAGGGAGAGAAACAGCTCTGACCCCCGCCACAAAATCATCTTTTTCCAGAAAGGGGGCTCCGGTGGCAACGAGGCTTGTTCCTCTGCCTGGCCTCATCCGTTCCTCTCCCGGTGCTCAGGATTGACGCGGGAATCCCTTTTGCCTGGCTGCGACTGACAGGGAGCTTTCTCCCTCAGCAGCTGCCTTGATTTTACAGCAGCTGAGTTACTGTATGGCAAATAAAGAGCATCTGACAATGCCTACACTAAATTAAACCGGAGGCCTTCTCGCCAGCACGGAAACAAAGCGCGTGTCCGAGAGCCGGGGCGCAGCGGCGAGGGGGAGCGGCAGGCGGGGAGGGTGGGCGGTTGCCCCGACGCCTGCCCGCCGAGGGCAGCAATGCGGGCAGCACCCTTCCCTGCCTTTGTGCCGGGCTGCCGGGCAGCGCTGCGGGGCACTGCTCTGAAAGGCGCGTGCACTTGTTTTGTCCTCCCGCATGCCCACATACTGAGGCTGCTTGTTTTCGTCTGATCACAATTAGCACCGTGCTAAATTCCTCGTGCCCTGCACTAATTCAGGAGGATGGGCATGTCACACCCTGCCAAGAATTACAGCCAGCCGCTGCCGAGACGGGGGCATGCCTACCCTTTCATTAAGCTTTTGTTTCAAAAAGGAGGGCTCGAGGACTCGCCTTTTCTGTCAGAAATACCTGTGGAGGCGCTGGAGGGTGCAGAGGCCGCGCTGTTTGGCCTAAAGGATGGGTGGGTGTGCGTGGGTGAACGCGCAGCAAGGCAAGGCATTGGTGCCGCGCTCCCTGATCCGTCATGGCTAACCGGCAAATTTAGAAAAATCTGCTATCTCCAAGACGCTGAAAATCCCGAGCTGCATCAGTGCTGCAAAGCTGGTGCAGCGTGCTGTGCACGCGCTGCAGGAACGGAGCAGGGAGCGCATCCCCTCCCCTCCCCTCCCGTACCGCAGAGTTACGGGCCGGGCCGAGGCACGCAACTCAACGTTGAACCCACTGTTCCACCCCGCTCCCAGTCTCTGGACGGCTATGATTAAACCAAATATTCTCAGGGCAGGGCTATGCCCCGATTGCACTTGTCTGACCGCACACAATGTCATTCTGAAAACCTGAGATGAAAATGGAGAAAAAATAATTGGTTCCATTAATACCCCGTATCTGACGGGCTCCGCTATCCAGCAGCCGCTCCTGTACACGGGCAGCTCCCAGCAAAGCCATCTTCTCCCCAGGCAAAGGAGCGGCGGCGGGCGGGCGGGAGGGACAGTCGTCCAGCGGCCCGCTCGGCCCCCGTGCCCGGCTGCCGCAGGGGCTGCGCGTTCCCCTGCAGACCCAGGCGCGCCGGGTGAGGAAGACACGCTCCTTGCCGCCTCCTTGTCTTCAACCGTCATTTGAACGTCGCTCCTCGTATGAGCTGGGGACGCTGTGGTGAAGGCCAAAACCCCATCCACAAATTCTAGGTGATGTTCCTAACATTTCTGGGTGGTGATTCCCACGTGCCTGGTGACAGCCAGCGTCTGGCACGGAGCCAGCAGTTTGGCTTTTGAAGGACGCTTGGCTCGCCTAAAACTGGCCTGTCTGCAGCACCCAACACCACTGTAACCTGTGCGTACAGGCTACTGTAAAACCTCAGTAATTCACACGGAGTACGTGGAGGATGTTGTGAATTACTGAATTTGTCAGGTTAGCAGTACGAGAGCAAGCTGTTCAAAAAGACAGAATAATGCTTCACAAAATGCAATTTAACTTATTTTCTTAATTGTAGGTTGTTTCCTATTTATGCTAATTCATAACAAATTATGAACTGTATTACGCCATTGGCAAAACGACAATAATACTTCAGTAATCCTAGAGAGGTTTTTGGTTTGTTTTGTTTTTTACACTCCATCGCTTACGTAGGTAGGCATACACACGGCTGGACCCGTGTCCCCATGTAACCGACTCACAGACGTAGAAACGCCATCGATTTCAGAGCACAGCCTCGCTCCACGCGGCAAATGAAGTCATTTTATCGAGTGCTGGGATTGCTTTGTGAGGAGCTGTGGAAGGGACACGGATCCTCTGTGTAAAGGCTGAGGCACAGCAGTACGCAGCCAGGAGAAGGATGCTGCTCCGCTTGCTGGAGTCCCCCACCAGCGGCTGCCTCTGACCGGGGGGACTCCGCTGGGTCGCATCCTGCTCTGCTTCCGACGGCTTGAAAGAGGACGGACCGACAGACGGCGACTGACTGCTGAAGGAAGGAGACGCTGTCGGCACCTCAGGGGGGAAAGCCACCAGTACAGCATTGCAGCAGGACAGCTAAATATTAAGTTTTAAGTTTTAAATCCTGGGGTTTATCCCTTAGTGTGCAGAGCTAATGGGGCCTGAGCTAGAGAGCGCGGGCTGGGTGTGCATTCCGCTTCCAGAACTGGGCATTTGATCTGTAATTGTTTTTCAATGATTGTGTCTGTTTCTGTGTTATTGCTTTACATGGCTAGGTTTTGTACAATATTGAAAATCAATAAAAATGCATGAAAAAATGTTTTCCCACCCCCCTTAAAAGTTAAATGATCTTGTTAGGATTCTGGCACCGCTATTTTAAATCAGTTAGCCTACGTTTTCCTTCCCTTGCTCCAGGACAGCTGCGGGTTACGCGCACGAGTCCCGGCTGCAAGAGCCAGCACTGGTGTGGTTGAGGATGACCAGAGGTAGCACCAGAAGAGCCCGCGCCCCCCGTCCGCCACAGCACGCAGCTGCCTGCTTCAAGCCACGGCTACTTTGAGCGAGCCCAAGGTGATATGACCCCTATTGCCACAGCCGCTTTGGCTTCCAACGAGGAACACAGACCGAGGAGGGAAAGTGACTTTCCCCAGCTAGACCGGAAGCCCGGGGCAGGAGGAGCCGGTGCTCCTTGCCAGGGTAACGCATCTCACGGTGCTCTGATGTCCTTCTGCACAGCCTGCAAGTACCACAGAAAGCAAGCACGCTCACAAACTTACAAAGCATCACCAACATTGCTTCTTTCTTTGTTTCCTTACGTATACAACAAACCCAAGTACCATAAAAGTGGAAAAAAAACCCACAACGACCTATTTACTCTCAACTGCAGATTAGGATTGGGATATAGATGCTACATGAGGTAATGAGCATGATGAGATGAGAACAGGGGAGCTACTTAAAGAGATTAAGGGATTCACTGCGGTGTAATTGGAAGGACCGATAGCTGCACTGTGGCCATTAATAGCGAAAGGAAAAGGAGCCCAATCTGCTGCAGCGTTAAGCAGTGGAGCCAGCCAGAGGTGACAGTGTCCAGAGAATGGTACAACTGGACAAAAGGCAGGAAACCCGCCGTGCCAGGCCGCTCCCCAGCACGGGGTCACGCTGACCCTTGCGAGAGCTTCCACAACCTCATCACGTTCGGCTACAGAGGTAGAAGAGGACTGCTTAGTTCTGCTTTGATGACTGACCGCAAAAACGAGCCGGAAATAAGTGTTTCATATTAAATGGAAACATTTCTATTCCTGAAACAAAACTAAAAAGTATTTCTGGTTTTATAAGAATATTCTGCTTGATGCAAGCAAAATCTTTAATTTCAGACTGTGGGGTTTGTGTTTTTTTTTTTTTTTAACAAAGTTCCATTTCAAAAGCAAACCTTTTTAAACAGAACAGAGAAAACATTTTCATTTTTCTAATTTTTCTAAAATATCTTCACTTTTGTTCAACCTTCTGTCAATTTAGTGTAGCTTTGCAAACTTTTAAAAACTGTTTTTCTGAAAATAAACAACGTCCATGTACGTCCTGGGTCACTGCGTGAGACCTTGTACCCTCGGTTACGCAGGGAGAGGCGAGCTGCTTTCCGTGCACATTTTGTGGAGAACTTCCCCTTCACGTGAAGTTGTGGTAGGAGAAGCACAACCGGCCGCTAGTGTTTTATTTACGAATACGATGCCTAGCCAAATTCACAACACACCTGCGAGGAAAAACTAGACCTTAGCATAGGCAGCGCGCGCACGCACGGCGTGGTACCCTGCCGCAAAGGGATTTCGGAGGCGGGGCGCTGGCTGCCAGCCCCTCGGTGGCCACACACGTCTCAGTCGGGGGCCGCCTTGCCCCAGGCCAGCGCCTGGAGAGAGCTTTCTGCGGGTGGGGGTTGCATCGCCACGGATTTGTAATGCTGCAGACATTTTGCCAAAGCCCCGTCTGGTCTAAACACGCACACGTCTCTTAAAGCTAACATCCTTTTGTCACGTTAGCCTGGCGATAGATCTGGCTCCACAGTTTGGAATTCTTCAGGAATTAAAGCCTTCCATAAGCATATCATTTAACTTTATTACAGTATAATAATTATTTTTAAATAACTTTGTAATATGTTCTATAATCTTTTTTTAAAGTGCGTGTTATTGTACTGTCACGGTTCCATTCACCCTGTAACAGTCCAGTCAAAGCAACAGATAGGAAGGTAAACACGAGTGAGAACGTACAGAGTGCTAAGTGGCCGCTTTCCCAGGTTTATAACTTGCTTTTCCAAACTGCCAGCTGCTCTGTAGACAAGCCATACTAATTGTGGGACAATCTGTGTATTCTTAAACTAAAATATTTTTCAGTTAAAGCAATGCATAAATTATTTATTCATTTGTATTTGCATTTAAATAGTTGAAAAATGTCCAAATTAACTGCTTTGAAAATTGTTCCAAAATTTCCCCCTAGGCTGTGACCTTGTGGCCAAGTTTAATCTCAAAGCAAATTGAAAGAAGGGTTTATAACTAAAACGCCAAATGGCTCTGAATGTGCTTTGCTTCCGAGAATCGACTCACTCTTTTGCAAACTCAGCTAAACGTTCAGTTTGAGGCCTAACGCTTGGTTTTCAAACGTGGGGTTTCCACCAAGTTACCCAAATCTAGTGTTGACAGCTCCCGATTGTGTTGGAGAGGTTTTGCCTCGTTCTACTTGGTGGCTTCCTTAAAGCTCCTGCTTGCGGACTCACCTAACAACGTAAGAAGCTCAGCCTTCAGTTTAGAAAACATCTCTAATGCTCACGGTTGTGGTGAAAAGCATTAGGTGTTAGAAACCTGAACACAAATGGAAATACACACTACATTAATTTTAATATTCTATACATAATTGTGTCAAACCTGAGATTTAGGAGGCTCAACTCATGGCCGTGACAACATTATCAACCTGGCACACGCCTACAGCCATCTCTCCACCCAAAGCCAGAGTGCGGCACCTCGAGACACCAGGCTGGTGCCCCAGCCTGACCGCTGAACACAGCAGCCAAACAGCATTTTGTTACGGTTCCTATGGTAAGTTTAACCGCATGGAAATGGCTCTTCCTTTGTCATAAATCTGGTTTCTGCACACGTCCCGAAGATTAATTCATTACACTTTCCCTCGCAAGGAAAACTGCTGAGAGGGAAGGGAGGAAGCACAGGCACCACTCTAAGATCTCAGCCAGCAGCAAAACGTCAGGAACCAGCAAGGAAGGTGGCTTCCTGACAACGTGTGCCTGACACCAGCCTTCCCGACACGCTCCCGGGATGAGGGGGAGCTCCTGTGCTCGTGGCTACGTTCCTTTCAGGAACAGAATGAAGAAAACAGATCTAAAAGAGAACTCTTAAGTGTACAGAAGAGGACAAAAGGCAGAAGACTTCAGCTGTCAATCCTTCAGTGGAATAGACACATAACTAAAGAAGTAGCCGAGAGGTTTGGTTTATTTAATATTTATTTAAAATTAATAGTAAAATTCAGTCTGCCTGACTACGTCAAGAGAGGAGGACGTACTTGGGTTTGGGGTCCCTAATATAGCGACCAGCTCGACGACTTAGCTACGAGCATCCGCTCTTTGAGCGGCTCCTGAAGTCTGCAGACTTCCAAGATGGGGAACATCTCAGGATTTTGGCCCCACACTAGTTTGAACTCTTAAGAACGGGTTCATGGCACGCTATGAAAAATCTCACGTGTCCTTGCTGGACCTCTGGGCAGAGATGCTACCCCAGCAAGCCCTGAGCGCGTGCCTGGCTGTGCAGGCTGCTCGAGTCCGCCCGTGTCCCACCGTTTCAGGCAGCGGGTTCAGCACAGGAGAAGGAGCTGTCGCTGCCGGGGGCTGCGCTGTCACCGCGCTGGAGTACACGAACCACCTCGCATTGCACGTTACAATAGATCCGTAAATGTGTTGCTGAAACAGGGGTGAAAAGGAGCTGTCATGCTGTGCGCAGTATAATTGCTATTTCTTTTCTATGATTATAAGAGTGTGTGATTCTTTAATAAAACCTTAGATAAAACATTCCAAGTCCTCCCCCTCCCCAAATACTCACATGTCAATTTATATAAAACAAAACCGATTTACTAACAAATGCAAAAATATTAAAACAGAGATCTAAAAAGCACATTAGGCATTTCAGCTACCTGTAAATAAGTATCCATTTTAAAATTAAAGATAGAAAAAAAAATTAAATGCCAATCAAGAATACATGAACTGACTGGTAATGTCTCTGGCACGGAAGGTTGGCAGGAAGAAAGCAAGCAGAAGTCCTGGACAATCCCAATGGTCGGCACTCGGGGACAGCATTAAAAGACTATCAAAGCCTCCACTGCTACTTTAGCTCCTTGTCATTGCCAGGTCCCTGGGTTAGAGCCCTCCGCAAACTGAAATCTCCGTTCCAATCTCTCCTCCTGGCTTAGGGGCAGCGCGTGCTCGAAACAGAAAATAAAAAGATTTTGTCAGGGAATGACTCAGAGCTGGGACAGAGGGTGGGGTGGCAGAGGGAAGCAGCGCTGCAATAAAAAGACCTTAAACTCCTCCCCGAGGAAGCCTGCAGCACATGCATATCTCAAGATAAGGGTACCTCACCTTCCCCCTCGCTCGCTCCTAGAGCAGCGCTCATCTAACTGACACTGGCTACCTGCCTAACTGTTTCTCCCTCCTTCCCTTCAGAGTCATTTATTGCTCTCATTTCAATATTCTCCAGCTCTCGTGTTTTTCCACCCGTGCCTTCGGCCCCCCACGCGGCCGCGTGAGTTGGCTCTCGGACCGTCTATGTCCTTACATCAACAGCAGCGGCAGCAGCAGCGGGGGTATCGCAGTACAAAAGCAGGCACCAAGAGCCAGGATGATGTCTTCGGTATCTCGCAGGCTCATGCGGTGCGTATATGTCTTCTGTAAATAACCCTCAGTTTTCACATGGATTATTTAGACTTTCTGATGAAACCGCAGAAATGTCAATGCGGCGCCGGAGCGCCCAATCAGGCAGCGGCTCCCTGACCCCTGCCCTCCGCCTCTCCAGCATGACTGCTATTATCTTCAAGGGAAAAACCCTCCTTGTCTCTCGTTATACCTTTTTTATGATCTAGGATTCTGTTAATAATGACTCCGTGTTACATAAAACAGATACACTAATGTCACCAAGTCCCAAAAGTACTGAATCAAGCTGACTCCTTCAGAAAGGAAGAAAGTAATAGATATAAGCAAGGGAAAGCCTTAATAAGAGCGCAGATCCTAAGGACGGGAAGAGCTCCACCAGATCGCTTTCTCCTTCCTATTTGAAACAGGGTATTTAAAGGGCCACGCGGCTAGAGAAGATCAGAGTCGTGGCAAGATGACTGCGAACAGACCATCAAAGCGAGCAAATCAAACATGTGATTTGAGGTGGTGCGGCAAAGGCATGCTCAGCCCGTCACACTTGCGTGCTCCGGTCCCAGTTGCTAATGGGGAAAGGAGATGGAGAGGCTAGGCAGCCCAGCAACCTGGCACTCATCTTTCATCTCCGGAATGAAAGTGCTGGCTTAGACCAACAGCTCTGGAGAAATAAGTTGCCTGGACTCAGTTTAGAGGTTTTCCTAACCAACCCTTTGACCTATGCATATGGCTGAGACTATTTTTATTCCTCTGCAGCTGGAGCAGACGTTACAATTAAAAGCAACACCCAGTGATTGTTAGTGCTAGACAAATATTGAAATAGAACAAAATCTCTAATCAGGGGTACAAAGATATTTAGTGGCAAAACTATTAATATCTGAAAGCTTCAGAAAAGAAAAGCCAGGATAGTCTGGCCAAACCATCTGCTATAGAATGTAATGCAGAAGAGTGCTGTGATCAGAGAGAAACATTGGCGGTGCTCCCGCAGATACACAGTACACATCTGGGTGTCAAAAAACCTGCGAATTGCGTCCAGGGAACATGAAAATGGATTACTAAATTCGTAAGTAGTCGCAAGTAGTTTAAGGAAAGAAAAATTATGTGAAAAACTAAGTCATGTTTGCTGAATCTTGTTTGGCTGGGCATTGAGGTTTTTTCCACCAGCTATAGACACGGCAGATATTTTGATTCCCACCTTGATGAATTTGGGGAAGGGTAAAATCTTAAGGCCAAGATGCGGCGTAAACCAGATGCAGCATCTTCGGTAGAGTGGCACCCACTAACACGTAAAGCTGAATTTGGCCCAGTGAAAATGCGAGAAAATGAGGGGCCCTATGGAGCCCCAGCTTGGTGCTCCAGAAAGGTGAAATCAGGGCAGGAAAATAACATTAGCCACGATGAGTGCAATTTCCAGAACAACTCGGGAGTTACCCCATGTATGTATGTAACAAACAGGGGAAAATCTAAAGTAATGGTAAAGGTCCGAGCCACAGACTTTTGTTTCCTTCTTCCGCCTGGCGCGTTGAGCCCGGAGACCGCAGCACGCTGAAGCTCCCATACGCGCCAGTCTGTAGACGTAATGGTGAGCTGATAACCGAGTAAAGCCAGTAACACACGAAACATGAGACTGCTGAGTAAGAGAGAGGAAGAAAGGGAAAATGGGAAAGTAGAAGCTTACCCCTTAGGAAGCCTTCTTCAGGCTCCATCAATACATAGCTCTTACTGCTCTGTACTGTAACAGAAAATACCTCTCACAACAGACAGAGCTTGTGGGACAGCCCGGTAGCAGTGCTCAAGTGCCATTTAGACTCATCTGTGCAAACAAACTCAAATTCAGCTCCCCTGACGGAGATCCTCCAGAGCATTAGATCTATTAACATTTGTATTTTGCAATTACGTCGGTTTACTTTGCTTCTCTCCCAGGTTTTACGCTAAATTACATGGATGGAGGGTCAAACTTCACTTAAAAAATCTTTTTTGGGGGGTTCGTGTCACTGTTAGAACAAATTTTAAATCATGTGATACAATCATCATCATTTTGATTGATAAGTTCACTGTAGACCAGCCTCTGTGTGTTTAATAGAGCAAAATCTGACTTAATCTACTAATTTCTAATTTAACATAAATAAAGTACATGACACATTAGCCATTTTCCTTCGTTCACTACTTTCTTACAGTCATGATGAAGTTTGTGTTTATGCAGTATACCGTAATACAGCAGCTCCACCAATTCCTTCCATTTCTTTGGGTGAAAAAGTGAACATCCCCATGTCTCTGTTCCTAATTCATAAAATGGACATACCAATTTTGGTCTCAGAAGTGGTAGGAGGATTAATCTGTGAACAACCAGAAGTATAATATAAGTGCTAGGTGCAATTATTTTAAGTGCTAAATATCTCACGTAAGACAGCAATGAGACTGCAATTCTGGTTTTTTCGTTATTACATAGACAATACTAGCCCTCAAAGTATGCCAGGCATTTTCCAGATCAGAAGAAAATGTGATCCCTGCTCTGAGAGTGCCTAATCTAAAAAGTCAAAGATGAAAAGAGGGAAAGGAACTCAGGATACAAAGGAATCTGTGTAGTGACAGGTCCCAGCTTGTTATTTTAATTAAAAATATGCTAAATCCTTCTTTTTGCCTCTTTCAGCCCTCTCATCCAGGCTCTAAGCTTCAATTCCAGTGTCCGCATAACCTTCCCTAATCATCCAACGCTCCCTCCAGAAAAGGAGCTCTTCAGAGCCAGGGTCACTATGGGAAGGGGGTACGTGGGGGCGTGCGGCAGTGGGCAGGACGGCAGACCTTGAAGACCGGAAATCCGACTGATCCAGCCCAAACGTGTTTCCAGAGAGCCACGTATGTCCTACCAACAGGGGCCCTTGAATTCAGAGCCCTCTCGTGACTTACAGTGACAAACAGGGGGTAAATTGAAGAAAAAGCCCACAACACTGGATCCCCCTTCACCTGCACGTGCATACGTGTGTAGCTTGAGAAATGCATCTGCTGCACCAAACACAGCCTCCTTCCTCAGAGAACCCTGGCATGTCCTCAGATAGACCATCAAATCCTCTGAGCCAAATACATAAAAACGCTACTTTATCAATGATTAGAGAGCAAGCTGGCAGTGTCGTGCTACTTTAAATCTTCCAAGAGTTTTACCAGGGGTCAGAGATCCCACCTGCCCCCTTCCCGATGCCTTCTAGTCCTTCCCCTTGGCTTGCCCCCAAACCTGAGGCAAACGTCTCCTGGCATAGCTGACTGCGCTCCGCTCCCCGACTGCCCCCGGAGCCCAATGGATATTCCTTCAGATGTCTAACAAGCGTTGAACACAACTGAGGTTTAGAGAGAGACAGAAATCAATACCGCAGCTTCCACTAGTCACGCCGAGGGATTAGCCGTCCCAAGGAAAAGCACAGACGGTTGAATAGGAGAATCATGACTCCGAATAACGCAAGAGGTTTATGAAGCTGGAAGGCAGCCTCTGGCCTTGATAACCTCCAGCTGGCCTGGAAGAAAAGCAGGCAGTGGAAACATGCCCTCGGAGCATCCTCCCCTTCCGCATCAGCGGGGGCACGCTGGGGGGCACGGCGAGGCAGCAGGCAGGGGACCACCCGGGGCCACGCCGCCACGCTGAGCGCTGCACGGCCAGCGGAGTTTTCCAGACCTCCGTTGCAGCTGGGTGACGCGTTTCGGCTCTGGAGCTTCAAAGGGAGCGACCCCAACAGCAACAAATGCCAGGAAAGGCAGGTGGCATGGGTGAGATGCAAAGGCAAGGAGCTGAATCCTTTAACTGCAAACCACGTTCGTCACGGTGTGAAAGGAGAGGGAGAAGACATGGAAAACTGTTTGGTTCATACCATCGCCAAAGGAGGCCCCACAAACCTCTAATAATGAGAGAATCGGGATCTTGTGTCACTGCTAACAAGTACCCGTGTCTTAAGAAATCCAAATCCTCTTTGATCTGGGAACGCTGCAAGAAGCGCCTATTTTTGATGGGTAGAGGCAGGGTTAGGACAAGCACTCAAAGAGCAAGCTCATTTTTAGCTTAGCTAACATCATATAATTTTCTGTGGTTTTATGAGTTGAGGACTTGTTGCTCCCTATTGCTCTCGCTTTTGTTTCGGTTGCTATGTTAGGACTCCAAAAGCTGCAGACATGAGTTTTTCTTTGTCTTTAAATTGCCACAGGTGAGAAAATAGGGACTACAGAGGAGAGGAAGGGGGAAGCAATGTTCAGAAAGCCTTCAAGGTTTAATGAGGCATCGGTAATATATTTGCATAGTTTGAGAGAGGTCTCTAATGACCTTTGAAGTTTCCAACATTTCTGAAGTTTACAGCCCAGCATAAGGTTTCTGGGAGCACTGAGTGAATAACTGCTCTCAAACTCGCTCCTAGAGCCCACACGGTCACAGAGTCACAGTTTGCTTCACTGCCCAGGAAGCATCATTGATTGTCCATGGGACTCGCAATGTCATTCTGTGAAAGCAGATGAATTCTTTACAATCCAAATTTCACCCACGGTGAGAGAAGAGCAATGAGACAACAGAGGTGTAGAGGAGCAGACAAAGTTCAAGTAATATGCAGAAAAATGCCTCAAGGTAATTTTCAGTCACAAACCGCTATAAAGGACTATTTATTTTTTATTTAGCTTTCTGAATTTTCTCAAGTGAATTAACACGGGGTGGGGGAGATGTGTAAATACTTCTCAATATAGCAGCTGAACAGTTACAGCACAATAGAAGATGAGCAAGATGCTCTGTTATACATATCTTCCTGAAAATAAGCCCCATTTATGACCTGAACACTTCTACTATTTAATTTCATTTCCCCCAACTAGTCATATTCATCTCTCCTGATGTCCAACAACTAAAACTAAAGATAACGTGGAACCACATACTGCCAAAGACGCTCACAGAATTTCCCTCTGCATTTCAGAATGGTCTCTGGTCCACTAGGTACGAAAATTCATTTCCCATAACTGAGGTTTAAATCCGTGACCTAGAACAGGTCTCTACCCTGTTGCCCGGTCATGCAAAGCCATTGGAGGATGAGCTCTGAACTTCAGCTCAAAGCTCCAGAGCTGCTTCAGACTTGCTCCATTTTAGGAAAATCTAGTAATTTTGAATGTGCTAACCAATTATTTGGAGAAATGGACATAACAGTAGACACGGTGAAAGGGGATCAGGAGCATGCCTGCCCTGCGTGACTGCAAACGTGATCCACGAACTGGGGGACTGCCTTGCGGAGTGCCAGATTCGTACAGCCAAACACACGTCAATATTGTTTGCCCGTTAACCAGGAGGCTGATTCACAGGAACCCGCTCTTTCGCCCCAGAACCTGTGGCAGAAGCTGTGCCGTCAGCCCACCCTCCCCCTGCAGGCCTTTTGCTCTTCGGTTGGCTAGCAGGGCGGCACGGTGGCACCACGGTATTTTAACCTGGCCACTGGCGAGCCCGTCAGCCACCTGCCCAGCGGGCTAGCCTCGTCCTTCCCTGGCTCGGAGGGAGCGAGGTCAGACCGGTCTGCCTCAGCCGTGGCGCATTGCTGTGGGCTGAGATCAGCCTCCAGCACCCGGAGCGCATCGCTCCCTCGTGAGACCATCAATCTGTCCCCGTCCCCACCCCCACCGCTCCTTCCCCCGCATTAACCTAAAATATGAGCGCATGTGCTCGCCCCCAGTGCTTCTGCTCCCAGAAACCACCCTGTCCCCTCCCTCCAGCGCTCCTTATCTAAGGCAGCGTGTCACTGCAATTTTATGGTCAACATTACAGGCTCAAGCCCTCCTTTGAGCCAATCGCCCCGCGCCGCATCCGTTAGGAGAGCAGCCAGGCTTCCTGCGAGGAGCTGCCTCCTGCGCTGCGCTGCCTGACCCCCTCCGCCGGCAGCCGCCATAAATCTGCCGTACCTGATGGGAGATGGGCTTTTTAGGATCTCTCAGGGTGCTTTGAGGTAGCACTTCTATGAACTCCGTGCCACAATAAATAACGCTACCTGCAATATGTCTTTGGGAACGTGTCAGCAGCGGCTGTCCTGCCATGAATTTTTATTCTTTTGCCGTCTGGAAGATAGATTCCAGATACAGCATTTCCCCGCACTTAGTGTCAAATCTCTTTACCCCTTTGCCCCGGCAGAATGACAGGGACCACAAATAAAATAAAATAATAAAAAAGAAGCATAGGAAAAATGGCCTGAGAGCAGAGGGAAAGCACTAAACCCACCTCTCTCTGCAGCTGAGCAGCTTCAGAGATGACAGCAGTGACTACAGGCAGGGGCAATTTGGAATAGGAAGAAGGTAATTTTTGTACACTGCAGATAAGACTTCTGCAGGAGGATTCCACAGAAAGGGGCGTAAAGATAGAATTGCTACAAAGAGCATAATGCACGCAGAACCGGAAGACACGGGAGCGTGCGTACGCGTGCCATCCCAAACTGCTGCGCCACAGATGGGGAAGTAGAGTACTGACCCCAACAAAGGAAGAGGTTTTTTAATGAAAAAACCTTTCTCGCTATAGATAAAAAGGTCATACAGAAAGACTAGTGAAATGGCCTAAATATTTGCCAATCTTGCACTGCAGATCTGCTATCAAGGTTAGAGTGCAAAAGGAAGAATGCTGTAACAATTACCGACAGGAATCCCATGAAAAAAGAACTTGCAATTGGCACGAGAATCTTATCGTGTTCGTTTGCATTGCTGAAAAACAGCGTGCAGCGCACCCAGGGGTCGGTTGTGGGGCCAGTGGTGTTCAGGAGCCTCGTTAACGGGCCGGACAGGCACAGACGGAGCACACCTTCAGCAAGTCTCTGTGGATGATCCGAAACCAGGAGGAGCAGCTGACACAGCAGAGGGTCGTGCCGCCATTCAGAGGGACCTCAGAGGGGCCCACAGGAGTCCTGACATTCAACAGAGGGCAAAGCCCAGTCCTGCACCTGGGGGGGAGCAACCCCAGTAGGCACCAGGACACGCGGGGCTGACCCACAGAGAAGGACCTGGGGTTCCTGGTGGACACCAGGCTGGGCACGAGCCAGCAATATGCCCTCACGGCAAAGGCGGCCAGCCGCATCCTGGGCGGCATTAAGAGGAACACTGCCAGCAGGTGGAGGGAGATCATCCTTCCCCTCAGCACTGGTGAGGCCGCATCTGGAGTACTGGGTCCAGTTCTGGGCTCCCCAGTGCAAGACAGGTACGGACTTACCGGCCGGATGCGGCAATCTCCAGGGGTGCCTTCCAACCTCAGGGATTCTGTGACTCTGTGACCTATCTGAGGAATCCAGGCTTTACTTTCTGGTTACCACATACAAGCAATTGAATAAACTACCCTTAGGACTACAAAATACTTAAAAAAAACTCCAGGCAGGTAAAACATTATTAGTTGTGCAATTCAGTTGGGCATATGAGAAATATCTGCTCAAACAGCAGTATAACAGCCGGAAAAACTCTATAGAAAGATAAACAGTTCCAACTAGACAGGAGTTCACAGCGCACAATTTTTTTCCTCTCAGTTTCCCTCTTCTAGCTCAGTGCCTTATATAAAAACAAAATGATGACTCTTTTCCACTTCTGAATCCTGCCTGGGCTGCAGTGCAGCCTTATCTTAATTTGAAGATGTTATTTTACTTTCTTCCTTTACTCTGATGAAATTACCAAGTCTCACATCCCTTACATCTAAAAGATACTCGGACGAGCACTCCAGTATCTTCACGTTAATACGCACGTGCCAGTTATAACGTATAGTATGTCTTTAACATATGTCTTTAACATACAGTTAAAGACATCACTGTTGCACCATTAAGTCACCATTGTCCAGTCTTCAAGTGAAGTCAGAATATAGCGATGCCAAACAAAACGTCCCCTTCAGCATATCTGCTTCCCAGTTCACATCACAACGATGACACTGTAGTTAGAATACAGCTGCCCGTTTGCCTTAACATCTGTCCTCTTCCTATTTCCTCCTTGGAAATGGAACTTTAAACACTGGAGTTGAGACTTTGTTAAATATATATTACCGAGCAACTGTCGTACAAAACAAGCGACCTCAGATCTTTTGTTCCCCAAAGGTGTCGAGCAACTGCTTTTGCCACAGAGCAGAGTTAAAGTGGAGGAGATTTACAAGGTCATTGACGAATGCAAGTATTGATTGAGTATTAAAGTGTCTCGCGATTAATACAGCCTTCGAAGTAATTAGTGCAGAAGATCTCTTATATCTCACCGTGTTTAAATAATGTATCTGTGAACAGGCAGGCCGCCTGTCAATCACTCTGGCTGAGGCCAAACATCGTATCACCTGATAACTCATTTGGAAACGGGGCTTCCTGCCTGCTGAATATCTTTCAAAAACAGCAACTCTTCCCTAATTGCCTGGGGTGACCTATATTTAGAGCCTTGCAGTTCACGGGGGGGGTAGAGAGGGAGGAGAGAGCTAGAAAAAATGCTAAAGCACGCTATTCCTACAACGGCAATAAAAACCCAGGAGAAATATCAGAGGCACTGAGCACAACTGGCTGAGGGACCCATAGCAGGAACACGCAAACGGCAATTGCTCAACCCGGGTACGCTATTCCCGTACCTGCTGGAGCCATACAGCTCTCTCCCATTCACACTTAGGTGAAAGTCTAGATTTTTTCATACAGTAGTCGGTGTTAAAACTGGGAATTACGGAATTGCAATTTGTTTTTTAATTCAAAGAAATATGTAAGCCAAGATGGACACAATTTCTCCCAGGTCTCCTCATTTTTTCTTGGGGAAAGAGGTGTTCAGCTAATACTTTTCAAGCTGTATCTGCATCTGGCTCACTAACAGATCCCAGAAATCTATGATTAGAATTTCTATGATTAGAATAATAGAAAACAGGGCTGGAAAGGACCTCAGAAAGTCACTAAATTGATCTTTCTACCCACAGGCAGAATCAATTACACCTAAGCATCCTACTATCCTGGCATCCTAGGCTGAAAGGATGGGTCATGTTAGTCTAATAGCAAACTGGTTGTAAGCTCTTGATCAATTTGCAGTCATCTGCATCCTCACTAATTTTCCCACTCCCTGGGACTCGGGACCAAGAGGCTCATAGCAAAGTCTAAGTGCTCTTGAGGTACAGGACTGCAGGAATAAGAACAACTTAAATTCTAAAAGTAAAAATGTGCTCCAAAACCAGAAGATCTTCAGGAGAAAGTAGATAATGGAAAAAAAACCAGGGTGGAAAAGGTATCTGCAGTGTGTAGGAGGCACAGAAGCATCAAGGGAAGGAGGGCAAAGACAAGGAATATGCACAATTACACTCAAAAAAGCTTACGTTTTGGAAACGTTACTGCTCATTTATTTCCCCCCTTTTTTACAGCTATTTAAGGAATACTTTTTTTTATTATTATCTAGTGGAGCATAATACCTAGATAAAACATATACACAAGAATGTGCTGAGAGGAGGATTATCAAAAGACCTAAAAAAGTCACTCTGCTCTTCCACGTGTGCTCAGTGACATTACAAAAGCGCTGTATAAGGAAGCTCACATTCCTCGTTTCAAAGGCTCAGGCTCCGTGTGGGGCTCTACGTTCTGTATCTAAACGAACTCTTTGAGCCCCTCTCGGTTAGTCCTTGAAGTAACTTCTGCAGAGGGAGAGACCTCAGCTGACGCCGAGGACTCTCGGGCTAGGGCTGGCAGCCTCAGTGTCCCCGTCTCAGCTCTCGGTCCCCACCAGCATGGCCCAAATCTAATCTGAAACGAGGACACCATCATCTATGGGAAGACCAGTCTGTCAGCAGTCACTAGAGCTATGCGTGAGTTTTTCTGGAGCAAGCCGGTGTTTATCGGTCACCTAGATCTAGGAGGTAAATGTTCTGCAGTAAGTGCCACTTCAGCAAAATAAGCAGCTCTACACCTTCTGGGTGCTTTCTGGAGTCCATGAAGCATCAGGTACTCATCTAATGTCTTCTTAATCCCTTTCCTACCATTTTCTTTAAACAATTGTAATCACAGGGTTTCTCTGAAGCACACTTAGAGATCGTTAAACATTTACTGCTTATTGGGTAAACAAGGCTCTGGGAAACCGTTTCCTTCAAACTCATTCATTTCTGAACTGCTATTTGATTCCAGTTTAGAAAAAGGGAAGAGCTGAACTGCAGCCCCACTATCCATCTCAAGCTGCCTTACGTGTTCCTCTCACAGAGACTCAGGACTGGTGTAAAACACACAAATATGCTGTTATTATGCAAACAGTGCAGACCCTTGCTTACAGGCCAGCGTCAAGTGGGCGCACAGCTGCCAGCCAGAGCATTCCTGGCGTAGAGGAGAGCTGGGACCGCAACTTCAACGTACTCCTGGAGAAGACACAGTCCTCGCCTTCCACTGCCCATTTAACTGTCAGGGGTTAAAATATGCAATGTATGCAAGTTAATCACTCTCATACATAATCAAATCAGAGCAATTCCTAAACTAATCTAGAGGGGGTAAAAAGAAGGAAAAATCCTTCTTCCTGGAAGACAGTGAAAGAAATCCAAACCTGGGACTTGTGGCCTTTTCTTTCGACAAAGCACTAGAAATATTCTCCTGCCTTTAGTGTTAATCTCGCTTTCTTTTTTCTTGCACCTGCTAATGTTCCATAACTCATAAGCCCCTCTTCCTTCCCCTCTTACAAGTTTATTTATTATGACTATTTTACCAGCTATTGGTTCAACACACTCCACTCAAATATTCATCATTTAGTTCTCTGGGTAAATCGTATTTAATCAGCACAGGAGAGAAAATAGCGTAATTATAGATGCCGGATGCCATTACACTCAGAAGAAATTAAACCTCGTCTTAAGCTGTCCAGTGGTGCCTCTGATGAAAACAAGCAGGCTGCATTGCTAGGAGGTTACCCAGAGGTTAGTGGCCGTAGAGGGCCAACGGTACCTTTCTAGGATCTCCGAACCCAAGGAACGGGGAGCGGTGGAGAGGCACAGAGGCAGAAAGAGAGGAGGTTGTATGGATAAACAGAGAACACCAGAATTTGTCATAATGGAGCTAGTAAATGCATCTCTTTTTTGAGAATACGATCAGCCAAACTCCTACATTAATTATAGTGCAGAAAAACAAGGTTGCTACACAGACACGTGGTGGTTGTAAATAAATCCTGTCCAAAAAATCCTCTCGCAAGAGTAAGGGCAAAGATAATGCATGTTTCCTCTCTGGCCTTGGGATGAGGCTTGCTTTAGCAGATGGTGAATTCTTCAGAGTGGGAGCTGGGCTTCCTTGGTTCGTTGGTCCGCTTAGCACTGCAGCACTGAGCTTTACCCGGCTGCAAATAAATGGTTCAACACCAAAACGGAGGGAAGAGAGGACATCCACACAAATTACCAAGCCTCGGGTAGTACCTAGTCTACTTTGTGCCAATTATAGTACTTCTGTGTAACGGGGGTTTTTTTAAGGCAAATAATTCTATTTTAGTAATACTAATGGACAAATTCTGTACTGATCGATAAAGTCCGAAAAGTTATTACAGCAACAAAGATGCAAATAGATTCTTAAAGATGCCTGGAGAAAGAAGTGGGGCGGTCTTCCCCAGCTGGCGCTGACCCACTTAAAACTTGACATTACCCTCGTATAAAGTATCCCGGCTTACCCAGGTTATGGCATAAAATGCTATAGGAGACATTTTACCTGAAGATGCTTCTTATTCATCACTTGACATCAGTGCTCAGAAACAACTACCCGGGTTCAGATAGAACAATGGCCAGAAAGGCTGAGTGTTGTGTTTTATTTATTATTTATTTTTTGCTAATAATACATCTGAGGTTTAGATAAGTAACTAAGAGGAAGGAGAGCTCCTTCTAGTCCATCCTGCTGCCGACAATTAAGAAACCTCAAAGTAATTTTTGAAAATGTCAGCGTCTCATTTAGCAAACGGATAAATAATGAATGAAGCATAATCACTGTCCTGTGCTGGTGGTACAGCTTCGCGGTGTCATTAGTAAACTAACGGTATAATATCTTCGTGTCACAGTTTAATTATATCTTGTAATTAGTTTCAGCAATGGATTGCACAGAGTCAGGCCCCCTGAGCTAAACAAAAGGTAATAGAACTTTCAGAGTCCTCGCATAAATCAATTATGAAAGTGTCCTGTGTTATTTGAGGCTTGTTTGCTGTAATTTTATGCACAAAGAAGAAATGATCCCTGCTGCCTATGGAGGGTGATTCACCTTACCAATTGCCTGCCTAAATGAGTATGAGTACTACAGGAGCACGAGCCCATCCTGCGCTGTACGTCTATCAGCGCACGCTCATCTAAAGAGGGCTGGTAAGCATGGCTGCCGAGAGCGTGAGCGGTAGGAGCACTCGCTGGAAAACGTACCTTGCCTGGTTGTGAACACCGCAAATACGGCCACATCCCATGCAGACACAGTAAGACGGTACTGTGATTTTTTTTGCTGCTGTTGCTGATGTCTTACAGGCTAGTACTGAAGTTTGGCATTTTACAGGTATTGTTCATGTAATCCTCTGTGTCCAAAGCTGCATGTTGCTGCATTTCTGTTTGCTATCCCGAGGGGACACCACCACCATCCAAACAACACCTTCTACACCTTCCTTCTCCCCCTTCTTCCTCCACAGAGTGAAAAAATCCCCCCGTGCAAGACATCTGATCTCTAGTTTGCACTAGCACATCAAGACGAGCCACCAGCACGGGTTCTCAGCCCAGTGACTGTCTTCCTTGTACAAACATGCTTGGCTCAGTTCTTTCTCCTGCTTAATTTCTGATATCACTCATTGGCTGCCACGCGCGTGAACCAAGCAGAAGAGGGCCATATTGGAAACAGCTCCGACCAGGCTGAAGGGTCCACTGAGGTTATGCAATTGTAATTGCAGCAGATCAGAATCTCTGCTGCCATCCTGCAGGCTGCTACTTAAGCTCCGGAAATTCTACAGAAGACGCTCTTTTCTTAAGAGCTCTTTACACAGCACCAGGAGTGCGTGCATATATAAACCGCGGATATAAAACCCCGTACCTGTAAGTGGCTGTGAATGATCCCCACTATCCCAGCCTGTAACTTCTCACATAGTTTCAGGGAAAAAAGAGTTGCATTACTGGAATTAAACGTATAAAATAATGTTCCACAGTTCAGGCTTAATAGCTGTATTTTATTTGCATATTTTTTCCACAGTCGTCTTAAGAGTACTGCGCGTTCTGTTACCATTCCTCTACGTACTGATGCACACGCATGGCTCTCACTGCTCTGGTGTCTGAGAGCCTGAATCATTTGTCTTTTCATGTTCCTCCTCTGCCCCCACTGCTTGGTGTTGGAAGCTGCCTATGTTACGTGGGATAGGGAAGGAGGAAAAAAAATAAAAAATAAAATCAAACCTCTCAGTGTGTCTAATTTTGGCCTACCGAGATCTCCAAAAGCAAAAAAGGCTCAAAGCAGAAGCAAAGGGCTGTCCGCAGGTCACCCAATCCGAGTCTGAGTGACTGGGATCCCTACTGTGGGCAGCAGAGGAGAAGTGTGGAGAAGAGTCTGAAAGGTGCCAAGACATGTAATCGTCTCAGTTCTGATCAAGCTGCAAAACACACTGGGGTCCTGGTTCAAAGCCCTCATCAAGTCTGCCTTGAAAGTGAATCTAGTGGCATGCTGGCCTTTCTGTTTATACAACAACTTACAGGCTTAAATGAAAAGCTGCTTGATAAAGCAGCCTGAATCCTCCCATTGTGAGCCCTTCAGCAAATTTAACAAAAGAAAGAGCACTGACTAGGAAAAAAGGGAAAAAAAAGTCCACTCCTCGGAGCGGTGCTGCAATCCGGCTGGTTGCCATGGCGACATGATGACTTGTTCACATGGCAACATACCTTAGGTCCACTATTAAAATGATGAGAGTAAACTGGGTTGCACTAAGTATAGAACCCTGGCTGCTGCACAAGCCCCTCTGCAGCAGGAGCTGGGACAGACGCTGCCGCGCGGGAGGAAGGCAGAGGAGGACAAAGCGGAGGACGGGAGTTTTGGTGGGCAGCGGAAAAATAAGGGCGATGAGCAGAGTTCTAGATCTGCATCCGAGATGGATGACAGCTACGCAGATGATAAATTAAACTCCGCTTTGATATAAAATCTGCCTTTATAAGCTAAAGGATGTTTTCCATACATCAGTGACATGCTCCAGAGGGCACTGAACTCTTTAGAAGTGACCTCGAGCGAGCACGGGCAAAAAATAAGTGGGGGAAGGGCGGGAAACCACTGGAGAACCTATCAACACAAAACTAATTGTGTTAAAAATAAAACTTAAGAAATAGCTGCTGCAGCAGTGAAATGCAATCATGTAGTTTGTCATTTACATTAAAATCCGAAGCAACTAGCAAGTGGTAAATTGCGCAACATCTATTTAGTCGGAATGAACGCCCAAGACTGCAAAAAATATATCCTCATTGCAATATTATTGGTGTGTTTTCTGCAATTCTTTTAATTTTCACAGATTTAAACACCTCCTTCTGATAGCATGGAAAATTTTGATACTGCCGGGGAACTCATCATCCAGTTGCCCCTCATTTAGATGAAGGACAGAATGAATCTCCTTGGTTTATGAAGCACGTACATTACACAACAGACGTGAGAAGTTCTCTCAAAATATAAAGCATGAGAAAAAATACCTTTAATACAGATTCTATTCTAATTTGCCGGCTTCCTTTTATTACTTTCTATAGGAGGCAGTAGCCTGGTATCTTTCTTGCTCACCAACTTTAGTGCAAATTTTTAGCTTAAAATCATATTTAGATAACGTAGTGATCTGGAGTACCAGCAATTTGCAGACACCAAGCACAATCTACTAATGTTTACTTTCATCACTGAATAGTTAAACAAAACCCATAATGGCACGAAGCCGTAATATGAAGAAGCATTCATTTTTCCTGGGCTTGTCACAGCTACAGTCTCAGCATGTTGCCCTTCATTTCCCTGCAGCTCTTTTCTATCTTCTCAAGATCTCTAAAATTTGCAGGTGACTTCTGGGCAGCTCCTGCAGCCCTCGCTCTCAAGCACTGCCTGCAGCGCCCATGTTGTGCCAGGCTCTGCGCTCGCAGAACGAGGATGGCAGTAGGGCTTGCTACAGTCTCACTGCTACGCTGGTCAGGGCTTCATAGGTGGCTTTGGAGGCCGTGCTGAAAGCTCCCAGCATGGAGGGCGTGAAGGCCCCACAACTCTAGCCGATGTCCCAGCAGAGCAGGGTTCCTTTCGTCTCTATTACTGATGAAACAATAGCTTTGTCCCACTCCCCAAAACACAGTGAACGGTAACTGCCTTGTAAGCATGGTAAACTGTACGTGGGAAAAAAAGAAGAGAAACCTTCTGGTGTCTATCAAGCTATCATGACAGCTGCGCTCATGTTTCCTCCTGAGGACCAAAATAACTACAAAGTGCATGAAATCATTAAGCACACGAAAACCCCAGAGGTAGGCTCGGGCTAAACCTCATGATTTCACAACCAAAAAGCATCAAAGAACAATCCCTCACACTTCATTTGCTGTTTCCCTTCGCTCTGCACATACCTGGATCAGTGAAGTTTGCCTTTGCTTGGGAAGCCCAACACAGTAACTCTGAGTACGCCCTTTCTGCGTGGAGAGAAGTTTCCCTGCCCGCCCGTCGGGGCTGCACAGCAAAGGTAAACAGTCGTGGGGCGGACAGGAGGAGAGAGGATGGCGGCAGCAGGAAAGCCCAAGTTGGGAGGCAAAGCCTTTCAAGTGCATCTGTACATTTGCACAGCCACATCTGCACGTTCACAGTTTGCAGGAGCTTTTCCAAACAACACAGGGAATCTGTCATTTTAAGGTAAAGCAAATATCATGTTTTGCATGAGTCAATATGACAGTCCTTGCAGGAACAGAGGTGATAAGGTGCGGTTTGGTAGGAGTCTGGGAAGCTAACTTCATATAGAGGAGATGAGGTCCCATTTTTATTCATAATACTATTTCGTCGAGAAACTAAGCGGTTCAAACGAACTTTTCAGCATGACACAATGCTTTAATCAGACCTGCAATTTGATGTCCAGTACAGAAACTTGTAGAGCAGAAATTAAGGCTATATCTGACCAGAAAAATCTAAAAGCAAAGAATAGACTTCATGTTTCCATTTTGTAAAGACTGATACCTAACTGCAGAAAATACACCTATAGTGTTTTTTTCAATCGGTGTAACTCGTAGACTTTCAAAGCGGGCACAGAAAGTCTTTTGCAATGCTTTCCTTCTCTCATCTTCTCCCGCCCCACCCCGGCATATTCAGAGGCGATTTGCTACTTTCCACTTTCCAGTGGCTCAGCACACACATACCTAATCCCCCCTTTAAAACAGTTGCTTCTACAAGTTGCAAAAATCTTACTATTTAAAAAAAATCAATCCCTTTAAAGAGCAGAGAAATGGAATCAAGCTTACCGATTCCCAAACTTTTAATGATAAATCTAATTTCAGAAATAAGATTTATCTGAAGGATAAATCAGGAAGGAATTTCAGCCACTTGTAAGAACTTCATTAATGGAAAAGGAACCTGAAGGTTCACCAGTGAGACAACAGGTATTTAAACAGTTCCTTCTACCTACGCTCTCACGTCGACTTTATTTTCAAGTTTCACTCAATGATGGAGTTGTTTCTTAGCTCCTTGTGTGCTTAGCCATTTAATTAAAGCAATCCATATTGAATTCATGTCCAGATGCCTTGACCAGCAGAGCCAGATCCTCATTGGCATGCCAGCTGCTCAAAGAAGAGCACAGCCCCTTGCATACTAATCAGAGGAGACGGCAGTGATTCATCAGCCTACGATACTGCTTCAGCATCTACAAGCACTTATGACATGTAATTGGTGGTGCATAAGCAAGCCAGGCCACATTAAAAAGCCTACAGATAGTCAGAGATAAAAATTAATGACTTTTGCTTTGTGTAATCCTGCATGCGTTGGGGGGAGGGAGGGGAGGGGAGATTGGGATTAATGGACAAATGTAAGTAGGCACAAAGGAACAAAGAGTTTCTTGGCCTTGTTTACATATTGAACAATAATAATAAAAGAAAAGTGACAAGTTATGGGAAAGGCAAGTGTGAATTTTCGGCACGAGTGAGTTGGAAGACTGCTTGCAGTTCATTATGGATGTAGAATTTCCATACTCATTATTCCGAAACAAACCTCCTTAGAAGGCCCTTCTGGGACCAATGGCAGCAGTTTTTATTATTCATCTTTTGCTGGTATTGAGGATGTCATTATAAGAGCTGCACAGAGCTCTTGCTGCATGGCGCACAGGAAGAGAGGAGTATAACTGTCTTGGGAGGAATAGCTTATTTTTCATGAGGCCAGAGCAACCAAAGAGTCAGGGTCAGAGTGGGCCACAGTTGTAAAATCAAGAAAGAAGAGGGAGGTAAATCAAGGACAGCAGACAAAGACATTTCGTTATGCACCCATGACAGCTGCTTCTGTAGATCAAGTTCTCTTCAAAATATTCACGCATCAACATTGTCGTTTGAATCTCCCTCTTCCTGCCACAAATCCCCTTTCTTCCCCAATGACAGATACACCCTCCTTGAACCAATTTTGAAGAAAAATATGACTTTTCTATTTTTATTTTTTCTTTAACAATTGCTTTCTCTTCTGCTTTCTGAAGTCTCGGTGAGATGTGTCTATCAAGGAGAACAGTGAAACTGAAGTTACTTGAGCCGTCTTTCTGCTCGGAGGTAACAAAAGGGGGGAACAAAAACGATGCATGTGCGATAGTATACATAATCGGAAACTTAGTCTCACCTAACGTCTACCTTCAGCACACCAGGCACAATAACCTACTTCAGCAGCTTCCAGGGGTAGAGGTCTATTGATCTCAGCAGAAATCTGCCCATGTACAATAGCAGAGATCTGGTAGCGGACTTTCCTTCTGTCATGAAAATTGCCAATTACGCGTACAGCTGCGCGTCCTCCAGCACAGAGGCCGATACCTCTAGTTTCATTTCTAAAGGTAAATGCCAGCTCCAGTTTGGACTCCGACTTCAGTCCACTTCAGCCGCTACGCTCATCCAAGAAAGGCAATTTATTACCTGTTGAATGGAAGTTTCTACTCTGTAGCTGGGAAGAGTTATTTCAGGAACTATTGATTTATCCTAATTGCATCTATCTTAGTACTATGAAAAACTGCCATTGCCATGGCAATGGCGTGAAAAAAAAATGGAAAAAAGACTATACTTTAGTCAAGCATGTTGTTCATTTTAATACAGTAGACAACAAACCTTTCCTACAGAGGTCAAATACGATCACTGCATGACTCGGAGGTAACAGTACAAACCTGGAACTCGGTTTGGCATTTAACCCTGACACCGCACAGCCACGCCTTGGCACCTTCGGGTTCTGGAAACTGCAGTCTCTAGGATGAGCTTTCAGCAGAACGACGTGAGAAACACCCAGTTGGGCCAGCAAGACACTTGGCGCCGATGCCAAGAGCAACCGTGACGCCATGCAGGAGGGACAGTACCTCTGACAGCACTCTTTCAGAAAGCCTTTCTCCCCGCAAGTTCTTTGCCTCAGAGAAGACAAGACGGCTCCAGAGAGGAGAGCTTTGCTCTCCTCCACACCAGGGAGGAGAGCAAAGCTCCTCGTTCTTCCTTTTCCTGGTGGCTGCCCGTTACACGACCGACACGGCCATACCGACAGACTGCAGACACGTGCTGGAATCTGCAGGTGAACGGCGGGCTGGGCGTTATACAGACGCAGGCCTTTATGCAGCATCAATTAATTCACATTCAATTTGATCCCATCTCCTAACTGGTAACATTCATAAAGATAGTCTAGAGGACTACTTAGCCTTCCCATCCTTTCACAGCCCTGAAGAATAGAGGGTAAAGCGCTAGGACTCACGAAAACAGGTAATCATTGATATCGGCAGGTAGCTGAGCAGAAACTCAGAGCTATCAGTTGTGTTTAAGGTCTATTGCTGTGTTACAACCTTTCGTTCTGCAAACCTTGCTCTTTATTTATCACTTATACCAGTTAATTTCATCTGTTTTGCAGAAATATTTACCAAGGGTAGGTGAGAGAAGCGGAAGCTCTAGCTACATCCGCAGTCGCCGTACCATTTATTTACAACTGGGGCTTTGTGGTGCAGCTAGCTAAAAGAGGATTAAATTACGCTTTGTAGATTAAGAGTCTGAACACTATAAAACTCATAAGCCTTTGTACGCTAAGCAAGAACTTTGACTCCCATAGGAGCCTGCAACAGAGATTCTGCATACACATAGAAAACTTGAATTTTTTTGATATTTCAGTGTATCTTTCACAAACAAAGATATTATCAAACTGTTTTGGAAACATTTTATCCATACAAGAAAGTTACACTGAATCCTGACGTCCAGTACATTTTCATCTCAGTTCCTCCACGCAGGTGGATGGACCCGACGCCCGTGCACGGCGCTGCCCTGCAAGGAGCAGACGGCCCCTCGAGGCCAGGCTCAGACCTGCCAAGGGACTGGCCTTACCTTTCCTGCTCAGCACCCGCAGCGCTCGGGTTCAGCCAGCCTCGGGTTCAGAACCCAGCGCTCGGGTTCAGCCAGCCTCGCACCCCGTCACGCAGACCCTCTTTTGCTGAGATACGACGGGTTCCGTACATTTTGCTGCATAATGCAATAGGAAGCGGCTGTTGCTGGAGAAGTGCTGGGAGAAACGGCTCCCCCGTATAGGCCAGCTCCGGCTAAGGAAGGAAGCTCTAGGGGCGATATTAAATGTTAACTGCCCAGGAATAGCTAAGAAGGGCATGTTAAACAGTAATCGCTAGGTAACTGTCTCAGACAGACAGAAAGAGAGGGGAAAAAAACCTGAAGTATCTATCTTTAAAGAGAACAAGCAGATCTGAGTAATCCAATTTAGGGGAGATAAGAGTCTGCTGGTAGCACTGTCCTTTAACTGGACAAATGCCTTCGTTCAAGTGTCAACCCCAATCCTGGGGAGGTCAGCGCACGGGGCCTGCAGCCTAATGTACTCCTGAATTGGCTGAGTGGATTTCCGAACAAACACGCTGGTCCAACAGAATTGATTTTCAGCAGGCCGTATGGGTCCCTAACGTAATTATCCTGCAGTGAGTCAGTTCACAGCAGCCCCTGCATTTAAAAGCTGCTGGTCAGCCGAGAGGAGAGGTTACCGCCGCCGCCTCAGCCTCTCCGCCAAGTACAGCTTCGCTTTTAATTGTTTAAACAGCAGTGGAATTTCTTTTGCTCTTTCTCAACAGAGAATCATTATATCCCTGTTTAAAGAGGTCTAGAGGGACCTCAGAAGAAACTTTCCCTTCAAGCTTTGTGTGCTAATGAAAAAAATCAAGTCATAGCTCTCTAATAGGCGAATTCAATTTATAACAAGCAAATACAATCATCTCGACACCAGCGCTACAGCCCAATGAAACTTCCCCGGCTTTTGCTCCACGACAGCTCCTGCGAAACGCAGCCCGGTGCCAGGTGGCCCGGCCCTGTCACCCGCAGGCCCCGGGCGGGCGGCCTGGCGCAGGCCACCCCTCCCGCAGCCGCGGCCCAGGCGGGCGCAGCCAGCTCGGCTGCCGGCCTGCTCCGACCGTCCCCCAGAGCCCGCTCCCGCCTGGGGCAGCCCCCGGCTCCTCCGGGCAGAGGGGAAGAGGAGCAGGGCGCTGCGCTCAGCCAGACAGGCCTCAAGAGCGGCGTGGCGTGGCGCGGCATGGCAGGGCACGCTGCCTGGCTCGGGCGGTGCTACGGCCTGGCGGAGAGCAGGCTGTGCTTCCTACCCAACAGAGGACTCATTTCCAGGCACTTTAATGTACATATATACATACATGATATACTATAATAATAATTCCTTAATGAAGTTCCTCTAGTGCCTTTCTTGGAACTGCTGACATGAATCGGATCACATCTAGGGAATCATTTGATGCAGAAGAGTCAGATTTCTCCATGATCAAATAATCCCGGATTTGTATACCAACCGGATAGCGCAAGATCAGTTTTACAGCGTTTCCTCTAATTTGTATTCTTCTCTCTCTCGGTGAAGGTTTGGACTGACTCTGAAAGCCAGGAGGGAACCCCAGAAGGTCTGTAGCTCTGAGATATGTACAAAGAGGCGTCCATGCCCTAATACTGGGCCTTCTCCTACAGACCTTGCCAATAATAGTGATGTGAAGTCGCACTGAATACTCTAACGAGATTCCACCCTTCCCCGTTTCATTACAGCAGTGTCAGTTCTTTATAGAAGCGGATGTATCACCCTTGGGCAAAAAGCACAGCACCCGCTATGCTCGTTCTAGATGTCATTGCATCTCTTGCAGTTTTGCCCAGCTGAGTTTTGTCCCGACTGCCTAAAAGTTTCCCACACTGGGGAAACCGCCAGCACCACGGGCCAATTCACAGCACTTGTGACAACGAGGATGCATTTGTAGTACAAGTACTACAAGGCGCAGACGTAAAAATGATGAACTCGCTTTATAGCCGCCACTAAACAGAAGTTACGTGCACAGGACCTTCCGGTGTTGCTGACCTCCTGCCCTGGCAAGGCAGCGCTCCGCACGCCGCTGGATGGGGACTGAAGAACCACCACGCTGGGTCCAACTGAAAGCCAGGGTCCTCTCTCCAGCCACGGCCAGAAAACACGGGCAGCGCAGTGTGACACAGCAGGCGGCTGCTCGGGGACTTCCCCAGCCAGATATTTCATTCGGGCTACTGTGTTCCGTACCCACCAATGAACCTCTTCTCCATGAATTTGTCTAATCTATTCTGAACTCAATTATTCTTTTGTCCTCCGCAGTATCCTGTGCAATAAATTCCACGTGTTAATTATGTGCTCCAAGAAAAGGTACCGACTTCTCTTTGTTTTAAACTTTCCCCATTTGGTGACTACCCCTTACTTCTTGTAATTATTCCCTAATCATTTTTCTTGTGCCACCCACAATTTGCAAGCTGCTGCTGCATTTCCCCATCACATTTGTTATCACGGACGATGAGTTCTAGCCTTTTTAGTCCCTCTGCTTGCAGAAAGTGCCACAGAGCTGTAAACAGTCTAACTGTCTGATCAACTCAGTTCCCCCTTTCGACATTTTCAGGTAAGGCCTAGCATCCTGATTATCCTTCCAAGGCTGCAACACTTATTGATACAGAACCCACCCCTCATATCTCCACTGAAGAGTGCCAAAAAAATGTTAATACACCCTCAGCTTTTCACAAAGCCCTTATTTCATCCGTGGTGCTAAAAATTTCTTGGCAAACTAACGCTCCACCTAGACAAAGCTGCCCGATTTATTTTGTATTGAGAGAATTAGTGCATGTGCAAGCTGCTTCGGAGCTCACCAGCCCAAAGCTGCAAGCGAGCAGACAGCAATCATTCCTAGGCGGAGCAGCTACCTGAATAACGGGTTCACTGCAACACAATTTTGTGCTGGGTACATCTGTGTTTCCTCCAGTCAGTCAGATCCTGCTTTAACTGTACTCTGCTCTCCCCGCTGCAGTTGCAGAAAGCCATCTGTCAGCTTCTCAGCCTTATTTCCCTTTTCCTGTCTTTCCCCAAAGTAGGAGCAAATGGGGCCAGATTCCAGCTGTATTTTTCATCCTCCAATTAGCAGGCTCCAATTCATCACTCTGAGTATCTCCTGGCATCAGTGCTGAGATTCCCTCCTCACGCCTGGTAAATCGGTCTTCATTTAAAACCCTCTCTCTTAGCCCTAAATGGAAATCAATTCTGCAAGTTTAGCAAATAGTTAATTACTCCACAAAGAGGATTGATTGGCCTTTGATCACCAGAAAGCTCTGTAGTGCTATTAGTCTCTTTCATCTGTGATTAAACCACAGAGAAAAAGAAACAAAAACTAAATTAGGCTTCTCCTGTTATCCTACAAATATTTAATGACGGGATAATCTCCTAAAGGTGCGATCAGGGGATATACATTCTGCCAGGAAACGTCTCCAGCTCAACCTTGAACCCAAATTCTCTCCCTGCAAAGAGCCTGGCAACGAACTTTACAGAGGAACGGAGCTGAGCTCAAAGGGATGCTTTGTAGTACACACTCTTCTTGGCCTTTTCTTCTTTCCTCTTCTTATGTACGTTTTAATGCAGATAAAGATTTTCCCAACGGAGTCCTGACATGAATAATAATAATAATAAAGGCTTTCTTTAAATTCAGTTTTGGCTCTGCTGACTTTCTCAGCAGGACAAGACTGTGTCCCGTTGATTTGCAGCATTGTACAGAGCTGTTTCCCCAAATGATGGGATCCTCCCACTTCAGACAAATTTCAAATATTGCAGTCTCCCACTGCTAACCCGCTCTAAAATTCAGTCCCAAAGTAAAGCATAAAGCTTTCTACGCAGCCACCTATCCGCACTGCAGAAGAAGCCACGACAGGAAGGTCACAGGATGGAGAGCAAGGATCGAGTTACATTTCTCACGTCCCGGGCAAATTTAAGGTCTAGGGATCTTCCTTTTGTGACATTAACGCAAACCTCATTAGAGGGTGGCTGGCAGATCCCAAGTGGCTAGCACAGTCTGTGCGTGCTCCTCGCCATTACTCACGACAGCAGCAGCCACAGTAACGGTTATCAGATGCATTACAAGCCTCTCCAGAGGTCTCGGCAGCCAGGGCTAGGGCTGACGTTGTTAGCTGCTTTATCAACGCATACTGGGGAATTGCTCCTTCCCCAGTGCCGCCAGAATTTTAGGAGAACTGTGGAAACACATCTGCTCTTCTCTAGCAGATTTTCACCAGCTGCAAGCGGTGCTAGTCCCAGCATACGCTCCCAGATGCGGCGAGGAAGGTCGAACCCAGCACCGGGCAAGGAGAGCTGCCCAAATTTCTGCAGCCTTTGCCTCTTCGGCTGGAGAGGGTAACGACCACAGCATTTGGCTACTGGCCAGCTGGGGAAGCAAGGCCCTCAAAAGTCAGTGGCGATACCAATACAGCTGATGTGTGCGAATAGCCGGTTTGAAACGATCGTTTCTGCCATCAAGCATGGTATGCAGACACTGTTCTGCAGGTCCCGAGGGAAGAAAAGAACCTAGACATATATCCAGGAGGAGGTTAGATTTTGGGAGGTGGACCTTGCCAGGTAAAAGGTGACCTGATTAGATACAAGACTGGGAAGCAAGGAATGGAGCTGGTAAGGCTGAACTTCAAGGAGTTTCACAACTTGCTATGAAAACTGAGAAAGTTATCATAACTTTTTTTAGCACTGAAATGTCATAATATTCTTCATGCAAGAGAAAAGAGGAGCCTCCTGACATGTTTTCAACTCTCGAATGGCAAAGAGTCCTTGAGGGGCCATGCCACGCATCAGGCAACAGCAGGCGTTAATTAGCCTAGATTTTCTATTGAATTGTTTTGTGTGTGCGTGCATGCGCGCGCGTGCATGTGTGTTTTTCTCTCCCTGGATGTCTCATTTGCAGGATGTTCAATCATCCCCTCTTCTCTTTCTGATTCTGCAGTCGTGTGTACTTCTGTGCGACTGTCGAGTCCTGACACCTGTCAAACAGTGCCACAGTAAATTGGACGTGTCAGCCCCAGTGTGCTGGTGCCAAGGTGTGAATTAGATAGAGTCTCTCACCGCTGTTCTTCTGACCTCTTTACTCCATTACTAGGACATCCTGAGACACACCAAGCCTCAGGGTATCAAAAAACAAAACATGACAAGAAGAACCCCACAAACCCATTGCAACCATAGCCGGGTGCTTAAGGATTTAAAACAACACTTTCTTCTCTATATGAAGGGAAGAATTTAAATAAACAGAATTTGTAAACATGCTGATTGCATTTGCAAAACTGCTAGAAAATGGGCTTCGCATTTTTGTTTCATGCCATACCAGGAGGCTCTAGGAGGCCAGAAAGAAAAGGGAAAGCGAGTGAGTAGTTAGTAGAGCTTTCAGATGAAAAGACGCCTAAGTCATTCTGCACAAAGAGAAATATTTGTTTATATTGTGCCCATCGCTGTAGATGTGGTTACCAGAAAACTCTGCGCTAACAAAAAACCCCCAAACAATGCGTATGACTGAAATCACCCTGATTCCAGTTCCTTACCTTACACGGAGGTTGGGGGGTTTGTTTTGTTTTTTAAAACAACAGCTCCCAGAACAAAAGGCTGATTTGTGCAGCAGGCAGTTCTGGGGACCACCTATTGCACGGGGCTGTAGACACATATGGTGCTGCACAATAACAAATAAGAACAACAATAAAGAAAGCTGCACCCACTTTGCTCAGTACGGTGTTCTCAAAGTTACACAGTAAGAAGCAATTATCCCAAAGTGGCAATTTTATTTGAAAATAACATTTAAATTAAAATGGGCATTTCAGGGCCTCCTGCTGAAGAGTGACATGGGCTGTTCAGGGGCCCACTGTCACTTTGTCAGCTGTCACATGCTGCCTTCTGCTAAATGGGCACAGTTTGCCTTTACCCTTTATCCAGACTCTTAAAAATGCCGCACGCATTTTATGAAGACCAACTAAGTGGGATTGCATCTCTGACAGCTGTTCCAGCTTGGATTCTGTGAAAGCGCTTTGCATACATCTATCTTTTCTGCTAACGATTTGGATAGATAACAAAAGCTGAGAGGAGAGGGGTGAGCGGGCTGGGGACCGGGATGGAACAAAGAGCTTTCGCGCCCCAGTCACCTGTTAGCACCCAGCCCAGGGTAACACCAGCTAAAGTGGATGTTTCATGAGAAGTCAGCTCGGTGGCTTTGCTTAAATGAAATTTAGGTCTCGTGATTCCTTGCAGTAGGTAGGTGTACCTCTTGCAAAACCCCACCACAGTCAAGCGTCCTTGTAGAGCTGGGGGAAGAAGAGATGCCATTCTGGTCTTGGGCACCAAGAACTATCGACCAGCAGTACAAAGCTGGCATTGCGAGAGGGATGCAGGACTCCACCGGATTCCTTTACATTTGGTAAATTCTGAGCTGCTCCTTAGAATTTGGCAATTTTCCTTATTCTCCCCCCTCCTCTTTTTAACCAACACATTTGATTATTAAAAATTGCCATCTAACAACACCTGTCCTTCAATCAATACATAGCCATGCTGAACCTTTAATGCTGTAAGTTACAAGTTTCACAGCTCTCACAACAACCTTCTCTTGAGTTCAGTGTTCCCCATAACCTAAAAGACATTTTAAGTGACAGATATTTACCGGTGCTCCTATGTACACAGACATACGTTCTTCAATATACGCAGACACATTCAACAGCAGACCCACATTTTCTCTGACCTTCCTTTTGCTGCTGATATACCTGTAGAAACCCTTTTGGTTGTCCTTCACATCCTTTACCAGGTTCACCTCCAGGTGGGCTTTGGCTTTTCTAACCCTGTACTTGCATGCTTGGATAGTATCTCTGTAATCCTCCGGGGTCTCCTGTCTAGGAGGAGGCAATCCCTAAACTAACTTAGCTCTCCTGAACCCCCCTTCTCGCCAGGACCATATCCCATGGGATAAGGACAAAATGTTCTGATGAAACTGGCAATTCCCGTCGGCAAGGCAGAAGCAAGGCATAAGTTCAACATAACGCCAGTACTGTCTGAAATGATTCACTAGAATCACTAGTTACATATACTGAGGACTTTGTAATTGCAAAGAGTTAAATCGCTAAATATTTGAATATATAAATATTTTTGAAATAAAACCTTGTTCATAAAAACATCCCAACAGATCAAATAACTGAATGCTTTGAGATGACGTCTACAGTTACTGTGACTCGTTACTTGATTTCAACAGTGCTGGTGAACAAGAGAATCAGGGTCCCTTTGTGCTAGCAAGGCACCATCTGCAAAAATCTCAACCCAAACATACTAAAACGAAATGAAAGACCAAGTGCGTATGGGACAAACTCTACTTTTCTACAGGGATTAGCAGAAGCCTTGGGGTAGCTACCCGTCCCTTTTCCTCCAAGTGGTAGTGGGCCCTTTTCTGCACCTTCTACACAATGTAGCCAAAGCCACTGGTGGTTACCAAAACTTTTTTTTTTTTTTTTTTTTTTGAGGCTCAAGAAGAAGAAGGGTTTCCCACTAAGAAGGCCAGTGTCTTGGGTCAAAAGTTTTCCTGCTCCATTAGCCTCTCTGTGCCTTGATTCCCTTCCCCAACATGAATGTATTTTCATGCTAGATTACATTACAAAGATTTTCAGAGCTGTGAGATTTTTCACATCTATGGTAATGAGGACCACTTCAATACTTAGAGTAGATGGAACGTGTGCAGGAGATCTACTGATGAGAAGTAAATTCTAATTTCTTCCTGCTTTTATTGCTGATTAAAGTCAAGAAATGTCTGTAGTTTGCTCCATTCCGTGTTGCGAGATCTCACATAATCACTGACAATAGCTTAAGGTATTATCTGATCTATGAAAGTACATGTATTTAAAAAGAGGTAAAAGTCTTAAACCCAACATATTAAACATGAAAGGGGTGTCTGGTTTACTTGTTCAAAGTAAGGGATTTGCTCCCAGAGTGACACATCCATTACTAATTAAACAATTAATTTATTATGCAGCACTTGCAGAAAACAACATATTTGAAGTCTGAAAACGTCTGCTAAAGAATGGAAAATAATTTGGATACAAATAATTATCTTCAGGATTTTTCTTTACACTGGAATATGCTTAACACAATTCAAATATTGTTTTCCCAGAGCTAAATAATAGTCACTGTGTCACTGGTAATGCACAGGCAAAGTAGAGCAGTATCGGGTAGTCATTTTTCCTAAACATGCCCGTTTCCGAATCATTTTAGAGCACGTGTAGAAAGAGAGACAGACAGACATGTATCTACAGCTTTAAACGGTTAGTCTGCAGGATTGGCCTTAACATAAGAGATTCTCTATCAGAAACTCGCACAGCAAACTGTCACTTGGCTCCCCAAGATCTTTGTACAGAGCGGGAAGGCAAGCTTCTCTGTCCTTTCCCCGTGACCAAATATCAAGAGTGAAATCTTAGGCACATTGGAGTTAGAAGAGGAATTGCCAAGATTTTAACCAAACGCTGCAGAGGAGAGCTTATTGTACTGAATACAATGGTTAAGTTTATTTCTGTAAACAATCAATAGCTGTGCTGAGAGCTACAAGTCCAATTATTTCCTCAAAATATTAACTGCAAGGTTGTTGAGTTTCATCTTCTGAGGCAGATTATGCAACTGCCGTACACCCCATGCACAGCCCAGTCCTCAGCATCTCCCCGTCCCACAGTCCTTCGGACCTCCCCATTCAGCTTCGGCACCGAGGAAAGCTTGGCTATTGCGGTTTTCTCTGCCAAATGCCGGACTTTGGCCGGTTTTTCTTTTCCCCATGATCCAAAATTCCTTGCAGGAAAACCCACTGCACATATCTATCTATCTATATATATGTATGCTATTGAACAGGAGGAAATGGGTATTCTCAACCACAAATAAAACCTCAGTTACCACTGCGTTGAGGATTCAAAGGTCTATCCCTCTATCTAAAGGTATACTTCAAAATGGCATCCAATACCTTGTCTATCACATCAGGAACTCCACTTAGCTAAAGCAGAGGCCCTAATCTTCCCCACAAAGTCTCTTTCGCTACCAGCTTTCTCAAATATTTTTACACTGAAGTCCCTATCTCAGACATCATCTTTTACTCCGCTTTTCTCTGTCATCATATTCAGATTTTTGTCTACATTTGGCTTGCTTTCTCCATAACACCTCTAAAAATCTTTTACTAATCATCTTCATTTCTAAAGCACTTGTCTAGACACCCATTGTTTGTCACACACAAAATGGAAACATCCTTTCTCTAGTCTTAACATCTTCATATTCCTCTGAGAGCTGGGACAAAGATAATCTTCCGAGTTTATCACTGTGACATTGCAACTGTCTACAGGTGCTTCCTTCTCTAGTGCATACATAATATATTTATCTCCCTCCTTTAGAGCTCCTTATGATCTGTTCTCTACGACTTCTTTTTCGGTATCTAGAGGCTAATTCCGCCTTTATACTTTTCTTTCTATCAGCTTGCATTACAATTTTTTTAAAGTGTCTTCAAGTTTTCTCCTGTGCTGCTTTTATAAGTGGGCCTTCTCTAATAATGCATAAACGAACACACTGTTTCACAATTGTTTATTAAAGCTCTCCTTTGCCATGTTGGCTGAAGTTATGCTGATTGCGTACAGAGACCACTGCTGACCATGCCATCCGATATCACCACAACTTTTGCATATATCACCTCTTGATTTCTGGAACACTTGTCACTTATCTCAGACTTTACAAGAACAGCCCTTAGGCAGAGATTGTTTTTATCCCATTTGTATGGCACCAAGTGCAAAGAAGGGTCCTACTCAGGGGCGGGGATCTAACTGCCAGAGCAGAAGGGGACAAATTATTAATGAAAACAGCCCTACAGCTCCCTTCCTCTTGGCCACTTCTGATCAGCTGCCCCACACGCCTTCCTCTGCGTTTCTGAGTCCACGAGCGTAGTCACAGCTAGTAGCCCTGGAAGCGGCTGGAGCAGGCTTCGTCCCTTCCCTTGGCACACGAGATGGGATCGTGCGGCTTCCCCGGCTCAAGCCAGCCCCTCGGGGCTCCCTGGTCTCCGAGAGCTCCCCTCAGCTGCGGGCACTCGGAATACTGTGTCCAGAGAGCACAAAACAAAGGCAGAGAAGAAGGACTTTCATCGTAGTCCCTTTACTCTTTAGATGCGAGAAAGTTGCAGTTCTCTGCGGAACAAAAAATCCTGGAATACACTGCTTTACTCCTCAGTCTCACCTCCTTCATCCGCCACTGCAGGGCTTGCTGTCAGCTCTGCTGGCCACCTCTCCCGGGGCAGCTGGACGGGGTGATGGACGCACTCCTGTCTCTGAAACAACATTCCCTCTGAGCTACAGCCTCTCCTTCTCCTGCAGCACATCTAGACTGAGAAACAGCAAATCCACAAGGGCTGGAGAGGGCACCAACAGGAGAAGACAGTCAGATGGCCAAGTAGGTCCATCAGGAAAATGATCAGTGTAACAGAATCCACGTTAACGTCCGAGATGTGCAGCACCAGAAAGAAAACGGAGATCCTGACACAAACTGGAGTTCTCCTTTTGACCCAGTAGCATCCCATCCCATCTCAAATGATGTTACTTACACAGTAAATTAAGCTGTGTGAGGTTTAACAAGCAAACATGACAATTCTCAGGAGCTTATAGCACTGCAACGCATCTTGCAAGAAAGGGGGCTAGAGAAGGAAAATATGATCAAGCAATAAAATTAACTCTTAATTTATCACATTTCTTCCAGCTTCTAAAGATTTGGTATATGTTTTATGAGAAAGCAAACTCAGGGTACGACAGTGGCCAAAAGCAGCAGGCTTAAAGATGAACACATTGCAGCTTACTGAGTGCATCAGAGCTCATTGAAGATGTAGGACAAAGCATGGTAAAAACACCACGCAGAACGTAATGAAAACATGACGGAAATCGAGTAATGGATAAATAAATCTCAGCAACTGAGAGGAGGGGATGAGACATGGTTAGAAGCAGAGCTACATAAAACCACAGCGGTGTTCATAGAGCACGCAAGTCCAATGAGCGCGTTCATGAGGAACGAACCATAACTGTCAAGTGATTAAAGGAGGGAAGCAAAATGGACAGAATGCCATAAAATTAAGGTACATTTAGGAGGAGGAAGGAGAAGAACAAAACTTTTTTCCCCTGAAGATATTTACCCTATCAATATCTTGATAGCAGTAGCACGTTGTCGACGGTTTGATCCTAGACAGCTCTGCGCAGAATGGCATCAGCAGAGCTCTGCCCATGGATGGTTGGACACACAATTATGCCAGAAGTCCAGACATGCATGAGATCTGGAAACTACGGCGGCACAGCAGACCCTGAGAAGGGACGGGATGTGTGGGCACTCGCCTGGTTTCATACATAGGCTTCATTCATAGGTACTGCAAAGCTGCTTTATTGCAGCTGTATCACAGGAGGTAGCTTCAGCACTTTTGAATGTGATTAGAAAAAAGATTGGGAGATGGGATCCTCATGTTCATTATGAGAAAAGTAGTGCTTGAAATAAAGTCCCAAATATGTTTTGTAGCTGCCTTAGATATAACCATTATTAGCGGCCTTAAGAGGTGCAAGAAATTTCTATAACTGAAAATGTAACAAAGGAACAGAGTACTTGGGGAGAACAGTAGAAAAATCAAGCCTTTTTTAAAAATATATTTTAAAGGTATATATTTCTTGCGATTTAAATTTACCACCAAACCTCCCAGCTTCTCCCCCAGTGTACCAATTCAGAGCTACTTAGAAGGAAAAAAAGAAGAGGAAAAGGAAAATCATTAAAGAACCCCCCAAAAAGAGGGCTCAATGAGGTCTCATTTCGTCGTAATGAGCTCCAATTTAACATGATCATTATTTCTGACATTAAAGGCCTGTGAATAGTGTCACATGCCCAGAAGCTATTTTTTTTTACCCTCTAATGCCAGAAATAACAAGCTGCAGTTAAGGGACAGTGAATCAGGGTCTGTAAAATTACATTAAAATAGGAATTTCACTACTGATAGAATGGCTCTTATCTAGGCAGCCCTTTCTGAAGGAGGTTTCTGAAGCGTACGGTCACTGGATATTGGGCTGGTACCTGCCATACCTTGCACAGCAACAGACCGGTTTTGCAAAAGGAAGAAGCAAAACAGCGGAAGTCCTCCTGCCTTGAAGTGCCGCAACGTAGGAGCAGAACCACAGCCATATTAGATTAGACCAAAGGCCCATCTAGCTCAGAAATCTCTCTGAAGGCGGCCTACTAGTAGATGTTTAGGAGAATAATTGTAAGAACAAAAGAAACACCAGGTAATCCCTTTTTTCGGTAATAAGCATCTAGTTCCCAGCAACCTGAAGGTTATGGATTCCTAATCTGCAGGGAATACTTTATCAGTACAAAACAATTCAAATCCAAAAGACTGGAAGAGCTCCCAAATTCCCGAGTTTGTTGACCTTCACTGTATTTTTTTAATTTCTACCATATCATTGTTGAAATGGGTAAAAAGAACCTGATGGAGCAACAGAGATGTGGCCATCCTTCGGCTGTATACGACGGTGTGAAAATATCTCTGTACTGGTCTGTCTGCCTCCCCCGATAGTTCCTAGTGTTCCGTTTACTTTTTTTGATCCACATTAGGTAAGTGGATGATTTCAGAAATTTGGCTCTGTTTTCAAAATCTCTTTCTTGTTAAACATTTATTGAAAAAAACCAGTATTGCAAATATGTGGTTAGGGGTTTTTTCCCCCCTCGCATGCGTTTGTCCATTTTTACAGACACCTAATTTCGCCCCGCTGCTTTACCATGTCAGCCTTTTGCTAGTCTCCAAGCCAAATTCTACTTTTAGTATTACTTATCTCATCAGACACTGCCACTTCAGTATCTGCTCCATTTCAAGAACGTTCATGAACATGCTGGGCAGCACAGAGCGTGGCGGGCTCCACACAACCTCCCTCCGTCGGGGAGGACGACCATTAGCTGGCACTCGCGATCCACTCGCCCTCTGACAGCGCGGTTTCCCTTGGAGCGTTCCCTGAAAGATTTTTTTTGTTCAAAACTTTTTTTGGGAATCGAATACATTCTGTCATTCAATCACTTCGCACCCATGAGCTTATCAATTTCTTTAAAGCAGCACGATAGGTTTGTGATGATTAACTTCCATTTACAAAAGCTGTGCTGATTCTTCTCCATCACGTCAAACTTATTTGCGTGTCTGCAAATTCCATTTGCGATATACCTTTTTTCCCACAACAGAAACAAAGTTTGCTACTGTGAAATTCTTTACATCGCCCTGGAGCCTTTCTAAAGAACCGTAAGCACAATCAATTCCTCCAGTGCTGGGCCAATTTAAACTACAGGTCACACAATACAGTAATTTGGATATTTTGAATTTGAGTTCATTAACTCTTGGCATCTTGTCCTGACAATTTGTTGCAGTTGTTTTTATCGATTTGTTTTAAAACCTTCTCCTGACATTTTAATTTGAGACAGTTTTTCATACCTATTCCCACTGAAAACAAAAGCTTCTAACGTGGCAACCTCTCTAAGCTCTTCCACAACACCCCCAGTGCAGAGATCACAGCCAGCTTCTCCGCCATCGCTTTATTTCTGATGCCTGCTCATTTTGTAATTCAGTCACCTAGCACCCCTTCAGACTTCCTGGCAACCTTCAGAATGCTGATGTCTTTGAGCAAGTATCTAGCGTTGCCTTCTATGTTTTGGCAATTTCTTCCTCGTAATTTTGTTTTTTGGCTTACGATTTTATGTTTAATTGCCAAAGCTTATGTTTTTTCCTCTTCTTTAAATATGACTAATTTTTTATTTCCTTTTTTTCTTCTTTTTTTTTTTCTTTTTTTAAACAATGTTCTTTACTCAGCTATCTTAACATTGAGGTTTCTTCCATTATGGGCTTTTCACTCTGAGCCTCTGATATGGTGCATTTGAATTGCCACCATTCCACTCAAAACGTTTTAACCTTCTGGATGTTTTCTTTTCTTACCAAAAAAAAAAAAAAAAAAAAAAAATCTCATTTCCATGTAGTTCTCTTTTCAAAGTTAGACTTTATTGCAGTCAACTTTTGGTGGCATTTTTCTTACAAAATTGCTATACAATAGTTACCACCTGTACTATGTCCTCTGCACTGCAAGAAAATAAAAATAATCAGAAATGTTCTCTCCTTTTTGGGGTTCTCTCTAAGATACTGTGTCAAACCAAAGGCATTTAGAGTATCTAAAAAATTCAGTCTCTGCAATAGTCTGTTTCACAACACGTACGTATGCAGTCATCTCCTTTACATCGTAGGTCTAGAACTCAGCTACCGCCAGTCTGGCATGAGTCGCTACCCGAGGGACTCTCGTTAACTGTACTTACTGATAGTTACATTCTTGCCTTAATTAATTCTACTGTTTCTTCTACGTATAGCTTTACTCTTTATCAGCATGCCTTACTCCATCAGTCCTACTTAGTTTATACCCTTGGAAAAAAACAATGTTTACTGATTATCTTCCTCCTATCCAGTTGCTGAGATCTGTTCTGACAATGATTGGCAGGAGATACTGCAGGATACTCGCCTCCACGCTTAGGTGTCCAGCATTCACGTAAGTCTTTTATTACTTTTAAAAGGAGTTGGGAGAGATTCTGCAGGGTACATCTCATCTCCTTGGAGCCCTTTTAAGTCTGAGTTACACGGGGTGAGAAATGAAGGCTCTCTTGGCTGTCGGTCTTGTTGGGGGTAACACCCCCACCCGCCAAGAGTCACTTCAAGCAGCACAAGCTTAACCTTCACCTGCCAGCGCTGGGAGCTGCTGGGTGAATCAATAAGGTCCTCACAGAGAAGCCCCGTGGTCAGCGGTGGAAGTGAGGGATGAACCAGCACGGTAGTCCAAAAGAATCTTTCCTCAAAGGAACGGACACGGTCTCAGAAAACACAGGTTGCCTAAGCGTAGGAATAATCTCCTTCTAAAGGGGGTGAGAGGCCTCAGGCTGGAGCGCAGCCCCGGGGAGCGAGGGGATGAGAGACGCCGGCGCCAGAGGAGCACTTCAAGCACATGCTACGAGGTCAGGGTTGGAAGAACATTTCTCTCAAATGTTCGATACCTTGACAAAACACTGCAAATTTTAAAGCCCTTTCTTTTAGCTTTCCGTTTTGAGAAGGTTATTGGTTTTCTACAAGTAACCTCCCACTTTCTGCCATCTAGTGCTTTCCAAGCCGATTTCATAGACTCCGACACGCATTTTCATAAAGGTGCCAAGGGGCTGATTGGTTTATTGAGGTGTACGGACAAGCTGTAACGCACTGAGGTGGTCAGTGCGATGTAAAGGGAAGCTCAACTACAGATGCACTTTGGGAAGATCTGATCGATTTTACTTCCTTATATCAAATATACATGATGCCAAATTTCCACACACAAAGTATAGATCCAAACATTAGGGCATGGTTCCAGAATTGGACCCAGACTGCAGCTGATCACAGCTGCCATCTCACACTCCAGGTGAAATATTTAGTGTTACAAGAAGACACATGTTTTTTAGGAAGACAAAGACACATACGCACCCTCAGAAAACACAATCGCTTGCATGCCCCACATATAAAACAGGTGTGTTCAGGTATTAATTTCATTTTATGATCTCTGGTACATGAAGGCCTTGCTTATGTAAACTGGAGATGCACAGATTATTTTGGGGGGTATTTTTGCCTGAGACATATGCAGGTAAGGTGACCTCCAACCGAAACAAAGAAATTCTCAAGTTAATGAATGACCCCAGCTCTCTTTCATGTGTTTTTATAAGGGCGCACGCACACAAGCACGTGCATGTGGACACTGATTTTTTTTTTTTGTGCAAGTCAATACCAGGTCTGGATATGAAGGTGTACGCTCAATTGTGAATACCTAATTCAGCATATGCAAGACAGAGACAGGGCGAGAAGAGGCAGAAAGAAATGCAGGTTGATGTGTGCCTGTGAAACTTGGGGTAAGTGCAAGGCCGAAGGAGCTTTCAAGGGAAAAGGACCCAATTTGTATCTTCATCGATAATTGGTTTGTTTGTGTGGAGCGAGCAGGCGGCTCAGGCGGAAAAGGCAGTGGAAGAAAGTGATGGAGTGAAACAGCAAGGGCTGCGATTCCCTGCCTGATGAGTTGGAGAGAAATTGTTAGTAACTGAGGTAGGTCCCAGAGGGGTTCATTAAGTGACTGGCTCTTCACAGTACCCTGCCACATCTGACCTGGAAACATTAACATGAGGCCAGCGTTACAACGCACGAGCATGAGCGTGCATGGGAAGCAAGGAGCACATGCCAGCGAGCAAGCGTGCACCTGCACGCATGTGAGCGCGTGTAAGAGCTGAAGCCCTGTGACACTCGACGTGCGTCTGTCCCACGTGACAATACCCCTCTTTCGCTCGCAGGTGGCTGCCCTTCAAGCGTTTGTTGGCAAACCTGTCCCTGCTGCCGCCGGAGGAATCGTCCTGGCACCTACAGCCGCACTGTGCAGCTGAGACAGGAGAACTGAGGCAGGACATTAAACCACGGAAGGACAATGTCAGCGCCCCAAAGTAAAGGACAACGATGACTGAAGAAGACAGGCAACAGGAAACTACCTTCTGCAAGAGATAACAAATATTTACCAGGAAACTAGGTGACCGCTGGGACCAAGACAGGCAGGAAAAGGAGGAGTAGGGAAAACCAAAAGAAAGAAAGAAGGGAAGCTTAGTGAATTGCCCCATTTTTTTGTCATTTAAAATCTGAGTATTTAAAAAACATCTAGCAGGCTTCAATCTTGAGCTATACCTGGAATGCAGAGTTTAGAAATACAGCTAAAAATTGTCATATCATCCATCTAACAGAGTTATCGAGAAGAAACAAATGTTCAAGTCTGCATTGATGATCTGAGTTTGTAGTTGTCCTGGTTTTGGCTGGGATAGAGTTAATTTTCCTCCTAGTAGCTGGTACAGTGCTGTGTTTTGGATTTAGGATGAGAATAATGCTGATACCACACCGATGGTTTAGTTGTTGCTGAGCAGTGCTTACCCTGGTCAAGGGCTTTTCAGCTCCCCGTGCTCTGCTGGGCGCACAAGCAGCTGGGAGGGGGCACAGCCAGGAGAGCTGACCCCCACTGCCCAAAGGGCTACTCCATACCATAGGGCGTCACACGCAGCATAGACACCGGGGGAGTTGGCCGGGGGGCAGTGATCGCTGCTCGGGGACGGGCTGGGCATCGGTCAGCGGGTGGTGAGCAATATATTGCATTGTGCATCACTTGTTTTAGACATTCTTCCATCATTATTATTATTATTTTCTCTTCCTCTTTGTCCTATTAAACTGTCTTTATCTCAACCCACGGGTTTTACTTTTTCTTCCGATTCTCTCCCCCATCCCACGGGGCGGGAGGGTGAGCCAGCAGCTGTGGGGGGCTTAGCTGCCGACTGGGGCTGAACCACGACGGTAGTGAAGAGCATTTGCACCGGCCGGTGGGAGAAGTGGCAGTGGGACAAGCATCAGGGGAATACAACACACCTGCCTCAATCACAGGTCACGTTATACATGAGAAGGGAACAAAGAGACATCCCCAGAGCACTCAGTTTAACCTGTATTAACGAAACGATTCCTACAAATAAGACCAAGCCACCCCTCCAAAACTATGTTCACATCCTCCTTATGCATATGACTATCTCAGTCCTCCTAAAATCCGAGCCTTTCCACATCCTTCACATGCCTCCACTGGAATATAATCACAGGATTTTAAGCATTACCATTCAATCAAAAAGTATTTTAAAAGGCTTAACAGAAACTTAAAAGACAAAAGTGAAAAAAAACCCAGCTAAAGATACTCAAAGGCTGACTGGCTAAAGGAAAATGTACTGGCAAGTTAGAAGCAAAGTATTCTAGGGAAGAGATGAAGCAAAAAGATATGGAATACAGCTTAAAAGCTGCAGAGGAGAATTCTCTCACATTAGCAGTTACAAGACTGTCTAGGAGGGACAGCACTGGCACTCATATTTGCAATCAGACTTCTGAAAGCTGAAGGGGTGAGAATATGGGAGCTAAACAAGTTGTGTAAGAGGGAAGGGAAGCAGTGACTTTCATGGTATGAAACAGCAGAACAGAGTCAACAACATTAAAAAGTGAACGGGAAATAAGGCACAAAAATTGCATGAAGGAAACGTATCTGTACTTCTCCAATGGTACTTATCAGGATGTAGTCAATTATTCATAGCCAGGCCAAAGAAAATATTAGGGTCTAAATATAGGCAGGTTGAGTACGCAGTCCCAAAGTTTTGAGCACTTGTGAACAAGTGTGTAGATAAAAGCATTTACCTTTGCCTTGCTGTAGCTTTTTCAAATTTCCTCTTCAGGGCATGATTCATGGCTACCTCTGCATTTGCACAAGACATGAACAACATGGACCTCTGAGAACAACTTAGCTGGAGAACTCTACGCTATTTTATTGTTCATGTACTGGTTCACAACATCACATTCACATGCAAAGATTTTGACTTCAGCAGGGTCTTTCACATGTACTTTGGTTTTTGGCAGGAATAAAGAAAACCCCCAGTACCCATACAATAGATTTTTCCATGAGCCCATGGACAAATGGCCCCAGCCTGCACAAACTGAAATCGGTACGAGTGACATTCACCCTCCTCAGCATGCAGACGTGTCTGCAAATACAGAGGTCCTGGCAACAACACACCTTGCAATTCTTATTTTGTCTGTGGGAGCAAAAAATTCCCATGGGGCAGAACCATCTATTCTGGTCTCAGTCCAACAGTCTTCTAATTTAAGCATGTGCCAGGTCCAATAATATTTTCCGGAATTAACTTCCTTTTCCATTGCAAAAATCAAAAAGAAGCAAACTCTGCTTCAGGAAAACGCTCCCAACAAACAGCTTTTATTGTTTATGTATGACCTCTCTGCATCTACTCGGAGCTAAGCTTTCTGTAAGCATCGTCATGGACTGCTCTATACCAGCAGACAATTTACTAAGAGATACAGATCAGGAGAAGTAGGACTTGGTAATCATATATTAGTATTTTTTAAAATAAAAACTGACTCCAAGTTTTTTAGTCAATTAAACGCATCCGGCACATCATGTATGTGATGTAATGACAGCTCAAGACTAGAAATGCTTTTGATGCATTATTAACCATAAAAAAGGCATTAAATACCAAGCTTGAATGCCATAGGGATGCATATTTCAATAGAAATTATTTTTCAATATATGCTTAAAGTTTATTTTGGTAAACAGATGACTGTGGGCTGTCACAGATGGAGACAGATTTATGTTTAGTTGGAGTCTTTTTGAAATGAAGGGAAATAGCTGGACTTGTTGAACACAGGGAAGGAACATAATTCTTTCTCCCAGCTAAGAAAAGGTTGAGCGGTAGCTTGGAAGCTGCCCCAGTCTGGAATATTAATTTCAGGGTGACAGTTAGGAATACCACCAAGTAAAAGAAAAGAAGAGAGAAGGGAAGAGAGAAGAGAGAAGGGAAGAGAGAAGAGAAGGAGGAAGCAGTGGTAGAGAAACATGGAGTTTCACTGCCTGATCTAGAGGTGTGTGTTCCAGTCCTGCATGCATTTTCTGAATCTGCAAACAGAAGCCAGGCCAAAGTTCACACGTACAGTAAGTGAAACTAATCCTGTTGCTCAAACATCCAATAATCCCTGGCAAAAACTTGGAGTTTTTCATCCAGTATTGTATTACCGACATTATAACCACCTATCACCATGTATTAAAAAACAAAAAACAAACAACAAAAACCAACACCAACCACCCTTCCACCCTTCCCACCCCCAAAAAAGCCAACCCCCAGAGGAAGCCTGGCAGTAAATTTCTGCTCTTGGTTCATGTGGATTCTTGACCCTGCTTGCAGAATCAGAGCAGCTAAAGGAAGAACCCCCTGATGGAGGAAACCCATGCTGTCCCTCTGTTGTGCATCTCTCCTTCCTCATTGTCCAGTATGTTTTTCAGATTAAACATCCAGGCTGAAGGACTCGATATCTTCTGTTTTAGGAGAATTCTAAAATTTCAGTAGGTCAGTGTTAGAAATTTCTTGCTGATATTCAAATTACTTCACCTGCTTCCCTATATATATGTATATATAAATATATATATTACCATAACCCATTTTAGTTTGGTATTGGGGTTCAGTCCTGCAAACATTATACCCAATGCCTACTGATTTTGCAGGGACGTTACAAAAGTGAGGTCTGCAGGATCAACCCCTTTATGTTTAGGTCTTCAAACATTTGTAGACTCTTATCAAGACTTCTTGTACTCATCTCTTTGCCGAGCTACACACATTTAGCTCTTTTAATCTTTTCTCATAAATCAATCCCCTCAGCCCCTTAATCCTTTTTGTTGCTCTTCTCTAATCTCCTCCTGGTTTGTCAATATCTTGCCGTACTGCGGTGCCCAGAACTCGACTCGATACCCCAGGGTGCCGCCGCGCCACGCGAGGACGGGGAGCCTGATGCTCCTAGCCCCGGGGTGGGAGGATGCTCCAAACCATTTGGTTTTGCTGATGTCTCGCACGGCAAACTTTAAGCGCGGGACTCCCACGCTGCAATCTGCTGCCTGGCTCCAAGGGAAGTTTTGGCCTCAGCGATTCCCCGCTCCAGACAGCAGTTTCTGCTTCTGCATACTCTACACCTCTTCTTCAGCTATTTTACTACATGAAGACGCGCTGTTCTGTCCAGCACGGCGACTGCCAGCCCGCAATGCTGCCTGCCTGCTCCCTGTTTATTTTTCTACTGCACCCAGCTTCTGATTCACACAAACCAAGCCTCAACGGCTAAACGGTCTATATAACTTCAACGTTTACCCTACCTTTACCTCACTCTGCCCCTGCCTCCTCCTATTGCTTTTGGCTAGATTCAAAATAAACACAAGACAAGAAATATTTTACCATTTCAGTGCCCGCTCTACGGTCAATGGAAAGGTATTGGAGAAGCTTCCAGAACAAATTCTTCCACTGTGAAGCAATTTTCTCCTTAACGACACACTGACTCCACGTGCTCTGTAGCTGTAGCAGAAGCGGGGGTATTTCTCACTGCACCCTAAGAAGGGTGCCTCTACTTTCATTTCTCACCTATGCCAGTGACAGAATACGGGCAGCCACGCCCAAACACCCATTTTGAATGCGGAACGTGACTGCGCGTTTAGGTGCAAAGTGCACCTGGTCTGTCCCGTGGCAGAACCAGGGCCGCACCGCTCCGCAGCACGCTTCCCCAGCACACCCATCTCCCCACGTGCAAACCCTTGAGAATCGTAAACCAGTGTGGGATCCATGAGAAGAGCAGCCCTGTGTAAACACTAATAATTATTTTAGGCCTGCAAGGCCTTTTCCCATTGTACAGACATGGTGAGATGGCAGCTCTGATCTGGGAGGTGTGTAAACTGTCGGGTGTTTTCCCTACGCGCTCACCCCCCCCCCCTTTTTTTTGATCAGAAATGCCGCTTCACCATTTCACTACCAAAGAATGTTGCAAAAAAAGAAAAATATAGGTTAAGTTGCCTTTAATCTTTAATTCATATACAAGAACACATTGCACATGGTAAAGTATAAAGGAAGATCCCAAGTCAGCGGGTTATGCAGACTCTGCCAGACCTTCACTTTCAAAGAGACACAGCCTGGGGAATTACACAAATGGCCTTCCATTGCCCTCTTAGTTTCTTTTTATGGCAAAATGCTTTGCTTTTATCAATTCCTCCCCCTTCTACGAGTCCCAGAGGCTTAGGCAAAACAAAAGGCAGATGCGCAAAATGCACCCTTCTCCTCTGAATGGAGTGGGAGACTCACTCCGCAGGAAAGCAACGGACGGATGGAAAATGCTCTCTCGAAAAGTAAAAGCCAGTAAGCGCAGACAATCTTTCTGCCTGGGTGAAGGAATTTGGCCTCGGCCAAAAAAAAAAAAAAGGGGGGGGGGGGGGAAGGGGCTGCTCTTTCCAAGCCCCCGTAGGCACTGCTGCATTAAACTGTGTCAGGCTGGAACAGACAGAGGAGGAACATGAGTCTATTGTTGGAGATAACCATCAAAAATAGAAGCAAAGAGAAAATGATCCTGCAGCAGGTTTCTCACAGGGAAAGGACGCTAAACCAAGGGCCAGCTTCAGCTGTGGGAAACGGTGAGTTTACAGCGGGGTTCAAACCAGGTCCAACGAAGGATGGGGAGCAACCTCCTCAGCAGTTTCCGAAGGCTGGCGGCAGAAGCAACGATCCCAGCGGCACACGTAATAGGGGAAGAAGCCCCAGCCCTGCGGCAGACCCAGCCTGGCAGGGCACGGGCCAGCGCAAAGCCCCGAGGGCAGGGGCTGCCCCGCGCCCGCGCAGCGTCCCGGGACGCGGGATGAGCCCATCCCGACCGCGTTCCCTACCCGGGAGTAACTACTGTCTCAGACCTGGGAACCGCTGCCGGCGTGCAGCCGGCGTGATGGACTAAGCGATCCAGCAGCATCTTTGGCAAAACAACTTTCCTTCTGAAAACAGAATTCTTCTGTGTGAGAAATCTTACAAAAACTGCATTTGGGGGAAAAAATGCACAGCAAAAAAGAGGTCTCAATATAGAAACAAAACTTCCAACACTTTCTAGAGCAAGTATTTCAGTTTTAAAGTTCAAAATTATTTTTCCTTTTAACTCCTTTCAGTAGAAAATATTACAATCTAAATTAAATATGTTAACTTGTTTTCCAACAAAGGACGATTTTATTTGTAGTGAGATAACTTTTGGTTTGTGCCAATCGAAACAAAGACAAATGTTTAACAGCCATTTTCACCTGATTAATTCTAGTGCTAAATATCCTTGCTGCAATTAAAGATTCTTGCACTGTTTTTAAAAATTGAGACCAAGCTGAATGTTGGGGCAGGGGGGTGGAAATCCTTTGGTTGTATTTATTGTACATTTCTAGTTTGGGTTTGTATTTTGTTTTTATTTAGATTTGAAGAAATCACTGTGACTGCTTTTACACTGAAAATTGAAAGAATGAAAATAGGTAGGATTTTTGTACCTGAAATATTTATTTCAAAGTAAAATGGCTATATTTTGCCAGTGCAGACTAGCAGAGGTTAGCCACCTGGCTTTCTTCAAAATTACGGTGGATTATTTTTCAGAACAGCAGCAACCAAGGAGACGGAAAGCGCACAAGTGAGATCAGCCAGCATCTCGGTCTGGAAGCCAGTGTTTGTTCCCTGAGCCATGTTTTAGATAGGACACGAACTTACATTTTCTTTAACTTGTATTTCTTAGTACTGAAAACAAAACAAAAAAATTTCCAAAAATTACTTAATTACCAAACAGCAGCACCGAAACAGCATCAAAGCAACGACAACAACTCACACAAGCAGCAAATCCAGACTGGGGGGCCACGCGCCGTGGGGGGCCACGCGCCGTGCGGCCCCTGGTGCCGGGGCCATGCCCCGCTGCTGGTGCGTGCTTTCTAAACCCTGGTATTCCACGTACTGTAATTATTCCAGTGGAACTTTCAGTGGTATCATTAATTCCAGAGTATTTCTGTGGAAGCCTCAAAACAGATTATCAAAAGGCTGTGTCGCACCCTACATTAGGAGTGTTTTTCTCCACGAGCAACCGGGCGGTGAAAAACAACAGACAAATGGCTCTTGTGGGTCAGCCCAGAGGTCAGCGGAGCCCTGCGTCCTCTCGGCTGACAAATAAGTTGTCATATTCCCCCATATATTTTCCTCTCTTTGTTACGCAGCTTTCACAAACACCACTCCCTTTCAGAGCACAAGGAAAATTTTGCTGTGAAAATCTACGGCTCCAAATGCTCCTGCCGTAAACAGAAAGCCCCGTTTGCTCAGCGATCTCCGGACCAGGCCGCGGCGAGCTCTCGCACAGACTCAAGATGCCGAGCGGCGCGAGCTGAGGCGTGTCGAGACGCGCACCAACGTCCCAGCAGAAACAAAGGACCGGCGCTGGCCGCGGGGCCGGTGCCACCTCCGAGGTGTGGCACAGCCCCGGCGCCCGGGCTGGGCGGGAGCGTCGCCCTCAGCGGTCCGCTAGCAGAGGACGCGGTGACACTCTTTATCAGCGCTTTCTGCCCCAGTTGCAGCGTACCATGTCAGTGAAGCGGGAAGAGGGGCCGCTAGCGTTAGACCCATTTCACATGAAGTTCTTTTAAAATCAAACAAAATTCAACTGTTGCAAAATGAAATTAAGTAAGGTTTTAGGAATGCGCATTTTCTTTTTTAGATTGCTAGATGCTCTTACTCATATAATTTTTGACAGCAGAGTATGGAAACTCTGTAATCGGCAGAGAAAGACATACAAACCGGTTAAGAAACAACCAAAATTTTCCTGCCTGCCACCTTTCAATCTCAACATGTCACTGTCTCACATGCAAAGACCTGAATAAAGATGAAATCTGTAATAATTTACTCAAAATCAGATGCTTGCACAGTATGACTGAAGTACTCCCTACGTGCTAATTCAGCTTGAAACATTAACTAAAACCGCAGCGTTAGCTCATGGTAACAACTAACATTCTGAGTTTTCTGCAAGGAGGAATGTTTAAACACTGGATTCAATTTGCACACAAAACCCGAAAGCCTCGTCAGTAGAAGTTCATATACAAGGCATCAATCTGTTGTGTAGAGTCTGTCTAAATTGGAAATCTTCTCGGCTGCCATTAATCGTCACGTTGGACTGTCACTCCTCGAAAGCCTTCTTTTACCAATACACGATGTTTGCAATCCTGGAGCACCAAGCCTGGCTATCATCTACGAGGAGGCTGCCTAAAGCAAGGAGAAGTGCTTGGCATCCTCGCTGCAAGCTACTTCACATGAAGTAATTTGCTAAACTGTGGGAAAAGTCTATTTTAAATTTGGGGTTTGGCTTTTTACAAACATAACCCATGGTCACGGGTCAGCACATAATCTTCCCATTAAAATCTATTTATACTCTGGACTTAGTCTGTTTACAAGTTACATGGGTGAGATGTACATATGGAGTAATTCATCGCGCTTCTGGTCTAATACTTATCATTCAGGGCCCAGTCCAGGAAAGCAGTTGAACAAATGTTTAAGCATGTGCTGAACTTTGCACATATACTAACATCTTCTTGATCAGTCCAAAGGGAAGCACATACTTACGTGCCTTCTTCAACATGAATGTGTTCCTGAGCCGGTCCCGCTTTACAAACAGGTCCCGAGCCTGCTGGCACTGCCGCACACGGGGGAATTTCACCCAAGTCCGTGACATGACGCCAGCGACGTAATGTAACGCCTGGGCAGGAGTGCTGGCGGAACAGGGCCCCGAGTGAATTGCCAAAGGCACCCGAGAATTAATAGCAACCTGGGACTAGTACCACTCTCTTCAGATTTTCAGTCCGCAGTACGACTGTTAGGCTGTACTCCTACTGTTTCCTTCAAGTAATTTAGAAAAACAGGCAAACACAAAAGTGGGATTTCTAACAAGTCATGTCAAGAGAATAGGGGTGGGAAAATCCCCCACCAAGCCAACATGCCAAAACCCAAATCCTGCCCCCCCCAGGTGGCAAACATGGCCAGGACACGGAACGGGCAGCAAACGCCATCGCCGCCCGCACGCTCCTCGGGCACTACCGGGCCACGGCGTGCTCTGCGTGCTCCCACCCGGCACTGAGCAAACATCCCTGGTCAGCATCTGCCTGTGCTCACCACTCCCACCTCCGGTCAGCGCTTAATTTTTGTTTCTTTTGGGCGACAGAAGGTAACTTAAGCCATAAAGAAAAGCCCAGATTTGTCACAGCTAGTGTAACGTTTCGCTCAGCTCCGCTGTCTTTCTACATTGCTGTTTTGCTTACAGGCATCATTCTGACACAAACTCGTCATAGCAAACTGTTAAGAACAAGCCAGCACACACACATACCATTAATTTAGCTAATGAAACAGTGAGGTAAACGTTTTTCATTAAAAAAAGTATCTGTGGTAACAGTGGGAGATTGAATGGAGCAGAGAACAGCTTCTACCCAGAACGCAAGGGCAGAACGCTAACGACCCTGGAAAGCATCACTCTCGTTACCACACCGTGACCTGTTCCTAAAGCCAGTTTTGTATAGCAATTTGATGTTTTGACATGCTTTATTTTAAAGGATATTTTAAACTGCTACTTGTATTTACAAACATAAGACAGACAGTTTTCATATGTACATATGATTAATAAAACGTAAGATGCTGCGTCTATCTTTAAATGTTTACTTTTCTGAAAGCCTGGAGAACAGCTAGTTTAAACAATGTATGTATTCTGGATAACATGCCTTTGCAAATGTTCCCTCTTTCACTGTGATACCCATTAAAAAGTGTAAAATGTTCCATGCTAATAAGAATCAACAGGGAAAAAAAATTCTAAGCACAAGAGCTTAAATAAATTATCATCTTTGTAACTCTGCCATAAATCCCCCAGTTGGGATATGATGATTTAGCATTTGCTGCTCTGGCACAAATCCAAATGCCTTGGGTTTCTTAATGGATAAAATATTGCCTTTTCACCTTCCTGACCTTACTTCAACTTCAGTCGGAGGTGACACGAGTCCCCTGGTCTCTGCTCGGTCCTTGACGGACAGTAACGGACAAAACGCAGGAGCGTTTCTCACACTACTGCAGCCCGCCGAGTGCGGGGGGGCTGGGCACAAGAAGCGAGATGCCTCCTGCCAGCTTCTCGTCCCCGATGGAAGAACACTTGCATGCATTTTCTCATCTACTGAGCAAGACTTCAGCTCCCAGAGCTATAGGCAAATAGAAAAGATGCAAAGATAGTCTCTGTAGGCAAATAGAAAAGATGCAAACGAATCCTCCGCAATCTATAAGGAGAATACCCTAAATCCAGAATGAAGAAACACAAAAAGTCCCCCCAAAAACAACCACCAAAAACCCAAACCGGAGGGGTCACATACGAGCTAGTGCTTGGTTTCGCTTGTTGGAAGGAAGCATTGGCTACTCCCTTCAGGAAGAACAGTGCTTCCCCCCAAGGTGCACACTTCACAGGTTACTCTTACTCAGAATGTAAAGATTTGCTTTATTCATTCAGGGTTAACGCCACGGGGGAAGAGAAAGAGGAGCGAAGGAGCAGGGCAGGAGAAGCTCCCAGGACCGAGCCTGCCGTGCCTCTGCTAATGGACGAGATCAGCGTCACCTCTTCGGTCCCGCTTCTGCGGCGGAATCCTAAAAGCCACCCCAGGACCTGGACTTCCTTTTCTGGTGTTACAGAGTTTCCTCCAGCCATTAAATACTGGAGAGTGCATTGTCTAGAATAACACTTCCCTGCAAGAGTTTACTAAGTTGCTTTTCAGGAATACTGCTCCAGATCCACAAAAGCCTTGTCCACTCCACTCGCTGCTTTTTCTTCAACGTTTTAAATACCGCCTGGCTTTTCAAAAGGTGATTTCAAGGCCATTTAATTGAGGAAGCCAATTCCTCAGCTAAACCATTTTTATTAGAACATTTAAGGAGTAAATCCTGTAGTGCTTACATTTATCTGGTTTATCTAGCTTCCAGGGACCCAGGGAAATCTCATTTTAGGGGTTTGGTTGACTTCTCTCCCAGCTAAAATGACAAGTCTCAATGTCTTTACAAACCATATGACCAACTCGAGACCCCCTTTACCAGGCATCATTTAAGTTTCTACTTTCCATCAGAATCAGGAACTTCAAATTAAGTAAACCTTCTACCTTTCTCCCGGGCGTAACGTTAGGTACCTACTTCATGGCTGCCGAATGAGCATGGATAGCGAGTACCAGCTGGGTGTTGCTGCGGTGCCCAGCAGCCCTGAGCAACCTCTTTTGGGGGGTAAGAGCAAGCAGGTGCCAAATCGCCCAGCTCTGCCTGCAATCTGGCTGCTTCAATTCATCATATTTCAGCCTCTGCTCTGAAGATGCATGTCAGGGGAGGTCACTGCTAACCTCTTCACGTGACTAATGTACGTAAACTTGCTTTGAACGCTTGTGTTTTGGATACGTTAGAAGGTTGTGGCTACATGACATGCAAAAAAAATTGTTGAGGAATAAATATTCTGAACAAAACATGTTACTACACCAAGATGGAGAATTAGCACAGTACCTTCCAGGTTCAGCACTGCAGTCCTGAACAGACAAAATCCCTACCGACACCAAAGCGCAGGACCACCGAAGCAGTCACAAAGGGAATATGAATGCAACTATTAGAGATAGTTCTCTGTGTTATCGCCTTCTCTCTGTCACAACTCCACCCGCAAATAACGTGTCCTTGCTCGCGTCTCACTTACCTCGGATACTCGCTTAATTCTGCTTATACCTTGAGCTACAGCTAAACACGGTGCCAGAAAAATGTACAAGCACGCACGTATTTGTGTCGATGTGACCACACAGAGGTCTTGCTTGCCCTCGGTCTGCCTGCGGCACCTTCTGCACGGTGCTGCGTGATGCCCCGAGCAGATTGGGAACTTCCCGGCGGGAAGGTGGAAGCACCATCTCCTCTGGTCTCAGCTTCGCCGACATGGCCCGACGGGCGCCAGCAGCAGCCAAGATACACCAAGAGAGGATCGACCCCGAGGCTGCACTGAAAGTTGTTCATTAGAACACAAAAGCACCTAAATTGGGGGTCGGAAAGGCTGGTCACGCTAAGGCAGGGGAAGGACAGCCGCTGCTGGAGGTGTGGAGCTGGGCAGGGAGGCTGAGGGACACTGCCGGCGCGTCGTCCATCCCGTGGGGACCGGCTTTGTCTCCCGGAGCCGACGGATGTGCACTGCCTCAGCCCCCCGCCCCCCCCGCCACTGACCCGGGGTTGGAGGCACACATGCTGGCCTTGAACTCTCCGTCTGTCTCTCTGCCATATTAATTACCATTCCCCTCTGCCAGGGCCAGAAAACAACCTTCACTGCATTAGTGCTAATTAAGAAGAGTGAGCTTCCTATTCTGGCTGCTTAAATCACACTCCTCTACTCATTCAGAGCAGAAAGGAGTGCTGACAATCTTGTTAAAAGCAGAAGGAAACACCTCGGTCGTGCTTCGAGCTGGCAAACGAGGCTGGTGAGCTTCCGTCCTTCTGCAGGGACAGCGAAGCTGCAAGGGTCAGCAGAGGAACAGAAAACCAACACGTTTCCGAGGCCTTGGAGATCCGTATCTCAGGGAGAGATGGGGAGAGCATCCCGCTTTGGAAACATCTATGTTTGAAAGCAGAACCCCCAAAAGGAGTATTTAAAAGAGTCCTGTTTGCAGTGGCAGCGTAACTTTCCATCAAAGCACGGACCTGGAGCAGCTCCAGATGATGGCTTTCCAGAGGTGCTAGTATTTGGAAAATATGGATTCTGATTGATTCTCTCAGTATCAGAGCAAGATTTTGATTTGTTGGAGTCATGTAAAGAGATAATAAAGTCAATAACAAGGTACCATCACTTCCCGCTGAGCTGTAGCCTGTGAAGGAACGTCTTCCTCTTGGACACTGTGCCGATTACCCCGCTCATGCCCTTTAACTCGTACAAACTCTTTTGTGCATTTTTCATCTAACACGCACAGTTTGCTTCCTCTCTTTAAAAGTGATCTTCTTGGTTAATGTGCTTGCCAGTTTTAATTAGAGTGTAATAACAGACAGAAGTAAATTATAACAGGGGCAGGGGGGATCATGAAAACAAGAGTCCAATACTGCAGATACATTGATTTTTGATATATTAAATATCATTCTTCAGAATACCATTAGCTATCTGTTTGGATACATAAGATCCAATGGAAAACAGAAATTCTTCTGAACCATCCAGGCTTGAGGGCTGGAAGCTCTCATGGCCTCACCCAGCCAGGACGAGAGGGAAGTCTGATTCAGTCCTCCTGAAAGAGCTACAGAGTCCTGTACTGTCTCTCCCAAAAAATTCTTGGCCAACCAAAATTCCCAAGACTTAGTCTTTTACTGTCAGAAAATACAGAGAGAGCCAGCAGAACAATATGCCTTACTCTTCTCTCGTGGCTAGTCCGTAAAGTGGGTATCGTTAACTACTTCCATCATGTAGTCTGTTAGTGCAAGCAGAAGCAGTTTAGGCTGTGAAGTGAAAGGTTCCTGCTCTGTCTGTTAGAATATGTATTATGGAATTCCTCCAATGTTTAATTTTTTTGTTTACGTTTCTAAAAAGCTAGGACAATTCACAGAGAAAAATATTTATTAAAAGAACACTATTCATATTGTAAAGCAAGAAAAAAAAAAGAAAGTCTTTTCGTTGCATATGCATTAAGATACCATCTCCTATTACCTCATGACATTATTTTTCCATAGGACCCAAATCCGACTCCTGGGACAGGACAGACTATCCGCGAGCTGCTGCAGCTGCTGTCGCCCCTTCGTGCAAGGGCACCAACAGCAGCGTGGCTGCGCCGCAGCCCCCGTAGGGCCAGCCCATGTCACCAGCAGCCCTGAAAAGCAGATCTGGAGAGCAGCCCGCGACATCCACGCCGACTATTACTTTTCAAGGAACAACGCTTTCTGCAAGACACGTGGTTGTCCCTACCTCGAGTAGGCATTATATGTGACGGGAGGAGACCTAGAGAGCGATCAGGAGTTTCAGTTGTCTGAGCTGAGCAATATCTGAGCCTTCAGCATTTGGTTTGTAGTCCTCTGGGAATGGTAGATGTGTGTTAATCGTATGCTATTATTTTAATTTTTATTGCTGAACAACTTTCAGAATCAATAGAAGGCAACGTCCTGCTCTGAAAAGGATGCAGGTTAAGAGACAAGAGCAACCACTCCGAAGTGGTGGAAAGCCCAAGATGCACAGAGCCAGACCGGTTCCACGCAGAGCACGCACTGGGAGCCAGCGCCCAGTACTAGGCGGTGCTGATTTCTCCTTGCACCAGAGGGCTAAATCACATCAAGTCATCCACAGAAGCATTAAATAGTTTCCTGACATTACATTTCTATGTAAGCGGTTAAAGCTGTTGCCACAGGAACATTAACAAATATAGTGATGTGTATAATTCTGAATAAAATGGACTGGAAAAAAAGAAAGAAGATGGCCTACACTATCGAAAAAGGTCAGACACCGCGCTGCTCGTCCGCGTACCGAGACCGGGAAACGCCGCAGCACCGCGCAGCCCATGGAGCGGCGGGCTCGGGGCGCGTCCCCCCGCAGGCCCTCGCACGAGGGCAGCTCCGGCAGCAGCAGCCGTTTGCCCACGCCACACCGGACCCAGAATAACTCCGGCCCAGGAGAGCGGCCCCCGCCCTGCCGCGTTTCTGCCGAGAGACTCCGCAGACAGAAAAAGACCTCGGGAAAGAGAGGCTACGTTTTAATCCCGATAGCTCAGGCCCTCCTTCCCCTTATTCCCCCAGCTTTATAAAAATAGAAAGAACACATGTTCCCATTAGTCACTTGCTAGAGGGAAGCTGTGGGGTATGTGCTGACAGTCTGAAAGCTGAGCTCTAATTTGAATACTATTTGCATATTCCAGGTAGACAAAGTGCAGCCGTATTAAAAACACGCGCGCGCGAGGATGTACAAAGCGAGACAGCAGTCTGGTGACATTTACCAGAAATCAAGCCTTTTTCCCAGCATGTTTCCCAAAACTTGCTAGGGCCCCTCACGGCTACTAATGCCCAGCCGGGCTAGTTTCAGGGAGGCTCTTAATTAAACTTCTGCTTGCCAGGAACGGTTTGTGTTTGCCGAAGTGAGGACACAGCCGTCTCACGGGAACATTAGACAGAGGGTTTTTCCCTCTGGATAATGCCACTTGCTAGCCCCAGCAAGCAGGAGACATTTCAAGGTAATCCGAATGCAATAAATGTCTTTCACTGCTGTTGACTAAGCTGAAATTCTGCACGATATTTTCAGGCGTTCAGTTAGGACTAATGAGTGTCTAAAGCTTATCGTAGGTCTGAATGCGAGCCATCCCTCCTCACTGACATCCTCTTGATCTTTAAAAGCTCAGTGATCTTTGGCTTAGGCATGACTCCTGGGAGTTCAGAGGTTAAGTTTTGGGGATGCAATCAGCGTCTGAGCGAGGCAGGACAGAACTGCACCGAGGTTATGCCAAGGCACTGCCGGGGGAGGAAAGCCCCGACTTGTACAGGTGTTGGTGTTATTTATGCACCAATTCACACGACAGGAAAGATGTTGCATCAAGAGCAGGACATCTCACCAGTGGTTCACCAAACCTTTGCAACTCTCTCAAGACCAATGGTCAATAGATATCAACTATCTACATGCAGGAAAATATTGTATGTATTGCACTTCTGTCTACCTGTTGGTCCACTAAGAATTTCAACACAAGAAAACAAAAAAATGTATCATATCATCAGCATATCAACCCTGTTGCATACATGAGGGCAAACCCAGTGATCTAGCTATTATTTTCCCTATGTAGTTCATGAAATATAGGGGAAAGAGGCTTTTCGTTTTCTTATATTCCCAAGTCAAGAGCTCAGAACATGATTCCCCCCCGACCCCTTTAAATACCTGTTCATTTACAGTTATTTAATAGACAGTACTATGGCTAGATTAGACTATAAACCATACATAAAAGTATGGAACCTAGAAACAAAATACAGTAAGATGCTAGCCTTTTTGCAAAATTGGTCTAAAAATGGATACAAGTTGAAAGAAAGGACCTGGAACTTTAACTCGTCTAGTCAGTTCTGGAAAAAGACTATAATTCAGCATTAATTCCTACAGAATGGCTCAAGAATACCCATGTCAGTTTGTTATACTTTAGCACATCCTAAAGGATAGCCATTATCTATAACATTATGCCATACCCTTTCGCAATACAAGCATGCAGAATCTTGTATTTAATTCCTATTCCTGTTCAACTACGTGCAAAATGCATCCTCTTCTATTCCACTCTATTTAAGTCAAGCTCTGTCCACCAGCGTGATACCCGAGTGCTTCCTAGATGTTCATTAAGCAGTGTGACTTGCACATGCCTTGTGGAGCTCCTACCTTCTTCCCCTTCCTGGGTAGGAAACTAGATTTGTAGATTGATGTTTCGTTGGGTTTTGGTTTGGTTTTTTTTTGTTGGTTTTTTTTTTTTTTTTTGGGGTGGGGGGGTGTTCGTTTGTTTTTTTAAGATCTTTATTACGTGCTACCTCCGTCCGTGTTACCGCGGTGGGGACGAGGTGAACGCGTGCCATGCCTTCCTGTTGGGGTGGAACTTGGCGAAGTGTGGCATGGCTGAACTGCACGGGACGAATCCTTCTTCCGCTGAAGTTCAGCAGGTCACGCATCCCAGAGCATATTAAAAACTTCTGCAACCTTCCCAAAAATGTTGTAGCTACCGTTGCTGAGACTATACCCTGAATTATATGGTGTAAGTACACTGACGCTGAAGGACACATTCACCTGGATGGAAAAGCTCATGACCTGGCAACATGTATTTATGATTATCTTTCAAAGGATGTTTTTAGCAGAATTTGTCAAAAACTGTGTTTCTGCAGGTCACAGCAACTAACACATGATGCCTTTGGCTTTAAATTTTTTTTTTTTTTTTTAAGTGCTTTGCCAACCACAACAAAGAAAAAGACAGAAAGGATGCAAACACAGTCATACAAAAAGCGACTGGCATGTAGGAAGCAAAACGGTTGGGAAGATCCTTCAAGCAATCAGAAAAGGAAATCTCTGTCATTCAGTAAGAGACCTTAGAGCTCCGAGACAAAGCTTATGAACTTCTGGTTTGGAATTATAGCATTGTCAGCCAGAGATCAATTTATCACCGAGGAACAGGGGTAGGGATATTTGCACGGGAAAACCGGCTGATTAATCGTAACAAAAGTAAGAACATAAGACACTGCTAAGTTATTAAGAAAGTGTAATGGGCTAGATGGACATTTGAGCCTTCCCCTATTCTCCCAGTAAGAAGGAGCTTCCTCCCTTTGTGGCTTTGTTCTACATCCAGCCTCAAAGATAATATTTGACGTTTTTCCCATCCTAAGGATTTTTTCCTGTGTGAGTTTCATTGAACACCATTCTTCCACTCCTGTTCAGGGACCCACTGGGAGCTCCGAGGAGAGCCAGTGCAGAAGTTCAGGCAGACTGTGCTTTCAGTGTACTGATTACAATATATATAAAATAATATTTTGTACAAGTTCAGAGGGAATAATTAAACATTGCTCTCAGCTCTTGGCAGCGACTTTTACAACACTGTGTAATGAGTTATCACATTTTGACCTTTACATCCAGCTCACCTTCTGCGATTTGCTGAAAAATCTTTGAACACCATATAAGCAAAAATAACACCAAGCGTACGAGAAGATAGGCATGGGTTACGCCGTCAGTTACGGCAGATAAATGAGCGCAAACATCAGGTAGCCGTACAGGAAGCAAGTGAACTACTTCCTAGTGTTGGATTTAATAGCAAATTACCAAAGAGACACTACACATTACTACAATCTGCACATCAAACCAGCAGAAAGCAACCTGCAATTATACAATTAGGCTGATACACAAGCTTCCCGCTAGTGTTTATTTCTGCTGCCAATCACGCTGCTTACTGGAAAACAAGGGCTCTTAGCATCCATCGCGCCTCACACTCTCTCCTCTATGCCTTGCCATTTTGAGGGACTTTACTGATCACATCTCATTCCTTTAACATCCTGATGAATCTGCCTTTAAGATTACACCTTGCCCAGGTACCTTTCGGCTGTACTGAAATCCATCTTTATGCGTGGTGCATAATCTATCCCAGCAGCAACTAGCTGCATGGAACATGAGAATAGGAAAGAAGAGACAAGTAAATGTTTATTATTAGCTGATGAAGGCAGCTGATTGAAACCTAACAAAACCCTTGATTTCAAATGAAAATTATTAAATGAAAATCATTTAACTATGCTGTGCCCTGACAAAATCCATGAAAGGTGAATGCAGCTAGGAGAAGTCTTTGTATTTGGGCTGTCTTCTCATAGTATAGTGCCTCTAAATGACTAAATGTTGAGCACGTCTCGGATACTTCAGAGAGGCCTACTAGCTCAGGTTCAACGCGTGTGTGATCTCGCAGGTCCCTGTCATAATTTATTTTTCCCACCCTATCTTTAGGCACGCCTGTTCAAACGGTTATACTTCCTGCGGCTCTCGAGCATCGTTCACTTACACGTACCTGTTACAGCCCAAATGCTGTGAGCTGTACGCCTTTTCGTGAAGAAGTCTGTGCACCAAATTGATGAGATAAGTCTGCGCAGCAGATGCCATTTATACAGTACAGCTACTCAGCAGAGCTCACGCACACAGCCATACATTGATCTGCCTGGGTACAGAGGAATCTTGAAGAGCCATCGTATCACCTTGCATCCGTACGAGAAAAGTTCCTCACGCCCACCCAGCCCTACCGGAACAGGGGCAAGAAAGTAAACGCGGGTGCACGCCCAGTCGTGAGAACACCGGTTCAAGTGGTGAAGGCAGAGGATGCAGAACCCCACAACAAACCTGGGCGCGCACAGGCTGCCCCGGGTGCTGGTAGCAAGGTACTGGGCTAACTGGGGATCATGGTTGTCGGTTCCATCAGTCAGAAATGCGCGCACCACAGCGATAGCTTTACATATTTTGTACATATACGCAAATAAAATTTCTGATAATAATTCTCTTTTCACAAATCATTTTGTTTAGATTTCTGGATTTCATTTAACTTTCCTATCAAATCTTACCACAAAAGGGAGTCCTTCATTTCCCAATAAATGTTGAGAGATTTCTCTCAAAAACCTTTGCAGCATTTAGCAGCTCAAATCTCAGTGACTCACGCACGCATTTTCTGGAGCCCACAGTTCATGCTGGTGGTAAATGATTCAGATATGTGGAGGCACGATAGCCTAGAGACATGGAGTGGCACCTGCAAGAACTCCTGTGGCATCGCCCTGGCAGCACGGGCTGCGAGTGCTGAGGGGACAAACCAAAGCATGAGTAACAAAATCGGTAGCTCATCCACTTGCTTGGGCAGCCGGTGCCATGGCTGCGAGATTCCGTTTGCTCCGATTCACTCCTTCCCATCTCACGGGATCAGCTTTCTAACTCTTCCCTCCCGCACATTTTAATCCCGAAGGCTATCTGGCTGTGCTCTGGGGTCACCAGCTCCTGCGTACGCCCGCAGATTAGCAGCCCTGCTATTAGCAAATTGGACATTTCTTCTGCTCCCTTTCCTCCGAGGAACGCATACTTACTTTTACAGAGGAACCGGTCTTCCTTTCATACATGTGTCAGGATTCCCATTTGTGACCATTTTTTATGACAATTAAAACACTTTAAATTGTCACACAGTACTATAGCTTTTGGAAAGCATATTCATGGATTCCAATGAAACGGTTAAAAAGAGAATACAAGTCCCCAGACTCCCTTACTTGCAAGAGCTAGTCCATGTAAGAAAAGCCACATATCTGCTCACAACAACGCACAAATGCAGCGTTCCTATCAATGGCAAAATCAGAGTTCAGATAACACAAGTGCAGCCAGATTCAGCAAGCGCTGCGATACCCCCAGCAGTCATTTACAGGGTTTATGGACCAGCTGGGGGGGGGGGAAGGGGGGCAGGTTTTTATTTCATTGAGACAGAAAATTAATGTTTGACTTACATCACAGAAAAATTGTACCAAGTTATCAAAATAGAGGATCTTGGCACCAACGAGCAGTTGTTTCAGGAAAGATCACTTGGCACGCAAAATTATGCGGCTTTATGCACTGATGGGAGCAGATTTGTTACCCAACAACTAGGAAGTCCTTACTCTGTAAACCCCTCCGGAGCGGCATAAGCAATCTTCTTCTAATGAATAAAAGCCTTCTACAAACTTGCGCAGGAAGACAGCGATTCTCTGCTGCTGATACCTATTTTTGAGCTGTGCCACACAAGGCACTTCAGGATTTTTCTCTGGACTTGAGCTTTAGAGTTTTTCTCCAGAGTAAGGAGGGCAGCAGGAATGTACCATCTCACCATTTCAGTATCAAAAAAAATTGTCTAGCTGTCATCATACAAGGGTTTAAGAAAAAGCCAAATTCAAAGCCAACGTAACAGGCAACGCTTTACAGCATTTTAGAGTCAGGATGGTAATTGTAACGACACCTAACACTGACTCGGGAAACACTTCAACAAACAGCACAGGATTAGAGCAATATCCAGAGTCTCTAAACTTGGAGCACCGGCACAATAAACGTTCACTTTTCTTTCTTGCTTTCCCAGAAACTCCGCAAAGTTATACGTAAAATGTAAACCAGGTATTTTTCATTCTGTGGACCTTTTACCTGAAACACCACAATAAAACTATTCAAACAAGCTTTTTCTTTTTTTGGCATCACTGGTGAGACTGAGAGTCCCGACGGTCTCTCAGGACTATCGCCACGATGGTCCCTAGAGAGCACGTTAAGCATTTCTTGCAATCTGCATCTGGGCAGAAATTCTTTCACAATGCGATGCAACGTTTGGATCTACACAGGAAGCTCCCTTATATACCAGTCTGGTATTAAACTGAAGCCTTTTTCCTCAGGGGTCAGGAGGCCAGCAAGACCCCCATCTACATTTTCAAAGTACGCGGGGATTCAGCTGTGCCTTTTGCTTGTCAAAATAAATACAGGATTAAAACTGAACGCAGTGTCCTGGAAATGCAAGTACCTACGATAATTCGGACACCAGGCCGCACAGTGGACGGGCTGCCAGGGTGCCGCCACCAGCACGACTGGCATCCCATTAAACCGGCTGTATCTCAGCCCCCGAGTTTTCTCACTCTTACCCTTCCGATTCCCCCCCATCCCACCGCGGGGGAGTGGGCGAGCGGCTGGGGGGGCTCCGCTGCCGGCTGGGGTTAAGCCACGGCACCTTCCCAGGGTCGTGGCCAGGACCCGCACGGCTTCACGCTTCGAATCACGGCTCCTGCAGTTCGAACCCTTCAGATGGTACTGCGCTTTCTCACTGGGCAAAGAAAATTTTCTGTATTTAAGAGACATTTAGTAGGCTGCAAACAAATGGATCAAATTGTGCTCTTCCATTTTCAACATAATCTAAGTAGAAAGCACTTACCATCAGTGCACAAAGAGCTCAGCCATGCTGGAGAAGAACAGCACAGCAATAAGAGCAAAGGTAGAAAATGGAGGATGCAGATTATAAAATTCAGTCACATTTTAAAATTTTCTGCTACAATAATTCACTTTATGTAGAATTAATGTGGCTGATTGAACGTTTGTGCTGTAATTTACTTATAATTAACATTTTATGGTGAACAGATTTCACCATCTCCTTCATGCTGTGAACTCCAAGCCATAGGTCAAAAATAGAGATGAAACAGATAAGCACAAAATATTCTCACTGAAATATTAATGAGATTTTAATTTACTATTTTAAAAATACATCTTTCATCAATGCCTGTATATCAAATCATTATTTTAATTTTTTTACATTGTATTAAAAATATAATGAACTTTCCTAACTGGTTGAAAGACCCTGAAATATCTATTGTGAAGAGACAGCTCAGGGGAACAAAAAGGTCCCAACATTCGCAGCTATCAAAAATCGCACACGGTGATTGGATAAGAGCCAGCTTAAACGGAACGTAATACCTTTACCATTAACCGACTAAAACTGTGGGTCCAGTCTCACAAACCCCGTGGTCCAGCGAAGAGACACTATTCTTCCCACTAAGATTGCATTTAAAAGCGCAAGGGCAGTCTCCAAAAAAATTCAACTGCCACAAACTTCTTAATGCATTTCAACAGAAGTTGTTGCATTCACTGTCGACATAAAATACATACAAGGTGTTGCTTTGATCAGGCAGTCTTATCTTTTAAGCCAGTTCTGGCTACATTTGAAACCCTCCAAAACAAGGCTCTGCCATTAAGACAGACACCATGAGTCAGAGGAAAAATACACTTCTTCATGGTCTAGGAAGAAAGTCAGAAGAAAACTTGTATAAAATCTCAAATCCCCCCCCAACGTGTATTTAAAGCTGTCTTTCCTATTACCTAAAGATGACAGCCCACATCTGCATAAATTATCAAGTCATCTGCAATTCATACAGTTTCCTATATTCCAACGCGCTATCAAACAGGCAACTGAGGACATTCCCGGAATGGTCTGGTGACAGAGAATGAAGATATGGGATGACAATGAAAAAGTCAGCAGAAAATCATAAGTCAATGGAACTATTTTATGCTCTTTACTTCCTAGCCTGCACCAGTCCATTCAAAAGGCTCATTAGAATTTCAAATGAAAAGCTGAATAATACAAGCATTATAAATCTGTTACAAACAAACGTAAAACGCGTCGAGAAAAATATACATGGAATTTTCCTTCTTAAATTGCACTGTTTTTTCCTACAGGTTTGTTTGCTGGGAATCAGCAACTATTTGTTTTTAGGGCAAGGCTGTGTTTTGTTTTTTTCATTTACTTTACTTATTTAAACTGAAGGCCAGTGCCTGCCTGTCTCCTTGGTCCCTCTACAGCTTGAAGAATGGAATCCAGACACCTTGCAGGCTTCTCTACACAGCTATAGCCTTTTTCTTTTTTTTCTTTAAAGGCATTACAAGTAAAAAAAGTTCTTTACCCATGGGAGAAATCTCAAGAGAAATCAGAGCCTGAGCTTACTGCGGCATCCCACCCCAGACTGACTCCTAATCAGAAGTTAAATTCTTATCTGCAGAAAGTAAGACCTCTCGGCAAGCAGCGACAGGAAGGTGATTTCTGATGGGTCCCAATCCCTCCACCCCTCCTGGGACATGGTGGCAGCATCTGGGTCTCTTGCCAAAGTTGTTCTGTAAGACCAGGGGACCTGTTCATACAAATCTCTCTGCTGATGATTAGAACTATTCATTACGAGTCCTTTAAAAAGAAAACAAACCCTTAACGTTTCCTTTGAAGTAAAACAATTCAGGCCATTTTTAGTAATAACAGAACAAAAAAGGTAACATACAAACTACCGCCAAAATCTGAGTGGGGCGAATGCATTGCTTCTGAGAATAGCAAGAAAAACCCCACAGTTACGAGAAAATACACGATACTATATTAACGGATAAGACTTACATAGCGTTTCTGTGGTTTTTTGTTTTTTAACATTTTCATCGTCAGAATGAAAAGAAAAAAACCAAACCAAACTCCAAACAATGTGGCAGGAAAAAAACCCCCAAGCACAGCAATTGAATATTGAACCAGGGATTCCAAAATAAAGCATTATAGCATATCACCCACAGGAATCCCAGGAAAACTTCTGGACTTCTCAGACACTGCCAGGCAACGGGACCACGTACGTTAAGCCAGAACACTACGTTACGCTTTGGGAAGCCAAAGTGACGGCAGCAAGAGGAACAGACGACTATCAGGCCGAGACGTCCTCGAGACCCAACCGAGCACAGGGCTGCTCTGTGCGCTGGCCGGTGCACAGCGGCGGAACGGCGTCAGTGATAGACCAGGACAACACAGCTGCCTTGAGGCTGGAGAAAGAGCTGCCGAAGCAGACAAAGTCCATCCGTTGTTTAAAAAAGAAAATTAAAAGATTGCAATGTGGTAGAGGTCTTCATCCCTTTGATCTCTTACCTAGTGCTGATAGCCACTGAAGCTATACGGACTCATCTTTACATGAAGTATCAGTGATGAGAAACTATTCTGACAGGTGTTATCCCTGCACTGTCTCATTCCAGGACCTCTGTTACCATTTGCTAACACACAAGATTTTTTTCCAGAACATCAACTAGGCTTCTACTCAAATATTGGGCTAAACCTTGAGAGGCTGGCTTCCACAGGCATCTGCTTGAAGAAAATCTTAATGCAAAATCTGAATGAGAACCTTAAATTCTAACCACCGAATCCCAGAAACGTTATTTACTAAGCACCGAGTCCACCTGGAAGAAATGTTAATTATGGCTGAAACGCTGGGGCTCCCCGATAAAAAGGGCCAGCCAAAGCATACGCTGCGAAATTCAGACGCAGTGTATGCTGCAAGAACACGGCCCTGTTCAGCTAGCGCCTGTCATCCTCGGATGGGGTACACAGGATTCCTGCTCTCGGCTCAGTCGGGGAGCGGGGGAAGACATCCTATATATGTATTAAAACAGCTTTCTGCATCTTAAGGAAACAGAAATGAAATAAATATACAAATAAACAAGCACTTCAAAGATAACAATGAAATCTCACCAGTTGCAGCACATGTCCACTCAGTCTCTTTTTTTTTTTCTAAGTGCTTTTCCTTAGTAAAAGCCATCAAATATCATCGTGAATTAGTAATATTTTTTTTTTAGCAGCATTGAAGAATTAAAGCAAGAGAGAAAGGGAAGGCATGCAAGAGAGAAAAGGAGGGAGAGAAAGAGAGAGGTTAAGCTCAAAGGCAGAGAGAGCGAAATGGACCAGATTATACAAAATTAAAAAGCAAATACGCGCAGACAATTTGTGCCGAGTGATTGCAAGCAATTACAGTCCGGCTTTTCTGGAGGGAAAATTGGGGAGGGGGGGAAGGTTATTTCAGCTTAAAAGGAGACTTTATTCATTCCTGATCAGCTTCTCCTACTATTCTCTCTTTTATTCTTGGATATCAATTTAAAAAAAAATCACCCTTCAGATGTTACATGTCTAACCCTGGGAATCCCACCCCTGGGCAGAGAGGGAGGATTTCAGCTTCCAATCGGCTCTTTCTATAGCCCTGAAAAAGCAATTTGCTCATAAAGGATAAAAAAAAGGGGGGGGAGAAAGAAAGAAAGAAAAGGAGGGCAAAAAAGGAAAACCACAACAAGGGCACGCGTTTCTCTTGGAGGAGAGCTTCAATTTTGCTGTAATTGTCTGAAGAAGAGCTGCTTTGATCTGCAGAATTATTATTATGCTTCAAATGCCTGCCTGCTAATGTCACAGCTGTGCTTTGGCATGAGCACACCGAGGGGGACCAGAGGCCAACCTGGGCCCGGCCCCGGCCCCGGGTCCCTCTCCCCCTCTCCTTTGTGTCTCGGAACTTTGTTTCCGGAGCACCTAAAGCAACCGCCCGCCGCGGCTCTGCCGCCCGGGTCGGGGGCTCTGCTGCCCGCGGAGGGGCTGCCCGGCTCCGGCTCGCCCCGGTGCCTGGGAGAGAGAGATTGAAACGCTGAGCTCGCCTCCCTGCACGGATCAGGAGAGAGGGTTTAAAGCAATGGGTCTTCTTGCCGTTCGGTCTCGCTCAATCACTAGCTGAAGCAACGGGAAGAAGGCTTGAAGGCCTTTATTATGTTTCTTGTCTTACGTCACCACCTGTTACGGTTGTGAAATTCTTTTATTTTTTTAAATTACAACTAAACGATGTACAGCGTTGGAAATGCATCTCCCTCCCCTCCGCCCCCAAGTCAGACAAACGTTGCTGACAGAGGTAGAAAGCACCAGCCTCAGCCCACGCACCGGCTGGGGGCCGGCGGCCAGGCCACGCCGGCGGCCCGCACACCCCCAGCAGGCACGAAAGCACGGGGGCAACAAAGGGTCCCGGGACTTTCCACTCTGCAGCAGGACGCAGACCCGGGTAAGAAGGAATACCACCTCCTTCACATTCCGTGTGGAAGTACAGGGAAGCTCCAGTTCTTCCAGCTAAATTTTCATGCAGTTCCCCGAAAATTGGACACATCCCACTAATGCAGCAGAAGCATTTGCTGCTGTGGACCCCCTTACTTCTGGGGACCTGCAGTCTGAAGTCATTTGACTTTGTAAAGTCCAAATTGTTCCACAAAACACAGAGGAGCTCGACTGCTCTCCTGTTTTCTTGCACTTATGCAGCATCTCTGTACTTGAATGAAAATACATTCCATGAACACAGGTAGTCTATGGTTTGTTGGGTTTGGTTTTTTTTTTTGGGGGGGGTGTCCATTTTTATACATCAGAGTTTAGGGTGACTGAGATATTCTGCACATCAGGACAATGGCATCTTTTTTTCACTTCTTTCGTGACTGGGACCAGAACCTGAACACCATACCATATTGGTATCTGTTTCTTGTGAGCTACTTATATTCAGATAAAAACATTTAGAAAATATGTCTATTTAAGCATATTCTCAGAAATTATTATTTCTAATTATTATTTGAAAATAACCATATTCAGTGATGAAGTTTTCCAAATTCCTCATTATGCAAAGCCCTCTGCTAAAGTCCGAATTTGACCACTGCCACGCTGGGGAGGTCCGCTCCAAAGACCCCGAGCCTGATCTGGAGAAGCACCCAGTGCCTACAACTCGGAGCGAGCCCACAGGAGTACAGGGCTTCCGACAGACCGGCCCAACACCATGCAGGTTCAACGCTGAAAAGCGAAGCAAAGACTGATGCAGCTTTCCAAATCAGGCTGCACCCAGCCAGCTATACAAGACTCTTGAAGGACACAAAAGCACGTAACATCAAAAATATCTTTTCATGCATCCGAGTGTCAGCTATTTAAAGTTCAACCTGTTATCAACTATGCAGTCTAAAAGCAAGATCAGTATCCCAGAAATTTAGGATTTTCTCTCATCAGCTGCTGTATAACTCTTCTTTCCAAAACTGCTGACCCCTAACAGGATGTTTCCATGCCACCGATCAAGCCCCGAGTACCACTTGTTGTCACCAGAGGGATTTGGTGTGCGGGTGTCACGCTGTGGGGGAAGCACGCTTTGCACCCTCATCTTTCTCTACCCAGTTTACTTCAAATGTCCCAAACTTCTGCTCTGCGAAGAGCTGGCATTTGTGTTTAAAGAAGGAATCATTTTTTTTTAATCAAATAGTCAGAGGATTTTTTTCTTCAAATGTAAAATTTCTTAGCCACAACGCACAATTCTGAGGCGTAGCAGAGACAGCATTCAGTCACTGGTGATGAGATATTGGTGACCCAGTATTTTTGCGGCTCACTAAAAACAGAGTAAGAATTTAGAGATTTTACAGCTTTCCAGGGAGTAAAGCACTCTACGCCTAGGAAGTTTTCAAGATACATATGATGTTAAAATCTTCCCATTATTATATACAAAAATAATACTTTGTGTAAGTAAAGGTTTCTAAGATCATATTTGTACCATTTTTCTCTGCTTGTATAGAGTCAGAGTCCTGGCAACTGGCAGTCTGCCTTCACATGAAGAAGTCTATGAAAAATGGTACAAATAATTTCTTAAAAAGTCTCTAACATCTTTCTGAAATAGTTTGTCTGTAAAATATGTAGCATGCACAAAATACGCCGAGATGTGGTGTGACAGAAACAATTTATTGGCATTAGTCTGGGATGAGCCACATAAGTCATGCAGGGCTTCACTACTCATAAGTATTGCCGTCATCTCAAACTCATCCATAACACCTTTACTCTATTGCATCCTAGCATGAACTGCGTATCTATCTAAACTATAAACATATACAATTTTTCAGTCAAAAGAGTAATAGGCAAATAGCTGGATTTCACTCATTTTGTGTTCTCCAGGTAGTAAAATAGACGCATATTTAATGTACACACCAAAAAGTGCAGTGCCAATAAGTAGAGAGAGTCATATTTCCAAGTTAGTTTATAGACGGCTGTATTTTATGGCTGTACTGCTAAAACCATATATGCATGCACATAAATATAGATAAATATCTGTAAGGGCGGAATCTGCACACATGGAATAGAGGACTGGGTAAATGCAAGACAAAGAACATGATAAAAATAATCTTAATTTCTATATACAATTATGAACTCTTGACTGAAATTACTACTTAGAAATGAGATCTTGAGGTTATACAGTGTCCTCTCATACTGATCCTAGAGGTTGCTATCAGACATTGCTCGTTTGCTTTATAATTTTGCTAATTGGTCATTAAGAAGTCTATAATTCTAATTCTGCCTTTGCTGGCAACACACTGTGGGTCAGCAAGTAAATTAATCTACCTCTACACCTCAGTTTCTCCAACTGCAAGACAGGGAAACACATATCCATCACGAGGTCCTGTAGGAGTTAATCTGTTAATGTTTGTATCAATCAAGTTGTCAAGTGCTATTTAAGTGCTTATTATTACTCATACAATAATTCTCTCCTCCAGGGCTCCGTAGGTTTGTAAATGCCTCTCTCATCACATACGTGAAGTTCTTTTGGGGCGAGGAGATGGTCTGGATTACGGGCTGATCAAGCCCATCTCTCCGTAGGTGGCCTCAGAACACCAAGTGCTCCGGAGCAAGGCAGGCCAAGCCTTCCCCACGTCTTGCTCCCGTGCTGCAGGACACGTTGCCCTTCCTGTTTCACCACACCACTTCTGTCAGCTGCACTCTGCACTGGATCAGGGAGCTGATGCGGCTTAGAGAGATAGTTGTATCTTATGCCCCAGCACCGCTACACGCACAACCTCGCATGGGCATCTTTCCCACAAGGCAAGTGTTAGGCAAGGGTCTTCGCCTACCTTCAGTCTGTTCTTCCTGTACGTGCCCCCCTTTTGGCCCCCCTTTTCGGCCTGGGCACAAGCTCTGAGGAGCTGTTCTGTTTGCCCAGAGCATCATTTGCTCTGACTGTTCCAGAGAAAAACTCTGCTTATTCAGGATGCCGGGCTCTGAAACATCCTGGCAAGAGGTCCCACACCATGGCGCACGTGCTCTACCCCGCCTCTGCATCTGGGCAGGAGGAGGGACGAACCTTTAGTCCACATCTGCGATAGCCTCAGAAGTCCAGGGATTGCCCTCGCAGGCATCCTGGGACACCAGAACACGTAACGCAGTCAGACACGTTCTGGAAGCCTCAGACTCAGAGGCTGCACAGTCACGTTGCACGTGCCGCTGGCCTGAAGCTTGCAGAGGGTACTGCAGTTACTCCGCATAAGTTGCACGCCTACAGGAGCTTGTAGATTTCTCCTCAACTTATGGCCACGACACACCGCTGTCATTAGAGCATGCCAATATAAATCAGTGTATCAACTCTCATATAACGAGTTAGCGCTCTATCTATACAACCCTCATCTATACAAAAGGCGTGCGGCACTCCAGGCACTTGTTAGCCGGGATTCCTGGAGCCTGCATGCATTGGGAGCTTCTTTAGAAAATGCAGTAGCTATTGTCCTAGTCTTCTCACAAAATGAATTCTCTCTACTGGCACCAGTGAAGCTAAATACAACTTATAAAATATTGAGCAGATCTTCATAAGGAATGCAACTAAAAGAAGTGACACTTCAATTATTATCTTTATGCTCCAGAAATATTCCATCAATATGAGGAGCAGATAATTCACAACACTGTTTCAACCACTCTGCAAAATCAGGAGATACTGGTGCATCATCTAGACCAGGCGTGCAAACATCAGTGCTACGTATCTCTGTTCGTAGCCTGTAGTTATTTATCAATTGTTTATGCATGCACTTATTTATGAATTTATTTAATTTATAAATGTTTATATTGTAGAGCATGAGATGATAAATTCAGAAGAAAAATACCACCTCGTGGAGTATGACTCTCCTGCCTCGTTTAGCCGAGAACTCCCTCCCTCGTACAGGTGGAGTGACCTGGGCCTGCCTGCCAGCCATCGGATGGTATCAGCAGTCCAAAGAATCGAGACTTTGGGAAGAGCAGAGTTTTAAGCAAATCTCTTCCATGCGATTTTTCTCCACAGTGGTCTTGAGCAAACCAGTTCTTCCAACCTCTAGAGATCAGTTTAACGAGTCTGTCGCCCACAATTGATCCTTGGGAAATTAGTGAGATTCTGTGGCTGCTAAGATGTCAGCAAATTATGTAACTTCCAAACTATTTTTGTATCTTCAAAATGAGCTGTGCTATGTGCAAAACTGCAAATCTCTCAGTAAATCACCTAATAAATAAACAAATGTCTCTGCATAATTACTTGTTAAATAGCTCCTTTTCCCACTGTTCCAGCATTGACAGTCAGCCGCCTAAACTCAAAGTCCATCAGTTTCGAAGCAAGACATTTAGCAGGATTTTTTTTACCCCAGATTTCTTTTCCTCCTTATCCTGGAGTCTGTCTTCCCATAAGATTTTAAGTAAAACACTGTTTTTCCTTTAAATGTATATATTTTTATGTTTTCTCAATGCACCAAGCATGACAGAGGCAAACGGCACTAAGTAACCACATGGCTGGACGTGCTGGCTATATATATAACTGACATTTCGCTCTCTTACTATCTTCAAGTACCTCTTGCTATGTGCTACACGGGTAAAATAGCAGAACAAATGATACAGTGTATTCTGCTAGGTCCAAATATACGTCGAGCCGGTCGATATGGAAAGCAGCGTGGTAAGCGGCTCTAGAACGTCAGTGATTCATTGACAGGCATCTGTTAACGAAGCAGCAGAGAGGCTGCTTCGTCCTTTGCGTTATACTCCGCTTTCCAAAGACTCCTGCCATTTGTAGGATGGTTCGTGCGTCGAAAGACGCGACTTGGGAGCAACCCTGCGGTCAGAGGCAACGCAGAGGCTGGCCCTGGCTGAGCGCGGTACGGGCGAGGAAGGCAGACGCAGCCTGGTGAGCGGCGCGCGTGCGGGTCCTCCTCCGGAGCTGGGCAGCGCAGACCGAGCCGAGGACGAGCAAACTTCTCTGTTGTTTGTTTTCCTTATCTTTCCTTAAGACTAAGCATGCATTTTAAACAGCATCCTGACTATATTTGTAATCAACATTTGTAATGATTTTGATCTCTTTTTCATCCTCTTGAATAGTTTAGACCCAAACCACCCCTTGGTTTGAGTCTGAGATTTCTGCCCCCAACTTTCTAAAATTATTTGAATTATTTCTTCTCTGCTAGCAGCTCTGCCAGCTCAGTGTTTGTTCTTCACTTTCAAGGGTATTTTATTTATTTTCTTCACTTTTAGCTATTGAAATCGGCAAGAACAAATTTATATAATGAGCCTTAATAACAGTTTTCCCATAAAGTTACCTATTTATCTCCTATTGTAGTGGTTTAGAAAGCACGACAATGATGGAAAAATATAGGTGTAGTGATAAATCTCTGGGACTGATAGTGAATAATTTAAAATAGTCTTTATCCACGGGGGTGACGCTTGGAACCCACCCACTCTGTGTGAACCTTTCCCAGTCACTCAGACTCCTCCTTTCCTAACACTCACAGTAATATCCTCTCCACACAGACAAATAAAACCCTGTTTATCTAAACCTTTTAATCCAAATCTGTTCTATCTCTCAGCCTGTATCACTTACCCAATAGCTACCACCTTTATCTGGAAGTTTTTGATGTCCTGGATCATTCTGGATAAGCCGAGCTGCTGAGGGAGCACGCCCACGACACACGCCAGCCACATTTCAGAAAAGCTCACTTACCCCACAGCAAAAAGATTTTAAAGTTAGCAGCGGCAAAGATTTTTCTGTCGCTATTTCCCTCATAAACATTCTTTTAGCAAATTAGAGACAGCGGAAGAGCAGAGACTAGCGGGCTTTTTTCCTAACCATCAGGAACGACACCGTTTTGAGACCTACCCTTAATTCTGCACACTGTGCCGTCAACAACAGTACTCCCCCCCCCTCCAGTGCAAACACAAAACGGGATACAACACTTGGCTTTAAGCACAGCGAGACTCACCCTTAACGCAAGCTCCTTGGGAAACGGCTAGAGATTGATTTTGTGTTTTGTACAGCACCAGGTACACTCCCAACACCAACAAAAGCGACGTCAGCATTTTGTTTTTAATTATTTATCCGGTTTTAATGGCGGTAAGAAACAACTATCACAAGTGCTTTCTTTGCTCAGAAGACCCTGATGCAGAAAAGGATGAAAACCACCCTTTATTTCCCCCTGGTTCTTTATTTACAGAACCATCTGCGTGCAGTTGCAGAGTCCGGTCGAGCCCTGTCTATATCCCCGTTTCCCTCCAGCACTAATTAGTAATGCAATCCCACAAAGAGTGAAGTTGCCCGAAACCTCCCCTCACTCACAATGATTTATGTTCAATTTGTACAAATGGAGAAAATGAGATTTCAAATTTCAATGCCATTTCTGCAATGAGGTGATTAAAAGAGAGAGAGGTATTGCGTTCTACTGTATAGAATATTGATCCCAGTGCTATTTTCTTTAGCAATAACCATTAGCTCAGTATTATTTGCAAACCTCTAATGTGAACCTGGAGATGTAATTTACATTTGTGCTTTACTTATTTGCTTTAACAAAACAACACAAAAGCTTTGGGTCTTTCAATCTATCCTTATTGTCAATAAAATTAGCAGTTCATAAAAAAATTAATGTATATGCAAAACCATCACTTCCTTGTAAACTACACGGAGACTGTAAATGTTGCTCAGAACAAAAGGGAGATAAACTATTAAAAGCCTCTGGCCATTTAACAAATTGAATACCAAACGAATTAAGACAGAGTTCCCTTTTGTCCCCTTCTTTAATTTCTGGGCCCCTGGGAGCCCGCAAAAGTTTCAGAAGTACCGGGAGGTTTCCCCCGAGGAGCGCGGTGTTGACAGGGGGTGTCTGATGGGAACATAATGGGCACGGGGAAGCACATGCTTCTGCTCACAACCGGTGCCGCCGCTGTTGCCATCGCAGGAGTCGCCCGCTGCAGCCTTTACAGCAGAAAGCACAAAGCGCACACGCGTGCACGGGCACACACGTGCACGGGCACACGGGTCCGGCATGCAAATGCTTCTGGGGAGGACGCCAAGAAAGAAAAAAATGAGAAGAAAGAGCGTAATCGCGGAATGAAAGAGGACGGCGCTCACGCCGCTCGGGCGGCCGTTTGTCAGCCCCCAACCCTTGAATAAGACGAGGCAGTTCCTCCCGTCGTGCTGCTGCTCCCTGCAAAAACATCAGCTGCTTCTGCTGCCTGGCAGAGTTTAGAAGATGAGAACAAGGAAAGAAGAGGGAGAAAGGGGGGAAAAAAGAAAAAGCTAATGACCCATAATTGCCATGATAGTGGAATAGGGCCCAGGCAGCTGTTTTACATTCCCGGTATGTATAGTATGCAAATATCTACAAAGGGCCGACACAGTTTCTCTATTGTGGATCCTGAGGGTAACCAAATTAGCCTTTGGCAACCATGGTAATTGGGAGGTGCTGTTCCCATTAGGAGTCCTGCAAATTATGAAGAAAAATGGACCAAAGGCTTTGTCACAAATAATAATACCGAGAAGAAAAGAGCAGGCGGCCGTCTTTGCTTTGCTTTTCTTTCTTTTTTTTTATTTCTACATTGTGTTGTTAATATCTCTCTGTTTAGTAATAAGAAAACAGTCCTCGGTGCCTGCTGGACCCCCCTGGGCTTTCCATAGCAATATTAAGTTCTGGGGAATACTAAATATGGGACAGCAACATCAGTTGCAAATTCCCCAAACAGAAGCCTCACGACCAGACACTGTATTCAGTTAGACAATGCTGCCTCTGCTCTACGCTGCTTTTAGCTGTGTGAATCAGAATTAGGAAGAAAAAAAACTTAGCTAGTACTCTTATTTGCATAGGACAAAATAGGACACAGAGCGCCAGCTAAGTTTTTTCTCCCTAACTTTGATTCACAAGCTAAATACAGATTTGTTCTATGAATCACCCAACTTTGCTGCACAAGAGGCTACATTTTCCACTAATGATTTGAATTTGTCTTTCACTCTTCCCGCCTTCTTTGATCATCCCATATTTCTCAATTCCAGCATGCAGAATACTGTTTGATTGTTACGATCTACTAAAAAATTCACAACTGCCAACTTTTTGAGTGGAGCTCTCGGCTGTGACACCATAAGTCAATGCCAAAAACATTAAATGCTTTTGTCTTTAACTCCCCCTAAGAAGAGAGCTCGCCGTCTCCGTGAACTCTCCTGGCTGAGATCACGGGTGAGCTCGCAGCACCCGGTGACACGGCAACGAGCTCAGACCTACGTGCACTGCCGGCCAGGGTCAGGTAACAGTCACGGTCCTGGGAACACTGCACATCCATCCCCTGCAAAGCCCAAGGTTTTTTTGAAAAAAATCACACTGACAATGAAAATTAGGAAGTGGTCTCTCTGCTTTTGTATTTCTTCCTGTAACCTTTGTGATTACATCTCCTGAATAAGACCAAAAAAACTTTCTTGGGTTCTTTTTGGTTCAGTACAAAGATTAAAGCAAGGTGCCATCACAAGGGCTGAACAGTGCAACCTACAAAAGCTTATTACTACTGCTTCCCAAGTGCTAATTCTAGGCCAGACTCTTCTCGTTTTAAATTTTATCTAGCTTTTTCCTAATATCAGGATTTAGGAGAGGACAGCAATTACAGAGAGAAAAGAATGAATTAAATTTCTGATTTACAATCCAGAGGACAGAATAAACAGAAGCAGAGACCAAAAAAAAAAAAGTGAAGTGTTTGACTGCAATGGAAAAAATACAGAAGGAAAAAATAGATGAAGTAGGATGGCTGGTACAGGAAGCTCTCTGTGGTACAGCCAGCCTTTGATAGGTTGACCAAAGCAATGAATTACTCTTGTTTCTAGGTATTGATTCAAAGGACAAAACAAAGCGTAAAGGTATGCAAACAAGACTATTTTCAAGATTTATTTGAATTTTAGAAAATGGCATTTCGTAGTGGAGAAGTTCACACTGTATGACGCACACAGACACGATGACCGCAAAGGCAGTCAAGGGGACCCTTGTCTCACGCCAGGCTGTGAAGTGCCTTTGCTGGCCATAAAACTGAACATTTCCCAGAATTAAACATTTTTAAATTTTTTTTAAACATAAACCTGAGTCAAGGCATGCACCTCTTCTAATAAAAGGAAGAGCTGAGAATGCTCCCCTCTTTTAAATAATAGTTTAACTTTTATATACAATAGAGTCTCTGTGGCCCAGAAGAAAATCCAGCTCTCGTAACGCCCAAGCTTATCTCCCAACCGACCTCTCTGCAAAATGCTACCGCCAGCGAAAGAGGCTGAAAGGCTCCCTACCCACGAGCCGCCTACCGCCTGGCCTGGACGCGCTCCTCTGGGAGGAGGAGCGGCGGAACGGCTGCGCCGGGCAGGGGAAGCACCTCCCGGCGGGGCTGCAGCCCGCGGAGAGGGCATCGCCCCGCCACCTCTGTGCCCAGGCTCGGATGGGAGAGGCGACATCTCCTCGGTAGTGCACCGCGCGATCCCGCGCCATGCGGCGCGGACATGCGGCACCTTCTGGAACATCCATGTTGTGCACCCCAACCTGGCGTTTTGTGAAACAGAGACTAATTTACTTGGCACTAACACAATTAATACACTTTTAATACCAAAAGCAATACTTTAGGCACCTTAAGAATTTTTCTGGCAGGAAATTAAGTGCCTAAGGGATTAACTGGTGATTCTAAAGACACATTTTAGATTGAATTAACTACTTCTGTATAAATCTTACTTTAAGAATCCTTAAATTCTTTATATGCAACCGAACTGCTCTGATGCGGCTTGCACAATCCCGATCTCCACACTGCCTATTCTGGGCAGCTGTAAAAAGCAGTGCTTAAGGACTTCGCATGTGGACATGAAGCAGCCTAACACCACGTCAACGTGGCACACACAAACTTTCCAAATCATAGAGAGTTATCTCCTAGAATGGGAAGTTCAAAAATCCACCACAGGAAAAGTTCTCATTGCATGGGTACAAATTAACGTACAAGATCTTTCTGTTGGGTGGGGGACACCTTGTTGTGAGTTACATACATAGTCCGAATATTTTTTGCCCAATTGCTCCAGGCTGGCAGTGCAAACAGCCACTTTAAGGTGTTGCAAATGCAGGAGAGCATCCAGGCCTTTTAATATGAATAAGATTCAGAACAACACCTTCAGGAATCTACAGTCATGGTGATGGCTGTAAAACCTGAATCGGCGAGTTCTATCAAATTTGTAGGAAAAAAATAATTATAAACTAAGTCTCACATAGAACAGTAGCGTTTTAAGTTTTCACGCTCAGACTAACTCTTCATCTTAAAACCACTATAGCAAAAGTCTTAACCCCAGGTCTTTATTTTTTCATGGTTTCCCCTCAGGGCCTCTTTAAATAGCCGGCAGAAGAGTCACTTCCCCGTCGGTGCAGTTGGCACGCCTGCAAGTGTACTTAAAGTTTGCGTCTGATCAAGTTATGTGTATTGGATCTGAAACCAGTTAGTCAATTCTTTCAGGTCCCTAAGTGGCGATTTGTGGTAATGTCTACATCAATACTAACAGAGCGGTTTGCTAGCTGGTTTACGTAAAGCAAACGTCTGAAGGATGGAGGGGCTGCCTCCAAGGGTTCTCTCAGTTAATGGAGATGTGGCTGGAAAAAGAAACACGCCGATACAGAAGAAGCGCTGCTTTTAAAAGGACCATCCTTCACAGAAACACACGGCCCAGAGGAGATGGGGACGGGCATCGCCCAGGCACACGCGCCCTGTTCCCAGCTGTCTTCTGGACAGGCTTCTGCCACGGAGCCTTCAGATCGCTGCCCTCCAGCCCGACTCGCCTCCCTCAGTCTTAGCACCAATAAGATACAGCTCTGTTGCATTCGTGGTTTGGGGGGTTTTTAAATTATTTTCTTCTTTTCTTTTAAGCAACAATCCTGGTCTTTCCCTCCTGCATTTTCTTACTCCTTGGGCTCCGAATGGGGGACACAGGCCACAAATTAGAAAAAACAAAAGGTCAAGAAAACAAAACAAAACAACCAACAAACCAACCAAAACGCCCACGCTAGGGTAAAGCGTAACTAAAAATTAGAAAGAGGTAAAAGATGTGATATGAAACAAAATTACAATTAATGAAAAAAGCAGGAAGTGGCTACTGTTAAACAAAAGTTGCTGGTTCAAACTACAGATAATAGAGGACAACTATAAGCAATAATCAATATCGGATTAAACTTCTCCTTTCCAAGAACAGCTTTTCTTTCTTTAATATTTTTCTTTTTAGTCCCAAATAGAACGTAAACTCTTCAGAGCAAGAATTATCTTTTTGTTTGTGTTTGTAAAGCGCACAGCAAAAGGGGCTGATCGCAGCAAGGCCCCGGAGCGCCACTGAATTGACAAGAAGCCTATCATAGCACGTTGTATTCAGTGTAGAACTTCTTCACACAGGCCTTTTCTCTGTGAGATCCCACGCGTGCCTATTGCACTATGGAGCATATATGACCCAGCCCTTGTCACATACCACATCTCCTCCTCATACGTGATTTTTCTGTTTTCTTTCTAAGATGAAACACCTTTGAGCAAAGATGATGCATTTGTCTATACGGAGCTCTGGGGTTTTTAGGATTGTAATAGAATTAGCAGCTTATAGAAATAAAATAACCTGGAGGAAAAGAAAATCGTCTTGTGTTCCCCGGGACAAAAGCGGCCAGGTTAGTTCTTACGGGGGCTGGGCTGTGCAGGACACCCGTACACACGTCGGGCTGGCCAACTCCGTTTCCCCACCCTTACAGCCTGTCCCACCCCTGTCACAGCATGCGCGGGCTCTAGCTGAGACCCTGGGGGAAGTCCGTAGGAACTTTGTCATTGACTTAACTGTTAGTCCTCACCAAATTCAGTACGCCACCCTCCAAGAACCAGAATACATGAATACACCTGATCTCTGAAGATTTTTATGAGTGTACATGATATTTAGGTTGTGCTATACAGCAAACAGAAGCTACGTAGTAAAGTAGCCGTGTGAAAGCTCAACTTCTGCAGCCAGTGCCTACAGGCATGCCTCTTGTCCCTGGCTGGGCCCTCTCACCAGCCTCTTCTCCTCGGGTGGCAGAACCGCCTTGTAGCGGGTATTCTTCAGAAAATGATGGAGTTAATTCCTGTCGCTCGAGCGTGAAAACTGCCAAAGGTTTAATGAACCAGAATGCAAAAGGCAGGGAATATCTACACTGATGTGGTATTCAGGAATGTGTCACCTTCTAGGAACGGATCCTGAAGGCAGGGAGGCAAATGGAGGCAGAGGTTTTTGTAAGTAAAGATGCAATTTGTAATTGATTAAACATTTTTTGAATACTGTTTCTCTAAGTATGCTGTGAGAACATTTTCTTTCCTAGATTTGTCATCATTTGTTAATTGGTCCTTTTGTAATTATTCATCACCATCTCTGCAAGCATTTAGAATAAAACTTTTGGAAAATTCCCAGATATGATGCTCTACATTAGCTGAGGATTGGCAGACCATCAGGCAGCGAGCACACATCACCGGTTTATGCAACTCCCTCAACCTGTCAACGTTAAGGTACAGCGCTGCGCTCAACCGACAGACCAGCTGGAACAAGGGGTCTCCGCTCACAGCCTCTATCCGCTCACTAACCAGAAAATGAAAGCACCATTCCTCTAGATGTTTCATCCCGTTGTTGCTGACCTTGTTACCTGGTATAGCTGGCTACTTGTTGCTGCCTGCAGAGGAGAGGTAGCGTGGATCTGCACTACCCAAACTCCGCTAACCCAGACCCCTCGGGGGCCTTTCTGAGCTGCCTTTGGGCAGGAAGCACGTGCATGAGGGAACAGACCACAGCTTGCACCACAGCTTAAAGACCTGAAGGTAACTAATACAACTGAGTAATTCGCTGTACCAAATCCACGGTGAGGGATGAATAAAGTTTATATGCGGATTGTGAACGCACATGCATGCGCACACTATGCCCATGGGAAAGCAAACAACGTCAAAACCTGTACCCGGCTGGGAACAGGATACCAACGGAATAAGGGATCTATACAGGCCGACGGAAGCTGGGGGGAGGCGAGACCACGGCTGGTTTGTCATTGTCAGCCCCACAGACGGCACGCGTGTGCAGTGATGAAGTGATACCCCGGTGGAACACACAGACGAGGAGAGTGGGTGAGGGGGGAGCAACCCATATGGGTGAGGTGTATGGAGAAGCGTAAGCAAACAGGCGAGGAATCACAAGCTGAACACACACACGTGGGCAATGCACACAAGCACGGGTTACAGCACGTAGCCCGTTAGTTTCATGTAGGGTCCCAATCCTCCCCTGTAAAAACACATCCGAGAACTGGAATGACAATCTTCATAAAAGTGGAAGTGCCAGTACCGTGTCATTTGCCTCCAGCACAGCCAAGAATTTCAGCAATCAACAGTGATTTTGGAGATTATCCTGTTATTTGGGATTACGATCCCAAATTTGCTAGGGTCATAGAGAGGGAGTAGCCCTCGGCACAGCCTTTCCTGGGGAAGATCCGTTGCATCCTGACCTTATCTGCAACGGTAAGGTGTCCACAAAGGGTGACTCGGCTTCTGTCCCCAGCGCCGCGCAGGGCAAAGATGGACTCCGGGGACTTGCTCCGTGCCCTTGGGCATGTTGCTGCTTCTGTGCTCTGCTTCAAACAGAGTAAAAAAACCACTACTTCCACACCAGCTATGTGCTGATTTACACTTTAAGTCATTTAAATATACTGCCTGAAGTGTAAAATCTGTGAACTGTCAGCAAACTTCAACTTTGCAAAAATTGTTGCTATTTATTATAATAAATTGCTATATGTATACCAAGAGATGGCTTTGATAGAACAGATCCTCTCTCAGACAAAAATATGGAATCAATGATCTCCCAAGGTCTCCTTCAACCCTGTTTTCCATGACTTTACAAAGAAGAAGAGCAGAGCTCAACCCCTACGGGCCAGCTCTTCTCCAGATACGCCGTTCCCAGCACCGCCATTCAAGGGCGCCCACCCCTGTGGAAGGTGGCAGTGCGGGCAGCGCAAAGCCCTCCTCTGCGCGGGCACTGCAACGAGCTCAGGTACTGCAAGTTTTCAAGCTGCTGCCAGTAATGAAGATGCTTTTTCAGACCCTTATTCATACCATGTAAGACTTGATGATTTCAAACGCACAACAAAAAGCGGCAGAAAAAAACCCAAACTTGAGTTGCCAAACTGCAGCGAGCAAAACATTTCCACATCTATCAAATCTCTGCAACCTCAGTTCTTCCACAGAAGGCAAAGAGGGGTTTAGCAGTGTTGTTCAAGGGATTTTCAAACTACAATTTCATTTTCTCTTACTAACAGAGAGATCCTGCCCAACAGTTGCAGGCAGAAGAAGAAGTTATTTTGTGGGGAAAAGGAAGGCTAGAACAATTATTTATTTATTCAAATACTTTTCCTTAAATAGGAAGACAGATTTTTTTCATTTGTTTATAATTTGAATTTTTAATTTTAAAGCTTCAGTATACGTACCATAAGCACATTGTAAATGCCACCTTCCAATACTTTTGGCTGTTGCTTTCAAACTTCATCAGGACTAGCACTGACGCCCAGCCCTACGCCCACGCCCGTGCAGAGCCAGCCCGTGGGTGGGTGGGCTTAGCACCTCGCAAGCACGAAGGGGAAAAAGCCTCTTCCATGAGCAGTTTACTGACCCATTGATTTCAGTGGGAGAGCAAGGCCGACTTAGTAAGACTAGACCATAGTGAAGGATCATAGAAGAGAAAGGGAGAGAAGGAAAGAGGTGTTTATTCAAGAGAAGGTAGCGAGAGTATTTGTTTATGGTAAATACATTTTTAAAACTATCAGTAGTTTTTGCAGGCATTGTAACATGTAGCATGCATTATGTTTGTTATTGCTTTTGGGGTTAGCTTTTATTTCTAGATTCATTTTTGTTGTTCTTTTTAGATCAAATAGCAAGTGATTGGCAGGAATCCTGTAAATCTGAAAGAACGCTTATTTATTTTCCACATTTTTCTCCTACATTTTCAGAGATTAGTGCATGTAATATTTTAATGCTATGGCATAAATATGAATGAGCGCAAGAGCTCTTATATTTATACACTTGTAGCGTACGTGCTAGTGATACACGTGATCAGATACAAGGCCATGTGGTAAAAGACATTGAACGCGCTAGCTTGTTTAAGGTGCAAGGCTGGCAGAGTGAGCTTCCCACCAGTGAGACTGAACAGCCAAGTCTCCGTCACGGTGGCTGAGAGCTGAATTTTTGACCAGTAAAGAGAGAAAGTCTGTGTTACCAACCTAGATGGTATTTTCTCTCCGTTACTGATCTTCCTGAGAAATAACATTGAGATTGAGGACTTTTTAGAATAATTTAAAAAAATTAATTTGTTTTAGAGACATTTTAAAATAAAAAATTTCAAATTTTCATTTTTTATCTGAGTTGGATTTATGGCAGGTTACATAGTAGCTTTATGGGACAAAAAGCTACTTTCTAAAACACTTTAAATATATATTTAAAAGAAAAATCATTGAACTATAATATTCAAAACATGCGAAATCAAATCTAAAGATCCATCTCGATAATTATCTTCATGAAGACTACTAGGCAGACATCTGTATTTCTGCTAATAACACATATGCCGTTTAAAAAAGACAAAAGATGGAAGCAGAAGTGGGATAGATGGGATATTCTGGAACAAAGGAAACAGATGTAGTTACTGCAAAAATTAATATATATTTATTCAATCAAAGCTAGAGTCCATCATTATGAAACACTGAACTACCTTAAAGAGTCTCTGGGTCCAAGAAAACCCTGCTGCCTCTCCCTGCCCGAGGGGCGAGCCGTGCGGCAGACCCTCACCAGCGCCGGAGCCACACAGACCTGCAGGGCGCGCGGCCGCAGGGTGGGAAAGCTCTTCCAGCCCTGCACCAGAAGCAGCGCCTGCAAGCACTGCGCTCCAAGCGCGTGGCTCTGAACGCTTCCTGAGTTTTCTGGTCGGAATTCTCAAAAACGTGTGTAGTCCCCGGCACAGACAAATGCAAGTTTTACTGTTTGCTCGTGGCTGCAATCCAAACGCACGCATTTGCGAGTACAAGCGATCAAACCCGTGCCAGCGTGCCTAGCCACCCCCTTTGCCCGCGGTACCCCGGGAGCAGTCCCCGAGAGCCGGATTTCCCCGCTCCCCGGGGGACGGCAGTCTTACGGGTGCTGCACACCGTCCTGCCTCCCCGTTCCCTCCTGCAGAAGGATGTATCGGTTTTCCTAATTCAGGCCTTCTATCCTTTCAAAAACACGGGCAGGATTTATTTCAAGAGATGAAATGACTGAAGGTTATCCTGAAGAGGAACAATAAAACATGCTATACACCAAAGTTAAAGGAAATGTGCTACCCAATAAAATAGTTGAGTACATTAGACAAACATGAGAGAACCGATCAATTTATTATTTTTTTAATGTATACTGAATCAATTTGGGCCTTTTCTTAGTGAAATTCTTGGGGTTTGCTACTGACAGGCTTACACCTGTTTATAGCAGTGTGCTTTTACCACGGTCATGGTACTGTGTTTAAAGAAAAGTGATGGGCACGCTTCAGAAATGGGAAGGAATTTAATGTCCGCACAGTAATTACTACCTGGGACCAAATATTTTGACAAATCAGTGGCTCAGATCTGGGCTGATGGGATGAACTTCAGTTCCTTCAGAGTTTTAGCCCTCCCAGCCATCACTCAACACCTGGGCAAGAACCGAGGCAAACCAAGGCGTCCGACATGCTTTGACAAACAGCAGCGAGCAGGATCAGAGTGGGAACTCTGCCGAGACCTTGGCGGCCTCTGTCCTTCTGCCTGGACAAACCGTGTTGGAGGCAATGAACAAATGCACAAGCTCATTCTCCCAGACTTGGGAAAAGAAAAATTCACTCATTTACCCATTCTGTGGTCAAAATCATTCTGTCTCCTGAATACCTCATTAGAAAAGAGAAAAAAAAAGCGTAAGTATTCTTCAGTTAAATTCAGGGATGGGTTAAAATGTAAACTGACAAACAAAAACAACAGGAAGAATTTTGGTTATGGAGATTTCAAGGGTCTCTTCCTCCTGATGTCTTTTCCATCTCTGGAATAACGTCTCTCTAACCCCTGATAACGTCCCTCAGTCTTCACTAGAGATGTGGGCAGTAGGGCAGCTGGGAAGAGAAGAGCACCAGCCTGACCTGCCCCAGGTTAGTCCCATTAGTCACAGGACAATTCAAAAGAGTCTTCGAGCAAGAAAATGCTCTTTTTTCTTTTCTTTTTTTTTTAATATATGACTGAGACTGTCTGGGAGCATGTGTACAGGTCACCTCCTTCCCCAAAACCAACCTGAAAGTGAAGGTGTTTGTTGTGAAAAAAAGGCAGCTATGATTTAAAAAAAAAAAAAAATCAAGCCGAAAGCGCAAAATTAAATAACTAAACAGGGGAACTGGGCCAAACGAAGACAAAACAATGCACTTAACCCACCTGGAGAGCAAAACAGGCCATCCAGCCCCGCTGGCCAATCGCCTGGGGTTTGCGGCGGGAGGAAAATCCGCTCGGGCGCATGTGGCTGGAGAGCATCTCGCGGCCGCACCGGTGCCGCACCGAGCGCTCCGACTCTTCCCACGTCCCCGTCACGCGGTGGAGATTGGCTGCCGGAGCACAGTGGGGAGGGGGGACGAACTGGTAGGTGGTGGGGGAGTCTGGCTGGCTGGGGAGGGTGGCTCTGATTTTTTTTTTTTTTTAAGCTATATACATCAAATTAAAAAAAAAACCAAACCACCTCCGTTTATTCCTTTTGGGTCATACGAGGGAGCCACTGGCAAAGATAATAATATATGAAGCAAGAGAATGAGAGGGAGAAAGAGAGGGAGGGAGGGGAGGGAAGGAGGGAGGAAGGGAGAGAGAAGCAAAAGGCTTTCTATTATTCGGGACACTGGTGATGCACACTGAGGCAGTTGGAAGATTAAATTAAGTATTATATCTGCTGACCCCATTGCCATGGTTACCGGACAGCGGAAAATATTAATCAAGCCAAGCCTTTTCAGCTGAACATACCAGAAAAAAAATGCTAAATATAAATATATATGTACATATTTGCTGCTCTGCCATGCTAATGTGGAGTGCCAGCAACCAAACCACCTGATATCATCAAGATAACAAATTTAAAATATCCTTGCCGCACGAGAAGGCTGACGTCACCGTGGCGAGCGCAGCATGGGGAATGGGGGCTGCAGCGTGCTCGCTCTCCCTTCAGCCGATTAAAAAAGGAATTTGAATAAGGAACGGTAACGTCTTGCTGGGTGCCTGAGCTGAGGGGGTATTTAGGGCTCTCCTCCATAAGGAACTGAAGCCCCGGCTCCCACCCAGGGCAGCACCGTCCAAAGGCAGGCAGAAGGGAGCGGAAACCCTGCAAGGGTGACTCGGATGAGGTGCCGGTCTGTCGTCCGGCACGAGTCCCAGCAACACCGGCCCACGAGCCGACCGCACACGCGGAGCTGACCTCGCCGCGGGGCCGCGTCCAGAGCACGCGCCTCCCGTGGGAAATTAAACAATTCCCACCAACTTCATCTTCACCTTCAAATTAGAATTAGTGCTCAGAGGAAACCTAGCTGAAGTCTTGATCTGTGCATCAGGAAGTATTCTTTGTTTGTAAATTCTGTATACGCGACCTGCAGGTCTCTGCCTTCCTGTAAGCGTGCTCCAGACCCTGTTTGCTGGGTACGTACACAACATACTCACACTAAGAGACAATACTGAGGTATCTAAGGCAATAGAGAACAAACATTGCTGAGCTGGAAAGAGAACACGACCGTATTATTACAGAGTGTATCACAATGCGTAAGAAACACCCGAGCGAGCCTGCATCTGCAGCCCTCGTCCACCGGGTCTCACCTGGGCTGGCTCTGAGAGGGGGGTTTGCAAGGAACCTCTTAAGCTTTCGGAAAGGGAAAAATGCAACCAAAACAAAAACGTGTCCACAATAATTATAATGCTGATATTAAATGTCTATCATTTTTTTTTAACTCTAAGCTTAAACCCGGAAATGGGAATAACAACGCAAATTAATCTGTCCCTTTCCATGCAGTAAATCATTGGCATAACTAAAAAGGGAATCTAAACCCCTCATTCCCTGCTTTAACCACATATTAAAAAGAAGGAGACACCCATATGAAGAGAGTATTTTCTCCCAGTCAACATGTTTGCTTTTGCTTTGTTGCCTGTTTTTGTCTTTATTTTACAGGTCAGTTTTATGCAGCGGCTGCTGATTTGTGCAATTTTCCCTAAAGTATTCAAAATAAGCAGAACACTGAGGGGACAACTGCACATCCTTTGCTGTGCCCTCTCAACTTACTGAGGTGCTAGAGAAGAGATACTGGAACAACTTGAATGATAAAGGAATAATAAGTCACTAGACCCAATGAAAGAGCCAAGCATTTTAAAGGAATTTGAGATGGAAGCAATTAATACATTAATAAGTGTGCGTTATAACAACTCCTTACAGAGCAGTATACATGGTATCTGGTAGAGCAGCTCAAGTGACAATTAAACTCAAATGATGAAACATTGGGGTAAGTGATGCAGCAGCACAAATCAGCTGCTTAACAGGAAGACTGTGCATCTTGAATACCCCAAAACATGGGTAGATGTCAACAATTGAAAAAAAAAAAAAAAAAGGTGGCCTGACAAGAGTAGCAGTTAACAAGCAACTGTTACCGAGAAAACCCACTACGCTGCTGTGCCCCGCCAGTCGGAGGACGGGGAAGCCCTGCCTCCGGCACAGGGCAGGGACTGGCAGGGGGAAACACACGTTCCTGTCGCAGCACGCATGAGGGATTCTGGACAGAAATACAGACGCTCCTTGAACTGCCCCGGTTCACACCAAGACACGCACTACGCGTTGGGCACGGACACGAGCACGCGCTGGACCGCAAGGGCCAGGGCGAGTACGGCGAGAGCCAAAGCCCCTCTCCCACGTGCGTACGCTCCAGCAGTCCCACGCAGCCACCCTTCGCGTACAGACGCGCGCGGTCCTACATCATCTCATACTGGCGTTCTCAAAATACAGCAGATTGAGCGCACGAGCACAAATATGCATATAAAATATTTTATAGATTATACAAAACAAATGTTCTGGTTCATTTACAGTTCTGTAAAAACAGAGCCAAATTTACTGAAGGCATAAACAAGTACCTCCATTTCATGTCTAAAAATGTTAATGAAGAATAAGATTGTTATTTGTTCTTGGTCTACTTTGTGATTTTAGCCAATAGTTCTAGTGATAATTATCAGCTGTTTATATTTAGATAAAAGCAGTCCATATGGCAATAGCAGAACAATCTGATGTTTAGATCCTCAGCTACATGTTTTCTATAAATAATATGATTGAATAACTGTAACAAATTATTTCATCAGTCTAAAAGCAGATATCAATATATAACAACTAAGAAAGCCATTTACTCATTATCTGCAAATAATAAATGCCTTCCCAAGTACATTTAACATTTAGGAAAATACAAAAATATAAACCCACAGATATTAACCCATAAATGTTTACATGAACATATCTTAAAATGTACTTCTTAATTTTCCATCAATGCACACAAAGTATCAGATGGGTTCTTATGATAATTAAAGGACCTGCCTAATTTTGCATACGTAAATGCTTACTGTTACTTGATACGTTTGTATCTGAATCTTACCTAAATGTCATCCCTATTCAAACTGTCCTACCAATTTTGCAGATTCCAAACCTTACAAATGCCCCTCCTGAAAGGGACCTCGATTCTCGACTCGGGGACCCTCCTCAGTTTTGAAAATATTCGCAAGGATCAAACCAACATCATTCCCAACACTACCGCAACATCACACGCACTTGGAGGGAAAGGCTTCAGCAAAGCCTTCCCGGGATTTTTGGTCTCGGTGCCCTTAACCAGGATTTCCAGGTTGCACAGCCCTCCTCCTCACCCAAAGGAACAACCCCAAAACCAAACCGGGGCAGCGTGGGCAGCCAGCCCTTCCCGGCGGGGAAAATGATTGCGGCACAATGGCCAGCACGGAGAGCTTAGGGCAGCTGTGTCATATAAATTGTCAGCAATGACCATAAGCACTCAGAGAAACAATTTAATTCCTCACTCCCGCCATCATGGGCTGATATATTCTTTCAAGGTCATTACCCAAGGCTAGGAGGGTCGCATGATTAACGAGTGACATGTCCAATGAGGGCAGCTGTGCCTGAGCAGGCCTTATATTAATTAGACAGAAGCGCTGAAAAATAAACGGTGCCTGGCAAGGAGGGGCCAAACTTGAACCTGGATGGCTGCTGCACCTCCCCAAACTCCAAAATCACCACCCTGCTCCTTCCCCTTAAGAGCGAACTGCCGCTTCATTACAGAAACTCACGAGCAGGATACACAAGAGATGCTTCTTTCCCGGTTTAAGTGACTGGGGCTTTTGCCCCAGGTTTCCCTTGAGTCTTTGTTTTATGCTTTTCTTCCTCCTTGCCATAAGTCATTGACTTATATCGCATGGAAGCACAAGAGACAACTACTCACAATTAATTGTGCATCTCAAGAGCAAATTAGAAAAAAAAAAAATGTCCCAAGGCTTACAGGTTTGTGCCAGGCACTTAGAGAGACCTAGAGCAAACACGAGAACATACACTGGCCCATCACTGAAGCCTTTAGCACCTAATCCTGACCAAAAAAAAAAAAAAAACCCCCACAAAAAAACCCCACCTTCATAACAGTTTTGCAAGTTGAATGTTTTTCTAAAAACTAAAACCCACTCTTCTGCCCTAGGTGCCAGGCAGGCACTCCTGACCACATCTCTTGCCTCGCCACAAAGAAAAAAAATTGAAAATCCCATTAATGCAACTTAGTTGATTTTCAGATACTTTCATCAATCAGAGAGAAGACTCCTTGTGATCAGCCAGCAGAATGGACTATCGCCTTTAAATAGCAAAGACAGCCAAAAAAAGCCCCAAACCCTGAAACTAGGGCTGCTGCTGTGGCAAACAGTGCTAGAGATGAGGTTCAGTTATCACAAGACACTTGTTCAGGTCGTCAGCAGATGAAATGCACCCACCTCTCTTCATCATCGCCTCTCTAAAGGGGTACAGAGGGAATAACCATGTTCTGCCATTCTAGCAAATGCTGGAAGCGTCAATACGCATTTTTAGAGCGTTCTGAACGGTGAGCACACGTGCAAACGGGAGTTTGAGACACGGTAACTAAATACAGATAAGAATCCCTTCAAACAATTCAGTTCAATGATTTTTTTCCACATCCATGATGTTCAGCATTAACAGCGACCTTCAGGCGAGCACACCTTGGCATAGCTCTTACCAGCCCAGCGAGGCAACCCAAAAGCTTTCGCCTATCCCTGCTCTCAGCGGCAGAGCCGCACGCAGCATCTGCTGTTGTGACCAGCGATCGCACGGGGTGGCTCAGAGGAAGCTGCAGAGACGGCCAAGTCCTGCCTGAGCACACACCTCGAGCCTGGGCCAGCTGCGCCTTCCAGCAATCCTCCCAGAAAGGGTCAGAGAAGTCCAGGAGCAACTGCTAATTACATCAGCCATCACGGCCCTTCGTTAGGCAGCACACTGCTCTCAACCCGCGGGCGTGCAAGAACCCGTCCCGATACCAGAAGCCTGGTAACACGCTACGCAGCGCGCCTCCGCCAGCCGAGCGCCGCTGGAAGGAACCTCTTGGCAGGCAGTTTCCAGGTCCGTCACCCGAGGACCGCGTGGGTTGGAACCGCCACAGAGCGCCAGAGCAGAGCGGGGTGGGAAGCCCCCGTTCTCAGCCCAACTGAGCCATCAGCTGGCACCCCCAAAACACGCAGGGAACTCGGAGCACCCCAGGCCGTTCCGGTTTAGGGGATTTGGGGGGGGGGGGGGGGAGTAAAACAACAGCTGGCCATGGAGAGACCCTAGATCTTCTCCATCTGCCTGCGCTACCAAGCTCTTTTTAAATGCCCTCCCTCCCTCAGCTCTGCTGTTGGATGCTTACGTCCCCTTCCACTTGCAAGTGCCACAGTGCAGGAGAGCCCCCACCCCACATGGCTTAGGCTCCGTGAAGGAGCGTGCCGTCCAGAATTCAAGAAGAATGTACTATAGTACTATGCAACCTCACTTCGCGGCACTTATATGTTTTCTGTAATAAAGGAAATAAAACCACTTTGAACATTTATCACACCTCTCTCAGGTTTTTAGACATTCCATAAAGACAGACAAATATTATGCCATATTATAGAAGGAGAAATAGCCGACTGAAGATTAACTGACTTGCAAGGATAAGCAAATAACAAAGAGTGCTAACAACAATAAATTAAGGCCACACAGCTAACCAGCTATATAAACTTTATATTTAAGAAATAAAGGCCCTTCTGATGGCTGCAGCTGTGACCTAACCGCTCTACCATGATGCCCCTCCAAGGAAACGCTGTAAATAGTACAGCTACCCACACAGCCTGCAATCCTCCCAATACCATTTCTTCAGTTACCCGCCACATTTTATAATCCTGCTTATTCTCAGAGCAAACTAGATGAATTTCTGCCATGTTGCTTCCCTGGTGGTGTGTCCTGCCAGCTCCGTTCCCATCTACCATTTCACAGGGTTTCATTGCTCCCCAACCGTGCACTTGTACTTTTGCATGTTTACAGTGCTCCTGCCTCTGCCTCTCTTGTTTGTGAGCAATAACTGGGCTCCCGAGGACCTGCAAGAAGGTCAGACTTTCTAAAGCAGTAATCCACCCCCTGATTAATGCACCCACGACACACAGCACTGTACACACCGGTCTTGACTGGTCTGGGGACAGCAAGCCTGCTGCGCCATGCTGAACTGACTTGATGCTATTAAACCAAGAGAGATGCACTGTCAGCAAAGATGCAGCTCAGGACTATCTATACTTATTATTTGGAGAAAACGTCTTTGGACGCCACCCTCAACCTCAGATTTCCCCACAAAAACCTGGAAATCAGTCTGCTCACTCGAGACGACAGCACATTAAACTATGCTTGGTTTATCTGTTCAAACAGAAAGAGGGACAACTGCTTCATTTTCACCATATTCAGGTGCTGCTAACAGGTCTGTCTGATGTTTACGAGTTAGTATAAAAGTACTTTAAACAAAGACAACGTACTCAGGATCTGCCTGAGCAAGAAAGACCTAATTTTCCAACATTCTCGGCACTCACAGCTTCAAATGACCTAAACGAAGTCACCTCAACAGTTTTGCAAAATTACGTTCAAGTGTTCTCAATATTCAACTGTTCAGCCCGCAATATTGTGATGCCTTCCAACTGCTCAGCCGAAGTACTAGAAACCACGACACCCTCCTGTATTTTACCTCACAACGTTTACTAGACAGCATCTTCTTCCCAGTCACAGCCACATTTTTGGTGATGCAAACCACTCGTCTACCTTACGGCAGAGCTTGGGACCGCAGGCAGCACGCGGCTGAAGTGGCCCAGATGCTATTAGGAGCTGGAATCTCTCTGACACCCACCTACGTACTCCAGACTGGAGCGCCTGCCCCACGCACGCATCGGATAAGACCTTCACCCCGCAGCCTACTCACCCCACTCCTGAGGCGGAGGCACCTTCCCTGCTCCGCTCGTGGTGCCGGCAGGCCTTGCACCCAGCTGCAAGCTCTGCCCGGCGTGGGAGAGCAGCCAGCCCTCACAACGAGACACAGGTGAGCGTGCTCTGAGCTCATCACTGGCAATTAACAGTCCTTATTAGCCCTCTGTGATTTGACTTGCTAATTTTTTCAGAATCCCCGTTTTCTACTTTCAAAACATGATGACAAAAAGTAATCATAAAGAAGAGTAAAAGTTAAACCTGAGCAGCAGCAGCTTTTTTAGGGTGTCACTGGCATAATTACACTCATTACCTTTCCTTTATTCTCACTACACAGACTAAAAAGGAGAGCAGAATAAAAGCAAAGCTCTTTGCCCTAACTGCAAACTTTTTGTCCGTCACCTGCTTCTTATAATCTGCCATCAAGTGTTCCAAGACAATTTTAACATTCCCTTGGAATGTCTGTTGGACACTTAAACAGAAAAGCACTACAAACTGGAAGGTGGAATTTAGCCAAACAGCTGAATACTAGTGGCTGGGATGTGAATTAGACTCGGAAATAATTTATTTTTGAATCCAAACCAAAGTTTCAACTGATTTTCTAGCAACATAATTCAGACTGATTTTCTTCTTCCTTCTGAAAAAAACATTAACGAGAAACTTAAAAATTTAGCACAAAAGGAAGGTATGGCAGAAGTGGGGAGTAGGGTACAACAGCCCTCGTAGTATGTTCTCGCCAGCAAAGAATTCTGTGCCATCATTACACTTCTATTCTTCCCTGCTAATTCTCTTCACTGGTACAAGCCTAGGCTGCTCGCAGGCTAGGGGGAGTATTTTCCAGGTTGCCTCGTCGTAATCCTCGTGCTGTCAATCCACAGGCAACGCAGTTAAGTGAGAGTCTCCCCAGCCTCCCAGACTGCCTGTATCAAACTTACCCTTGGCCCAGCCCAGCTGCCCCAGCCCCAGTGTGATTGTACAGCACACCAGCAGCATCTGCAAACAGGCTACCCATTCGAAAGCAGGCAGACGAGCAGGCGTATAATTTTAGGAAGACACATGGTATTAGGGGGTGTGGGAGGGTAAACAGGAGCTTGGTTCTAAGGGCGCCTCTGAAACGAGAGGAGGAACAAAGGTGAAAGCCAGCCGTATTACTGCAAGCGAGTATCACTGAGACAGTGTAAGCCAGGAGAGATAAACATATGTACATAAGCATGTACGCAGGGGCCGGGGGGAGGGAAATATGTGCAAAGAGCTAAATATGAGTACTTATGGCAAGCCTGCATAACGGTAAAGAAGCGCGCACCCATCTTCAGAAACGCGTATGTTGTCACCACCTGTACCTGGGCGTGCACGGACAGGTCTCGGTTAAAAGGCCTATTTTAACTATCAATAATTACTACTATAGAGTGACAAATAAATAAAATGTATATTCTAACAATTATATAGAATCTGTATCAGGAATAAATAATAACTATCGATAAACCCATTTTACCACAGAACCAAAAACTGTGAACGTTTCCCACTCCCCCCCTTCTCCCACTCCTGCGGCCTCTGGCTCTACACTGCTGTTCAGCACCTAAGGCAAACGCTCTCTCTCCCTTTCCCTCTCTGTTTCTTTAAAACTCTAAACCACACGGCAGCACGCGAGCAATGCCATAGGTCACGATATCAAAAGCAGGAGCTTTTACAGGTGTCCTCGATAACACAGGCAATAAAAGGCGGCAGCGGCAGAAGCAGAATCACTGACCTTGTTTGATGCTGCACAGTAAAGGGAGACGCAGGCACTGCCACGAGGAGCGAGATGCACCACGGAAACAGGCTGGGCTTTTCTGCTTTCTTACGCTAAATCTTTCTAAAGTCACTTCAGCAGTTAATACACGCAAAAAAATGATGTGGCTACTAACGACGACGAAACTTGGCCAAGCAAGATACTTCCTAGCAACACTGATGATCGCCAAACCCCACTCATGACCCCTGTTCCTCCGGGAAAGCAGAGCACGTGCCGCACAAAGGGTGCACGAACACCAGCCCTTCCCCAGGGAACCCGGACAGCTCTGGCTGGTTTTGCGAGCGCAGGTGACTGCGTATCTCCCGGGCAGCAGCTCCAGCACGCGGGCACACCTCCCGCGCCACGGCCGCCTCACGCAGAGGTGTCTGCGCACGCCCGCACACGCTCCACGTGGCGCCCGAGATCCCTTCGCACGCACAAACAACAGCCAAAACCCACGTGACCCACCGGGCACGGCAGCCTTTACTGATTTGACGGGTAACCGCGATTTTGGCAGGTACGAAGGCACGCTCCGGCCCTTCATGAGGGTGTTTTTCTCTTCTCCGAGAGTGATGACTAGGAATTTTCCTCTTAAAATTCTTGGTATTTCCTTTAAATAATTTTGGTTTACCCAGAAACATGAAAACTTTTCCATCATCTCATTCTCCAGTCCTGTATCTCTCTGGTTACTGTCCCTGTGAAAAAGTATTTCATGTATGACTGCTACGTTAGCCCAAACCCTTTTTATGATACGGGGTTTTATGACTTCGAGCTGGTAATACTGTTTGGTACTTCTCTATTCTGAAATTACTGCATTTTTGGCCCTTCCTAGAAAGACTCCTCTTCACGTCCATAAATTGCAGCACCTTGGAAATCTAGTGGGAAGAACTGGGGTTAAATCCCACTTGTTTTAGGCAGGTGCATGCGTGAATTATGAGGGGGTGGAAAAGAGACTTCTGTGGCAGGGATCAGTCTCACGCAGCCGGACAGACCTCTGGTACCCACAGGACAGGCGTCCTTTTACTTATGGCAGGCCGTTGGGGGAAGCCTGGGCGACGCTTCTTGCCTCTTGTTCTTTCTCCTAATCAAAGACTTTCATCATTGCTTTATTTTCTGGGACAATTTCTACCACCCTCAGGGAGGCCACATTTCCAAGGATACTGAATTTTTCCCTCTCTGCCACCCAACCCTTAAGTAAGGCTGCAACGCAAGCTCTTCGGTGTTAGCACTGCCTCTGTCCTGCTGAAACATCGCTGTCAGATGCAGTCCTATTCTTTTATAATTTCTCTCCTCAAACACCAAGATCAGCTTGGATCTAGAATGAGTCATGGTGAAGGCAGCGCAGTTTGAACTCCTCTTTCAAAGATCTACATCCACTAAGTAACGTGTGTACTACGTGTGGGTGCACATACGCGATCCACAGATGCGATGCAGAGACCATACGCTTGCTGTACAGCCGCAACAGACGCTGCAAACAGGCAGAGCTCACACACGCACGGAGCAATTCCACGCACACACACGGTATTTCTGTATCCGAATGCATCAGAATTGGTTTGGATTAATTTATCAGGTGCCTGTATACCGAAGATCTGCAGATGCATTCTCTGCAAAGCTCTGCAAGCGAAGGTGGGATCGCTGTTTGAACGGTGGCTTTTCATCATCATCATCATCACAAGCAATATTCTCTGGCGTGACACGAAGCAAAGGCCAACATGAATTAGAGATGCCAGAAAAGAAAGATTCCTCCCCTCCCGTTCCAGCCCTTCCCTCCCATTAACATCCAGTTCCTGTACATTTAGGAGGGGTGGAAATATCACAGTTCATGTGCAAAGCTGACTCTCATGCTATTTTTAATGTGTCCCCGTGTATTAGAGGAGTATTTACGTTACATCTATTTAAAGTGCGTGTGAGTTTATGTGTTAATGCCTGCTCACATACAGGATAAAAAATACACAGCACAGTTAGTCAAATACATGTAAATACAGACAGAATCCTATTTATTTGGCAGACCACACAAAGGCTAAGAAATGAAAAATGCACTCACGCCCTCTGACACCCTGGCCGAGTGTATGCACGAGAGCTCTCGTGGTAGGGACTGAAGACTGGCTTCTGGCTCCCTCTCTCTCCCTTTCCCTTTCCTGTTAAGAAGAGACTCTGAGCGCAGGGATTGCTCACAATCTGGCTGTGTGATCCACATGCAGGACTTGTAATATGCCTGCTATTTCCCTCTCTCTCCTCTCCCCCCGCTCCAAACCTCCCCCCACCCCATCCCTCTTGTTCTCATGTTCAGTGGTTATTTTAGCTTAATGTGGTGACATCACAGCTCTCTTAGTGAGATAAAGCCCTGGCCGTGAATACAGAATACGGCTCCACTGATCACTTCCAAACGATGGGATTTAGCGAGGTCTGGTATTTAGTGCTCATCACACGGGGGAGATGCCGTGTTCTGGTGCAGCTCCGCGCAGGTTTCACTGTGAGTCTGCACAGCCCCGCTGCAGCGTGTGGGTGCCGGCGTAGCGTCTTACTCTGTACGTGGGGAGCGAGACCTGCGAGAGCCACTTTTACTAAGTTCGCTCATTTTGGAAGAGCAGAGGAGAAGGGCTAGACACCTGTCTGGGGCTATCGCCTGAATTTGGTGGGGTTTGTATGCAAAGACTGGAAGGAGACGGTTCTTAGCTGAGGAGAGAGATGGAGCGCTGGAAGACATCTCATTTTTCAGCATCGTAGAGTAGCCAAAACCCCCTTTTGTATTAAAATGAAAATACGATGTGCATTTTTAAAGTTGCCCAAGAACGCCTCTACAACTTTTCATTTATCTGTAATTCCTCCACCCTTTTATATCAGACTTGCAATAGCCTCCACAGTTTTCATGATTTTCTTCTGCATTCTTCTAAAATGGGAAACAAAGAAATAGCACATGATATTATAAAAACTTAACATCGGACCAGATAAGAAATGCAGGAGGAGAAAATAATGCAGTCAAATAAGCTTTCCATTATTAACAACTGTGCCCTGAGGTCTACGGGCATAGTCCCAAAACCTAAATTATCTTAAATCATGAGGTTACCAATAAAGACAGCTTGGGACAGCAGAAGGGGTCTGCGATTGCAAGGGGTTTGTAGACCACATATATATGATTAACATTTCTGTGCTAAGGTTTATTACTTCATTATAATATTTTCCATCATAAATGAATAGGTAAAACACCTGGCTATTAAATATAAACCTATCCCTCAGGATGATCAGATTATCACTTGAATTTAAAATCTTTCTGAATTTTTAATAACGCGTAACAAATAAGATTATTTATGCACTTCCTTTGCTCTGCTTGCAGGGCCCACGACGCCGTATAGCCTCCTCTCCTGAAACGCGAGGTCTGCCGAGGGTACACCGACCGCTCCCCCCCTCTGCTCTTTCTCCTCCCGGCTCTGCCCGAGATCTCCGCGTCGTTGCGCGGCGGGGCCGAGGGACCCTCCTCGGCAGCCCAGCCCCGCGGCGGGCACCGCCAGGCCCCGGCTGCTGCGTTTCAGAGCGCGGGGTAATTAGCACCGCGCGGGAGTCGTCGGCCGTGGCGGCGCGGAGGAAGCAGCTGAGGAATCGGGGGCTGGCTGATGGGAAAGTCAAGTGGAGGCCTGGCTGTCTGAAACCTCTTCAATAGATCTGTAGTCTGGACTTGAACCCTGCCCTCTCACCTCGGGGTCCCATATTTCTTCCCCCCGCCCCCCGCCCGCTCCCTCCCGCGTCTCCATCGGCGGCGAGGGACGCTGGCTGGCGGCGACGGCCGAGAGCGAGTGACCCCCGGCCGCCCGCCCGCTCCCCCGGCCGCCGCCAGCGAGGGGCAGGGGGAGGAAAGCCGTGAGGGAGAGGCGAGCGGGGGGAGAAGGGTCCCCGACTTCCTCACAGGTAATTAAAGGGACTGTTTTCAAGGTTGCATGGGCAAAAGACAATTCGGCCTAATGAAGCATCGATCGGCCGGCACTAGGGCAGGCAGGAGCTGACGTTCGCTCAGAGGTACCGCCAGCCGATGTAAAGCACCGCACCGGGAGTCCTCCTCACCGTTCGTCATTGCCTGTGACCTGCCTTGGGAAGGACGGAGTTTGCTTTAAATGGATATTCCTTCCGTCATTACGCAAACTTGTATGCTGAGCGGTACAAAATTCTTAATTAGAGAGGCAAATGATTTTTGTGGTGGGCTTTTTTTGTTTGTTTGTTTTTCCTTCTTGGGATAAACGTTCTTCGTCGTTCACATTCTAACCCTGCCAATCAGCGCTGACGGTGCTGAATGCATGAGGTCAGTTATGGAGATGCAGGAAATTACTGGGGATTGGCAGGGACGTTTTTGTCAATTTGTAAGCAAAACCCTGCATTATTGCCAGGTTTTCATCTTTTCATCACTGTCAGCCTGTGCCGGCACAAGATATCTAAAAGCAAAATCGTCTCAGAGGCTGCTGGAAAATGAACGGGGGAAGATTAAAAATATATTAAAAACATTTTCGTGTAAAACAGAAATAGGAAACAGGTACTTACAGAAAAAAAATTAAGCCAATTAAGCCCCCTGGAAGTGCTGACATATAAAGCTCGCCGCTTACCCTAACCAGGCATCTGCTCTCTCGCTCGGAAGCCGAGCAGCTCGACAGCATCGCGCTCCCTGGGCTCCCAAACCTGCCCTCGCCTCACCCAGCCCCTTTCTTCTGTCCCAAATGTTTGCATTTGTAGGACGTCTGAATGGTAATAAAAGGGCCAGGAAATGATAGTTGTGCCAAGTAAATTGGGGTGAATGCTGGGGGAGGGGAGCACGGATCGATTGTGAAACAACTTGCGCATTATCTGGGAGGGATTTGCTCGGGGTCCTGCGCTGCTCCGTGTTACAAGAGGCCCCGCACTCAACAATAGCGTGTCCCCTCGGAGCAGGAAACACAAAGGGAATTTGCTCTGATTCAATCCACACAGTGAGGCCCCTCTGGGGCTAAAGAGGGTCACTTTTACCCTGGCTAAAAATAAAGAAAAAAGATTTTTTTCCCCTCTAACACACACACACGCACGCATGCACGCACACACATGATCTAGTTGGAGAAAGCAGCCTGCCTCCACTCAACGAGACGCTTAAAAATCACGAGCCTTCTCTCTCATTTGTTCCATTCAGACTTTCGAATTTATCAGAATTTACTTGAAAAAAAATTTAAATAAGTAGAATGTGATCAAAGAACGGCAAAACGGCCTCTTCCTTTTATTCCATTTACTTGTATAACAAGTGCCTTTACTAGGGGACTGCTGCAGCACTGGCCCCTAATAACAAAGGAGGTGACGCTGTTCGGGCACAGAACTGTAAACTGAATTTTAAAAGACACGCGGGAGCTGAGGTATCAGGGTTCTGCTGTATGCAGATATATTTGTTTTCTAATACTTTGCCTTTTTTGTTCAAAACAGCAGTTAGCGTTCTGCTTCTAATCCCAAATTCTTTCGTCGAGAACAGGTCAGTAAAGAAAGGCAGTAACTGTGCGCAACACCTGCTGAAATTAAAAAAAAGAAAAGTTTTTCCTAAAAATCGCTACAATGTCGCTCAGCAGATTCTATCTGCATTAATTTGGCAGAACAACAAGATATTGCTGGGGACAAACTCTGAATAAAGCGGTCCCGAGTTCCCAGAATTGGCACAGCTCAGCCTAAACAATGGCTGCTTCCTATTCACCTTAACCCGGCTTTTCAAAAGAACATCCCCAGAAACACAAAGCATCAGCGGGAAATGGCAATTTTATGAATCCTAATCAATCAAAGGGCTTATTAACTCAATGTGAAGCCAGATTAAAATCTTTAATTATAAATCGTGCTAAAAGGAAAAACAAAATGTACTTATGGTACATTGAAAATTCCGGATATTAACATAGTTGCCATTATCTCTCTCAATATTAAATTTCCCCTCCCTGCCCTGCAACATGCTCACCTTTTTCTGTTCCTAAAGAACAGAACTGTAGAGCAAACTCATTTTTCTCCTTCCCAGGCTTATTAAAATGTATTCTTTCTCCCCGCACACCCGGGCTTGCAGGGGAGCGGGGTGGGTGGCGGGGGTGCGGGAAGCCCCACTCCAGCCGCGCAGGCGGAGGCGAGGGGGAGCGGTTGTTTATTAAGTGGGCCGAGTCGGAGTTACAGATTATTTTTTTTGGGCCACAATCAAATGTGAAGCATTTCTGCTAATGAAAACGGCATGCATGTCTGTGCAAGCGCGGGTGATTGGCAGGGCTGCAGATTGCTAGCCACAGGAAGGGCCCTCGCTGCAAGCGCCGGTGTGAGAGGGGCTCTGGGTGCTTTTTTATCAGGCAGACATTTGGGAAATGACCACGGCAAATGTAATCACAGTTGGACGGGGAGCGTGGGGGCGGGGGTGAGGGAGAGCAGAGAATGAGATTCGCATGTTTTATTTATTTGTTCAAAGTCACGGTCATCCCATTGTGTGTCCCTCTCCGTGCCTGTCATCTCCGGCCCCTCCAGCCCACCCCCTGCCCCAGCGCCGCTGCCAGCACCCGAGGCAGAACGCGGCTCGGGTTTACCATAAAACACACCCAACTTCTCCAAAGCACAGCGTTTGGCCAAAAAAGGGCTTATTTTCTGTTTGGAATATTAGCGTTGTCAAAACAGGCTCCAACTATGTTGTTACGAGAGAGGTTTCCTGCGCAATCGCCGCGCTGCCTCTGCAGCAGGGTATTTCCACACGTCCCTGGCCTCACACGCTTTCCCCTCCATGGGATATTGGGTTTGCATTTGAAATTAAAGGTCTTTTTTTTGCACAAAATTAATTTTTCAAAGGAGAGTGAAATCTCCTTTGGAAAAAGATGCTACAGGACTCGCTCAGATTGTGATTCTAGGTCGCTTCATTTTTCATACAGAATTCCTATTTTCCTTTTCACTCCTTTTCTCTTAGACGTTGCTTCCCTGGGATGTATTTCTTCAGCGCTCCCAAAATGAAGAGCACCTTTTCCGAACTGGGATTTTTCAGATTTGCTGTCAGTTTTTGCAACCGCAGCTGAAACCCTGAAACGTGTTTTCCTGCTGTAAAACTCAAGGAAAACACAGCCGGTTAACTTGAAATATAGTTTTAATTTTTAAAAATGTGAACTTAAGTTTTATATTTCACAAATGCCTGGTTGGCTCCAAAATGCTCGCAAAAGCGAATTTCACACCTTAGAGAAGGGAATCACCCTCTCTGCTCTCCGGCTGCCGTCTGACAGTTCTGCACTCCGTCCTCAATTTCCACGGCCGTCCCCAGACGCCAGAGATCCCCGGCCCGGCTCCTGCCCAACGCGCTCGGGAAGGGGCAGGGGCCGTGCCTGCGTCTGCTCACCGAGGTCCTCGCGTTCCTCGGGCAGGGTAAATAATTCGTAAGACTGCTTTGCAAAATACGAACAACGCCCGTCTGTCAATCGTGCACAGCAACAGATAAATGGAAGAGCTTGTGAACATGGAAAAGAGAATTTTAAAAATATCATCGATCCGGTACCGGATCTTTCTGCGCTGAATATGCATTTCTCAGATTTGGGGGGTTTTCCCCACAAATACGCCCTTGCACATACGCTTTGCACATCTGTTCTTGGACTGAATATCTACGCCATATACCGTATACACAGCATACAGAGTAGCAGACTGTTTTTTGCAGATAAATACTACATATGCTTCCTGGCTGAAAACACCAACGCACGAACATTTCTGGAACTCCTTTAAAACCGTAAATGCCGCGTAACAGCGGTATTCCTTGGCGGATGATCAGCAGAGCTAATAAACAGGACACTGGAGGCACAGATCTTGTCCTCTTCAGCTCTGGCGACTGCCTTTCAGTAAATTCAGAAAAGATCCTTTGTGCCTAACGCGGTTCTCATTTCATTGCTTTTAAATTTGTTAAGCTTGACTTTTGACACTTTAGAGGCTTAGCCTTTTTTAAGTACAATAATATAATAAATATTTGTGTTGCCAAAGAAAAAGTGAATCTGTTGTTAGTGTTATATAAAGCAGGATCTCTTTTTCATTCGTTTGTTATAAATAATTCACACAACTATGTGCATTTTATAAACATAATCTTTAGGAAACTGATACTATCAAACATTTTTGAGACAACACTCAGAAACATACACATATGCACAAAGTATTTACTACAGTGTATTTGAAACTGTAAACAAAAAAATTGTTAATGAAAGCAGAAAAATAAAGATATTTTATGTAAATAATTATGTTAATACAAAGTGTTTTCAGACTTATTTATACAAATTAGTCATCTGAATGACAAAAAGCTTTGACAAACTACAAACACCTAGCAAAAATCATATTATTTGGCTCATTTTCCCTTGCAATTTCCATCTTCAGCTTGCCTTGGAAAAAGGAGACAGATTCAGAAACTCCCCTGCTCCCTGTCAATACAGTAGGAACAAGCCCAGTCAAATGCATTTTTCTTTACTTATATGGTAAAAAGTGTTTTCACGTTTTTTCTATAAAATATTTGCAGAAATTGGTTTTTTGAAAAGTTTAAAAATTAAACGAGATAAATCTCTTTTAATCCAAAATTATTTTCCCTAAAATATTCGTGTGCAGCAAGTTTGGTTCGATTAGAAAAAAAATGGTATTTTCAAGTAACCATTTAACATGCAGAAAATACCTTCTCCTTTTCCAACAGACAACACTTTAAAAGCATTCAGCAAAGAAACAATATATTTAAGATGAATATGAAAAACACTGTGCAGGAACTAGCTAAAGCCCCACTTGTGCATTTTTTGTACTTTCCGCTATTGACCTAATTTTAGGATGCTACGTATCCCTGTTTCGTTACTGCTGATGAAATGAGATTTTCTTGCCTTGTTAGAAATCACCGTTTGGAAACACTTCACATTATTTAGAGATTCAAACCGCAAAATTTCAAACGAGCTATTTTCACTATTTTAAATGTTTTTTTAAGTGCTGGCACTTCCTTGCCGCTCAGCTCTGCAGTCCCGCCGTGACTGTACGAATTCCATTATTCCCAAGAACAACAAAACCCCATTTGTATTAACAGATGCTTCTACATGCAGTAGCGTGGCCGGAGATAAAAAGGCGCCGCCGCGTAAGTAGTTCCAAATCATTTAATCTGGATTAATCTTGCTCTGCGTTTGCCCCATAAACCCGACTTTTCGGGAGCGCGGGAGGCACGGGGCGGCATCCTAGGGCTCTCCAGATGCCCAATTAGACCCGTCTCCGGACCCTGGTTCAGCCTCGCTCTCTCCGGTGGGGTAAACCCATTTATCTTTATCACTCCCGGGGCAGGCAGGCAGGAGGGGCCGGGGGAGGCCCTCGTTTCGCCTGTTGTCAGCGGGCATTGATCAGCCCTTCCTGGCTGGTGGCGGAGGTGAGGGCAGCTCCCCCAGGAGCCCTTCGGGGCTGGGCCGTGTCAGGGGAAGCCGTATTGAGTCATGATCCGAATGACTGCTCATTGAGGGAAACGGGTATTGGCGTCCCCATCAGCCGGAGACACCCTGGGTAACGCTTAAACAAGTCCACTCTGTTAATGTCAGGTCACCGGGGACACGTTTAGCCTCTCTGCTGACCGTTAGACCCTTTGATGGAGTGGACGATAAACTTGACGGGACAGGCTGGACGCTGCTCCGGAGCGCGCCTGCGCTGACAGCGCGCCACGGCCGGCCCGCCGCCTGCCCACGCGGCAGCGATCCTCGGGCCGGGGCCCGCGCCTACCGCAGGCGAAGAGAGGAAACCAGGGCCCCCGCCTCCGTCAGAGGAAGGGCCACAGGGGGAAGGGTTTCCCCAAAATACCTCAGCCAACGACCCGGCCCAAGTACGGCGAAGGGCAAGTCTGTAACGCTCAGGGCTGGCTTTACTTTCTTTCTTCCAAGTGCCTTTTCTACCAGCTGGACATTTTGGAACCCATTTCTTAACCTCCTTCTACGAGAAAAAAATTGTTACTACTCGAGAGAGAAGGGAATTTATGTAATTAACCACACCGTGGTTACAGCACTTCGAAGGCCGTTTCTAAGAGTGGCTTATTTCATGCCACATTCGTAAAAAAGAAAATAATCAAAAAAGGAAAACAGTAAAATCAACCGCCCTTCTCCACCCAGAGAACAATTCTTGGGAGAAAAAAACAAGTTTCAAAGTATCGATTCTGTATTCATCAATCAAAAAAAAAAATTCATAGGAAATTCAACCTTATCTGTTTTCAGAGAAAGCGTTGATAATTACATTTATATTATTTAAAGAAATTATATTTAAATTTTTTGTTGCAGATGAGCTTCCTAGTATTTACTTTCTTAAGTTTCTGCCAGTAAAAAGGGCTTTGGGTTTGACAGAGCAAATTTTCCAGCATTTGGAAGCTTTTATCCCAATTTTAACACCTTATCTCTTTTCCTCTGGAGAATTAACTGATATTGCATTAAAACAGAAGATGATATAGAATTTTAAACAGTCCACACAACTGGAAAACTGACAGGCGATTAAAGAGCTCTACTGGAAAGAAACTTCATCCTAAAAATTTAGGGGTTTATATATAACATATAAGCATATACATATTTACACATGTACCTATGCTCAGATACACAGCAATTTTACAATAGCTAAAGAATTTGTCTAAAATTAATTTAAAATAAAACCTATCTTTTAATATTAAGTACTTTATCAATAAAAAACATTACAACTACTGAGATTTTCTTTTAACCTAGTAGTCAACAAAAAGCAACACAGCCAAAGAACATGTAAGTATAATCCAGATTATGCAGAGATGATTTGTATTTTCAGTCAAACCTTAAAAGCTTCTAACAAAAGAAACATTATTTTTGTCACTAATGCATTTTCTAATCCGTATAACTTGCTCAAATTTAAAGATATTTTTAAAAAGCCGTTTTAAAAGACACAACAGTTCCGTGACACATTTCTGACTAACTTCGTTAATGTTGCATTCACACGAATCCGAAAACAAAAGGATTTTTTCCTGCCGCCCCTGTGATGGTATTTGCTAAATGATTTCTGCATTTATTCAGCCTGAGCCTGTCTCACACCTACAACCTGAAAGCTGCCCTCTTAGGAACGCAGGTGACAATATTTCTTGATTTTTTTTTTTTTTAAATCTTTCATTATGATTAAAATAAGGTATAAAATTAAGGAGAATGCCACCTATTCTTTTTCCCTGCAGGACCCGTTACTTTAAGATAATATAACCTGTCCGGTATTCTCCATGAGTGCATGCTCTCGGGGCACGAGGGCACACAGGCTCTAGATAAGTAATAATTTAGTATATCAGAAGGTGAAAAGAGAAAGCAGAGTAAAAACAAAAAAAAAGCCCTATTTTTGCAGAAAGCCTTCTCCACCAATTAAATGTAACGGCTCTTGTTTACCATGGCTGGAACGCCGTGTTTTTCCGTGGGCCTGCAGATGCAGAATCCCAGTGTCAAAGGGGAGCCGGCATCATTGCTCGGAGCCTCACCTATAGCTCCTCTTTGTGCTCCGCGTCTCACATCTTTGCTCTCCACATTTCCATTTCAAGCGACTGCACAGGGATAGCCGCACAGATCAATTTCAGCATCGAATATTTGGTAATACAAGGTATGTATATCTTATATAAATATGCTCATTTAGGAGGAGCAGGACACTGCCTCTGGAAAGGAGAAACACAAAAGCTCCTCAGGACCTGACTCCCAGCCAGTCACCTTACCCTTTGGTTCACCAAGTCTCCCCAAAGCTTTTGTGAAAATTTCTGACTATGCATTATTCACATAGTTCGTTGCCGTCTTCATAAAGTCGTTCTTGACCCGCCAGTCATCCGTGGGCACCGCAAGGTGTCACAGTGGACGGAATTATTGCTTTCTGGACAGCTTCTAACACCAGGCAGGGCCCTGTTCTTCCACCCGGTCCAATATTGCAGACACTGCCCCATGCAAAGTCTTACTGAGCTTACGGAGCACCTGATTAGCAGAGGTGTCTGGAAAAATTGCAGAAAAAAGGCTGCACCCAGCACTGATTGCCAATCATTAATTTTATAAAAGAATTTTGTGCAATTAGGAAAATGTCTGGGGCAGAATCGTCCCCTTGGTGACCACACACGGATTACGCAGACACTGAAGTCTTTGGAAAAGCGACTGCGTTCCCGTTGCCTGCCCAGCACTTGGCACATCGGGGCCCCGCTGTCGGAGCGGAGCCCGTACCTGCTGTGTGACACAAACTGCAATATTTACACGCTGTCAGAGCTTAGTGACCACGGATATCTGCCTCAAAGGGTCTGAAATGCTGCAGAGTCCAAATCCCATTTTGTATTTGAATAAACACTAGCCCTGAATGATCTCCGTTATACCTACCACAAAATGATGAAGATAAAATTCGCAAATTTAACTTGACATAACTGAACTTTCACCTTTGAATCTACACAGAAATTATATTACAACAACCATTTAGGTCTCTCTGTGATAGTCATTTTATATATTATGAAATATCTACAACCTTGGAAAAAGAGATACTGTGAAAAAAGCAGGAATTAAAAAAAATCTCTAACCACTTCATTTAGGAGTGCAAAGGAAAAATGTTTTTAAATACATCATACAATCCTAAAAGTTGCATCGACATGATCACTGTTTTATGTCTACCTGACTATTACGGGTCTTGCAGAGGAAAACCCTTCCTTACCCACTGAAAAGCTACTTGTCATGTCCAGAAGCAGGACTCATAAGAAATAAACCTTAAAGGATAAAACATTTGATGATACCTAAGGGGCAAAACTTCCCAGGCTCCCACCAGCCCATTAAGGTCCAGAGAGGAGCTCACAGCACAGCAAAGTTCCGCACTCCTAAAGCACTCTCCGACCAGTTCTGCTCCGTGCACCGGTCCCCCAGACGTATTCCCTGGATATTCCATCTCGTGTGCACCTCACCGTGCTTCTGTACTAAAACTGGAGTTTGTGTAAGTTGCTGATGCCTCAAAGTATTCTTTTTTTTTCCTTTCCTGTCTTTTCACAGTGTCTAAACTTGCATAAAACCACTCCAGCGTTTTTAATTGCATATTTCATTAAGCATACTAAACTTGCTTGTTTCTTTTTTATTTTATCTTTTGCAAATCACCTGCATGGTCATCCGTTATCATTTTTGCCAGACACTTTCATGCTAACCAGCAAGGTCATTGCAAAACCTGTATCGATTTTCTTCCTAAATATCCAACTGTACAAATACATATTTTACCAGCGGTTCTGAAGTTGTCCCTGAGAGCTAATGTAAACACAAAGCAACGCAGCTGCGAAAGCCCTTGGAACATGGAGTCATAAATGGACTTCTACAGATTCCTGTTGGAACAAACATGGCTGGTTAACCCTTTTTTTGCTGAGCAGGGAAGTCAATTTTGCAACGAAGCAGCTGTGGCCGTGAACCGGGCACCAAACACTCTCCTACGCGGGATAACAGCCTGGCCACCCGGGAGCGCGGTCACCGCAGCCCGAGCAGCAGTATGACATTTATCTTACAAGCGTGTTCCAATACAGTATATTTTGCTTGGCTGATTGATTTTAGCATTCAAACATACCTTCTACTATTTCAACCCGTAGATATTCATTGTCCTTACTTTGAAATATATCAAGTGCAAATTTTCCAAACTTATCACGCAAAACTCGAATCTTTTAGCAATCAAGATAAATATCTGTAATCTCCCCTCCATTGACAGGGAGCCCAGTGGGGCTCATAGCCTGGCCTAATATCTCTTACGTTCACCACCGAGTTTCAGTGCCAGGCCTGGAGCTCACCTGAAGCGTGCCCTGCGACGTCAAGAATTTCATGTTGTTAAATGATTTTTATTTTTTTTCCCAAGAATGACAGAGTCCTTTTTGCAGCTGAATAAAGACCAGCTCTCTCCCTGAGACCAGGAGCAACAGAGATTCTCAGGTAAAACCAGATGTTCTTTTTCCCTAGCTTGGTCACCATCTAGGTACTGAAACGTTTAAATCAGGATTACAAGAAAAACAAACAAGCAGACAGACAGTGTGGATGGCTAGAAAAGGTGATTCAATGTGGGACTGCGCTTCAGACATACATTTGTAAGACACCAACTTTGAATCATTGTACCAGATGCAGTCCCAGGGAAAAATGTATGCAGGCAACAGGGAGTTAAGTAAATAAATTTTTTCTTTTCTTTGTCGATGTGTTTAGTTCTCTTCCTGCCAAGACTCATTTCACTCTGCTATCTTGTGAGAGACACATATGGTGCAGTGAAATTGCCATCCAAGAAAGCATGTCCCAGCCTGTTGAGACATCATCAAATAAGATTAAAGCAAAGTAAAAATAAAAAGATAGAACGATTTTTTTTTCTTTTTCTTGTAGAGAGAACATCTGATGAAAGTCACTGAGGTACCTGAATGCTTCTAAAGGTTTTGCAACCATTTCTTTACTTTGCCTGGTTAAGAAAAAGGCAGAAATAACAAGCCAATATCTCCTTTTTCTTCGTCAAGTTAGTGAAAAAATGTGTTTCATAATAAACCTGATGTATATGAATGAAATACAATATTGCCTTCTGTGCTTCTGTGGAAACAGCACTTAAATGCACAAGAATACCACTGACTTTCTAGTCTGGTTGCCTCTCCACCAGTGTCTCTGGCTTCTGCATGCAAAAAATCTTTTGGGGCCAGGACAAAATAATTAGTCTACTGATCTAGTCCAGAAAAAGGTACACGTTATCTCCCAAACAGCACATTCAGGTGCCTCACCAACCGCCACACCAAAGATTCAAATTCATCACCTGAGAAATACAGGAGTCCAAGCTGCAGTATTTAAGTAAGTGTGGAACTGTTGCCTGTTTTCCTTACACGTGCGAAGGCCTCGGGACGCCGGTTAGGATGAAGGCGACTTTACAAGTTCTTTCCCTACAAGGTCTTTTCAGTTTCCACATTTTAAAAAAAAGGATTGGGTAAAGAAATCCCAGCTAATTGCCACTTGCTCTCACACACGGTACTTACGAGAAGACATAGGACCAGAGTGGAACTGCCGGGATGGTTTACACTGTTATATCAACAGGAATCGCTGAGAAGCAACTTGCCAGCTACTCTTTACTGCTTTGAAATCAAGCTTTAGAAATAGTTCAGAATTATTGTACACCTACCACCAGGAAAGCACCAGCAAATACAACACATACGGTACGTTCTATACTTCAAGTGAATAAACAGAAGTCTGCTCAAGGCCAAAAAGAAATCACAAGGGATAGGAGGAAGCCAAAATCACATTAGCATTGTTGATCATGATGGAAGTGGAGGGGGAGCTTCTTAACCATACTAAATAATGTGCAAAATGGGGTTTGACTTCAGAAACAGGAATGTATGTTGTGTATTTCTTTGCTAACCTCTCCAGTTCGAGACCGCATTTCCAGATCTTGTTTCCAGTGCATAGCCTTAACCAGACTGCAGGAAAGCAACAATGCATCAGTAGCAGAGATTATCCCTGGCCTTAATAAGCTGTTGCTGGCTTTCATAACAACTGCAGCCTAGGACGAGTCACACCGAGCTCAAAGACAATCTTACCAATAGCCTGGAGCAAGGATTATAGAAACAAGAATCCAAGGGGGGGTGGGAAGGAGCAAAAATCCCAAGAAACAGGGGCTAATGTAAAATCGTTTACATATTAACCTTCTTCCCTTCTGACAGTGGTCAAGTTCTGATTCAAAATACAAATTATCTCCAATTACTTCAAAAGAGGCAGTCACAGAGCTGTCACTTAACCTTCACCATCTGTTTGGCTCAAAAGAAAGCTGTACAGCCTGCCACTTTGACCTCATCTTTCTCTTTCCACACTGGACAGGCACCAAAAGAAGAGAAGATGGCTCATTGTTCTCCAGAGAAACGCTCGGCCCTCGGGGAGCTGGGGGGCTGAGGGTGCTGGGAGGGGAGGGCAGAGCTTCAGGAGGTGACTTAATTTAACTCTTGGGGGAGGGGGGGGTGTTTGGGAGGATGAGTTTGCAAACCTTCCTCACTCCCTCTGCCAGCCATCTCCAGAGACGAGGTTTGTTCAAAAGTGGAGCCTCTCTGCAAAAAGCAGTCACTGGCTAAACGACAGGGCAGGTGAAAAAAGCAGAAGCTGATTCACAATGGATTCTGGCTTGGAGATTTTTGCAAATCTAGTAGCCAGATGTACACAGAAAACATCAGCTATTTAAGAAGTCAAAAGGAAAATAAATCCTGGAAATGAAATAGCTTTCTAGGAAAGATAGTAGCCCAAAATGATGGGGGGGGTGGGGGGAGACCAACAAAAACCCAACCAACCAAAAAACCCCAAACAACCAAACCAACCAAAACCCGAACAGCAGAACACAAGAAGGTGCACACTCTGGGAAAGCACGATTTAAAGTCATAAATATGACCTCATCGTTGAGATAAATCAGAGTTCACCACTACTTTCAGCTGGGCAGACTGGACCAAGGCTTCTCCCAAGCTGCTCCTCAACCGTTGCATGTTCCAGCCTTTCTCGTGGCGCCAGGGGAGGGCAGGGAGTTTGTGGTTCAACCTCACCCTCAAGAAGTGGCAGCAGCGAAGGACCAAGTACCAATCTCCCCCCGCCGCCCGTGGAGGACAAGCCGGGTGTCAGGGAATCGGGGCTCAGAAGCACAACCTACAAGTGCAGAGGTGTTGGGAATAAAAAAAAAACGTTCGAGAAAAGAGATTCCAGAGGGCTGGAGGGCACAGTAATAGGGTGCAAATTTTTGAATGCCTCATGGTTTATGGGCAGTTTCTAATGCTTCTGCCGAGAAACATTACAGCATTTCCATTGGCTCTGATCTTTATTTTTAGTTTTATTACCCACTGCATAACAGGTTTCTTCAAGAGAGAAAGAAAGAAAGCAGATCCCTCTGTAAACAGGAGCAACTCCAACTCCTGAACGTTTCACATAGCCGTGGTTTAGCATGAGGACAATTTCATATGTGAAAGCAGCTCCGAAAACAAACGTCTCCGTAGCCGTGCACGCTACGTGACACTTTTGGCATCATTTGGCATGGGAAGGCATACCCCTTTTCTTGTCACACGGTATTTAATCCAAGAAATGCACACCACAATGCACATAGCTGGATGAAAAGAGCTGCAAACTTTCCATTTCCACAGCAGATGGGAACAAGTCAATTAAATACACGGAGCTACAGTACTGCTAATAACAGCATACAGTACTGAGCATTTTGCTTGGTGGGAGAAAGGAAAGCCTACTGCAAAAGGTGCTGAATCAAATAATGATCTCAAGCAAACAGCCCTTTAATTCCTAGAATCCAAATCCTTTGCTACCTTCTTTAAAAACACAAACAGAATATTGAACTCAATTTGCAGTTCAGAGGGGGCAAAAAACCTCCCTGCGCTCCTGCGCCGGAATAGCCTGACAACAGCTGCAGCCACACTGAAATGTTTAATTTTACTTAAAACATTCTCTCAGGCCTATGTATTATTTGAAGTATAATGTACAGAATTATCTAATGAATTCTCAAATCAAATACTCTCATTTTGCTGCAGGCCATTTCCCGAGAACAAACTAAAGGCACACAGGCTTCTTTCTGTGTCTGACTGTTGAATTTAAACAGATGTCCAGTGGCCATCAGCTTCTTTCAGATTACCTCTCTCATTCACTCTTCTGTATCTCCAGCCAGTGCAAACCCCCTTAAATTAAAAACAAACAGAGAATCAAGATAACAAAAAATATGGCAAGACTACCAGGCAGAGAAAGGGCTGTCGTGAATTCTGGCTGTCCTCTCGCTGCGGTAAGGGATGTGGTGACAGTGAGAAAGTCGCCTGGGAACAGCATCTGGCTCTGGTTAGGTAACAAGCTGTAGCATCTGCGAACTTGTCAGTTCTCAGCCCACAACAAAGTCCAGCCAGCAGATCTGTGTTTAAAATGGGAACTAGCTGTTACATTTTATAAGACAAACATTATCTGTTCCCATTGCAGGGTGCCTTTTTATTAAAAGCCGGCTATAAGAGGAGAAATTAAATGTGCTTGTTACATTTGACTTTTCATCTCAAGGAAAAAACCTATTTGGTTTTGAGTTTGTCTGTCAGAAAGCTTTTTACTTGTCTTTCCTCTGTGAAAGGGTCGTAGAGATTTCACAGCCCACGGTGCACAGTCACTGTGAACCTTGGGTGCTCTTACAACATTTCTCTGCTTTTTTCTCTAAACAAGAAAAATAAAACAAAACTTCCAGGCAGCAAATCCATGAGCGGTGAGAAATCAAACCTGCGGCTGCACTCCCCTGGGACGCGCAGTGGGGTACCGGGCACCCTGCTCGGGGGGGCGGACGTCTCCCTTCTCCGCAGCGCGGCCAGGCCGGCGTCCCACCCGACGGGTGCCGCAGCGGGGCCGCACCCAGCCGGCCGCCTGCAGCACCCGCCTGCTGCCAGGCAGCCAGCCTTCCCCTCGCTCGCCTGCTTTGTTCCATCGCACAGCACCTGAATTAAAATTCACCCGTCTCCCAAGTTTTTACTTGCGTACTTCGGCAGCGTATTTGACTAAGAAAGCTGCCGTACCTCGCTATTTTTTTCTTCCTTTTTTTTCTTGGTGTGTTGGAGTTGGTCTTTTTCTCTGCTCTCTGTATTACTGAATGACAGCTACAGTTCCCAACGCCTCTTCTATAACCTGAAATGTATTTATACTTCTCTTTTGAAAAATGAAAAGAGAATACTGTGTGACCTGTAGAAGACCAAAGTCCAACATAACTGAGGAAGAACTGAAGAATTATTAAACCTGAAAAGCTAAATTTCTGTCCGACCTCGCAGTTATTTTTGAACATCTAAGGGAACCCACCTATGAGCACCTCCACAAAACACGTTCCTGTAAAACTAAGCGTTAGTCAAATCAGTAGTAGAGACTTAGATAGCATATATCCCTCTACGCAGTTTTGGGAACCTGTCAGAAATTCATACAATTTAAAAATTTCTCAGTCTGAGCAGTTTGCTTCTGAAAATACTTACCTTGGTGCCCTACTCTGTCTGGGGACCAGCCTGTGCAAACTTTAAACACAGCTTCAAGTCTGGTGGTACTTACCACATCCAGCATGAAAATCCAGCATGAAAATACATGAATGGGCAGAAGCAAAGAAAAACCCAGTCACAGTCCCACCACAAAATCCGAGCAGAATGAGAAAACACCATTTTTCCAAAACCCAGGATACTGCAAACTCCAAAATAAGGACTTTAGGGGAAAAAATGTAGGTGTAACAAGAATGGGGGGGGAAGGGGGTTGGCTTTTTTTTTTTAAACCTGGCTAAGAAATCTGGCCTGTTTATTAGTTGTGAAATACAAACCATGTTATCAACAATCTTAAGGAAATGGATTGATGTTAAGTGATACTTCAGAATCCGCCCCGTAGCAAAGCTACTGCACCATTACAGAAAGATAAGCAGAAAATCCTTCCTGCAAATAAAGAGACCTCCCTGATATTCTGTAAACCATGCAGCTGATTTTTAAAAGCCACTGACATAACTTATGGGTCTGGAGCACTTCTGCTGTACAGTAGCATGCAGTACCTCCTGTAAAATGAGACTTATTAAAAAAGAACAATTCCTAAGTAAAATAATTATCCTGAAATGTAGTTACATAAGCTGCAGCTCGTACTTTTTATATTAATAATATAAATGAAACTCCAGATTGCATGAGCCTGAATGGATGCCATGCACTGCCATGGGAAAAGCTTGTTTGTCCGTTTCCCAAGATAAGCCTCTTCTAAATTTAATCAGTCCAGTCGAGAAGAGACCCACTCGCGAACCTAAGACACAGAGATCCATTTCCACCTGGGCAGTATAAAGCGCACGGACAACACTTCCCGACAGGAAGCAAGCGGTTGGGCGACGGGGAGAACAACGCTCACCTCAGGCCCCACCGGCGGAGGCGGCGGTGCCGGCACAGCCCGGCGGCCTCACTGCGCGGCGGGAGGCGGCCGCCCGGCGGGAAGCAGCCACCCCGGCAGCGGGCCCGGGGCCGAGCCCTTCCCGCTGCGCCTGCGGGGCGGCGGCCACCGCCACCGAGCCCGGAGGGCGCCGGGGCCGCGCCGAGCCGCAGCGCGCCCGCAGGAGGCGCCGCCCGGGCCCGGCCCCGGCCCCAGCCCCGGCCCCGCGGCCTCGGCCCCGGCCCCCGCTCTCGGTCTCGGCCTCGGCCCCGGCCCGGCCCCGCGGCCTCGGCCCCGGCCTCGCCTCGGAGCGGCAGCGCAGCCCCGCGCCCCGGCCCCGCGGCTCTGCCCTCCACCAGCTGCTGACGGCACCTCAGACCAAGGGGCGGGCAGCTTGGAAGAAAGCTAACCACCCAAAACCAAAGCCCATTTTGCAATAGGCAATAAAATCCCTTACTTGCAAAATTAGGAGTGTTTTCTGCTGAAAAATTATATGTGAGATAAGAAGTAATTTTTTTTTTTTTGAGCAATTCTTGCTGCTGTGTGATCACCCTTCGCAATGAAGGCGTGAGGAGAACTGGAATGTACTGAAGAAAAAAACACTCAGAAATTAGCCTGATGAGAGAGCTAGGGCCACGCTCCAGCAGCGCTGCCGCTTCCGGATGCTGCCCTGAATCATTTCCACCCACGTCAGGGCACTTTCTTGCCATAAAGAGGCCTCTTCATCCTTCGGAAGTTGTAAGCAATCTTACAGGTTTGTATTTGTTGTCTGCTTTCTGATTTCAGAGCTTTTAAAATGCTGACAGTCGTTCAGTCAGCCAGTACCACGTCACGCTAAGTTGTACCCCGCTGCAGATCATCTGCTTCCCTACGCTTCTCGGGGTGACTCCTGTAATTATACAGGGGAGTGATGGGGACATTTTAGTTGTGTAATTTCATTCCCCACGTTGTTTCTGCTGTCATGCTTCCCTATTCAAAACAACGCAGTGGCTCTCAAATGCTTAAGTTCTCTCAATGTTACAGCTTTTTTACAAACTGCCATTATAAGAGCCAGCATTCCCCTAAAACCATTTTAAGTCCTCAACAAAAGGCCGTGCATTTTAAGAGCAACATGGTTTGTCCATTATTATGATTTATTATTATTTGCATTACAGTAGTACCCAGAGGCCCCTGCCAGGGTTCCTTTGTGCGAGGCATTGTAGAGCGTACCCAGCAACACACTGCTCTCAAAAACTTAAATTCAGCCTAAAAGGTTCCAGACTCATTCTCTCTAGGTATTTTGTCACTCAAGATGGTCATAATTTTTACCATTCTAAGGGGCATTTCCCAAACTCTAGCAATTTTTTTCACAGTCATACAGATTTAGAAGTTTCCCAGCGTCTCTACGTCCACTTCCAGGGACGACCCTATGATTCACGCAGCAACAGGCTCAGAGGTCATCTGTGCCAAATCACAGCCAGGTTTTAAAAAGTCCTTTGGCTCCAAGGACATGCAAGATAATTATAAGCATCAAGATGATATTAACCGGGCTGCACCAAACAAAATAATCAAGCAAAGAAGCAAAGACGACCGTTGATTTTATGTGCTTCTCTCTCCTTTAGCTGAAAAAGAAAGCCCAAAGCAGCTGCTCTAAATGAGCGAAAATATTCAGCAATACAGTAAACAAAAAAGCAGTATGGCTACGGATGCACAACGCGAGTACGGAAACAAAGGAAAGGTGTAGAGATTGCATATATCACCCCTGAAAGCAAGAGTGAAAATAGCCTCTCCTATCTCTAAGAGCAGCTGGGGATGATTCGCAGTAGAGTTTTCTGCAATAAAATTCCCCTACGTTTCTTTACTTGGAAAACTCAGTTTATAGCTCAGTTAACAAGTATTAAAACCACAAGAGAACATGAAACGCACCACCTTTTCCTTTTGATCCTTTTCCCTTTTGGATGAAAGTTTTGAAGTTTGGAATATAAAATCCCTGAATTTTTGTTATGTTTTATGCCTCCATGAAGGCATTAAAACAAAAGTTTGTGGGCTGAAGAAATATCCCTTAACCAGGGGGGAATTAAAGCAAGCTGTCCTGCAGCAGCACACCTGTGAGCCAGGTGCGCGGCTGCCCCAGCTCCCCAAATGGAACACCTCATTTACAAACCAAATCCGTCCAGAAAATTACCTGCCCCTCCTGATTGCTGCAAATGGTTTTCATCAACCTGCACTGAACTGTACTCTGTTCTCTCCAAATTTACAGCATCGGGTATAAGAGTCATGGTAAGAGGAAAAGGAATAGAAGCAATGTTTAAAGGCCATTAAATAAATAGAGGGTCCCCATTGAGAACGGTCAGTGCCTTGGGTGTCCATTCGTTAAGGTAGCTTCCCGCTGAGCACACTACATAACCCACCACCAAGCACAGAATTGGCTTGGCTTAAAGGTTTTAAAGGCCCTGTTCTCTTGCAGGATGCTTCGGTTTTGAAATCTATCAAAGGAATCTCAAAACAAATTACATGGTAAATTATTATCTCTGTTCTGGCCTCCTCTCTACACCCCACTGTTCAGCATGAATGACGATGGGAGAGCCGCCTGTGAAAGCCTGCAAGATAAGCAGATTACAGAATATCAGGTGCCTCGGGCTACTCGGAATTTCACAGCCAAACTTCGCTGGCCGAATCAGTTCATCTCGCTAATATGGGTCACAGGCTATTTCAATTAATGCACCTCTAATGACTAACATTTGTTCCTTAATGTGAAAGGAATAAATACGGAGATACACAAAGCAGCAATAGAAAGCAAAACGCTCTCCCCTTGCTTCTCATCAGTATCACTGCATTTAGTTTCTCTAACCAACTAACAGAGGTGGGGAAAATAGGCTTGCAAGGAATATGAAATTTCTTTCAGAAAGAAACCTTTTATGTAGCTTTCCTATCATTACCAATGCATTTCTGGCAGCTTTCAGTGTCCTCTAGATCCCAGTGTACTGAATAACAAGACCTGATATGAAAACAGAATGCAGAAAACAAATTAGCATTTTGAAAATAAAAAGCATGGCTTTTAATCCTATTAAGATCATGGCTTTTTTTTTTTTTAAGTTCTCTGAAAGATATACTGATGTTTCCATTAACATAAATGCTGAAATCAGCATTTCCTTTGAAAGAAGTTGTTAATATTTGGAAATGGTAGGATTTCCAGTCCTAGGTTTGATTGTTATTCTATGCTACCCTGCAAGTGCCAAGGTCATGGGGAGATTCACCTGCACACTGAGCTAAATGAATGCACTCGGCCACAATACATGTATAATTTAACATTCTCCTCTCAAGTACCACCATGCATTCCTAAAAATATTTTATTACAATAACAAATTGGTTTCAAAATCATGCATTATGTATTCTGAAATTAGGTCTGCCAATGAAACCTGTATATACAAACATACGAGCAACCATGCAGGACAGCTTGAACACAGAAATTATAGGTTCTAGAGGAGCTGAAAGGAACAATTAATTCTTCCTGTAACTCCAAAAAGTCCCTTTTTATGACTTTAATCTGCATAGTTAAAAAGAACAAAACAATCAATTGCAGTGAAATGTATTTAGAAATCAAGTAGCATGTCTTTTTCTAGATGTCTTCATAGAAAGAAAATGTTTAACTGCAAAGTGCACAGTATATTAAAACACACATTTGGGAGTTCATTTCTCAAGGGTAGGGCTGGGAAAAATAAGACAAGGCTTCTCAAATATTTAAAAGAATATTAGTTACATTTCAAAACTTTACCACTGTAACACTTTAAATGCTTTTTTCCTTCAGATCAAGCTCCTCCAAATATTTAAGATGAATTTATCAAAAACTTCCTGCTACATTCTGATAAAGAAAACTAGTCCTTTGCCATTTCTTTTTTCGTTAGTTAGGCAAAGAGTTAAAAATTTCATAATATTGCTGAATTTTCAGTAGCAAACGCTGTACCGTTAATGCACTTTCATGATAGATGGTTGTTTCTGATTTGCAAGTTTCATTTTAAGTTAAATATACATTGATAAAGCATCCTTTTACAGCCCAAATATTCTTTTTTCTCATGCAAAATAAGCATGTTTCTTGGTCAACTGACATTTTGTTAAAATGGACTTGAGGTAGGCTATTTATGAATAATTAAGATTAAAATGTTTCTCTGATTCCCTCAATGCTTTTTTATTTTAAAACATTTATATCATGTCAAAATGGACTTATTCTTCCAAAGGTAACTTTCCATTAAAATAATGGAGAAAATGACATTTCTCATTTTGATAATAGCCCTGAGTTCTTAACTAAAGTCAAAGCCTTCTGTTGCAGAAGCATGGCATTTTTTAGGATTGATACCACTATGTGAATTCTTTGTAATGGTGTTAAAATACTTGATTTGAAGCATTTAAAACATGACAAATGAGATCCACTGAATTTCCATTTCAAAACAGCAGCCCTGACTAAACCTTCATTTTGGACTATGTACTTCACTCTGTTAAAACTGTTATTTATGCTTTTCTGTTATTTATGGTAAGAAAGTCTGGCAGATATTACTATTAATTAGACTTCGTTCAATTTTAAACTTTAGGAAATGTTCTCAAGAATAGCTTGCAAATGTATGTCCAAACTGGACATTGGTTATTTCATTTTTATTCCAAGAAGCAAAAATGCAAAATATTCTAAAAGACTGTGTTTTGCAACAGGAAAGCCCGATCAGATTGAAGGCTTTACATTTCTAAGAGATTTTAATTCAGTAAATATTGCATAAAATTAGAACCTTTACGCTCTCCTTTTTGAATACGAGTGCAAACGTTGCACTCAGAAACTGTTTCTCTGGAATTTCGTTTAGATGTTCTGATATGACTAGACATACAGCTTTTTCAGGAGCGAAATTATGAGAAATAATTATCTCTAATCTAATCAGTAGGATCTGAAAATGGTAAATGTTAGCAGCTTAATTCGTGATTCCTTAAAAAGCCTTTTGTATCACTGTTTAGACTGACACATTGAAGCTTCGCTTTTAAAGCAATAATTAAGAAATTGTTGACAGAAATTAAATGTCACTGACAATTTTAAACAATTGTAAATGTTCTTCACCCTTTCTTCCCTGAGGTTGAGCCTGACAAAAAGGGAAATCTAAACTACCATTAGAGAGGGGAGCACGAGTTTCCGGAATGGTTTTTTGCAGTGAAGAGATGTGATTCATATAAGTAATAAGCAAACCCCATGCTATGGATTTTTAAATGCCCTGGCTTGTAATCCAGAGGTTAAATGATTAAACCCATTCCTGCACTTCTCCGTTTAGCTGCAGATATGTTTCCCTGAATTTAGCTGTGGGCAATTTTAAGCTGAATAGGAACTGCTCTTTTATTTGTTATTAAAGTCCGTTGCTGTCTTTCAAAACTGTTTGTTACACATATCTGAACACATCCATGTGTTAAGAAAATATACTGAAATAAATACAAGATTATAAAAACTAGACAAAAATCACTCAGTGTTCATTTTTGCATGGCAAATTACTTAACGAAAATTGTAAATGGCAATACATTATTAAATCATTAAATACATTCATTATCTTTCTTGTACAAACTTAAGTACAAAACAAAACAAAACAAAAATATTTTCCTAACATTGCACATAATCCTTAAAGCAAAAGGAACTTGAAAGGCGGAGGCTGGGGGTGCCTGAGCTCAGGGTAACGAGAAGAACACAAGCATTGCTTCCTGATGAGATGCAGCCAAGTGGTCGGTGACGGTGAATGCGTCTCAGCCAGGAGCAGAAGCTCCGGCTTTGGAGGAGCCCTTTCGAAATGACACATAAGGATATATGTCCGTGGGAAGTTTGAAAAGGCACACAGGAGATAAAAGATATTTTAAAGCTTTCCCTCTCGATCTCTAATTACTCCCCATGAAAGCGGGAGGGGTGTCTGGACAGGAGTATCATAATTGTGCGCTGTTGCACTGTGCGCTGTGACTGTTTTGTTGTTTTGAATTCGATAATTCAGGTTAAAAGACAGCAGATACTGTAGCAGCTTGCAGACCCTCTGTACAGCTTTCTGGCTGGCAGGAAAAAGATCTGAAAGCTGAAATGGAAGAAGGTTTCTACATATTTTTCCCATTCAGGATCCTGCAACTGGCTGGTGAGCTGCATGACACTGAAAAAAACATGCAGGCTCCTAACAGGATTAAAGGCAGAGGAGAAAATACAAATCAAAAGCACACTGGTGTTTTCCAGTACAGTTTTGTTTTGTTCACAAAATAACTCTACCTGATACAATTTAATGCTGGGAAGACAAAGAGCGTGTGTTGAGCCCTACGTTCAGGGAGCTGCCAGCGGGGGGGAGGCAGGGTGCGTCCCCCTGCTTTGTGTCCCGCTGTGAAACCCGGCCGAGTGGTCCGACACGTACGTGGGAATCGGTTTTTAGCATGAACATTACTTTTGGCGTTGGGTACGTTCCTCAGTTTCTCCTTTAAACTAGCTTTCTGTTAAATGCAGACATATTAATTAATTATTCCTATGGCGTGTTGGAAGTAAACTGACCAATATTGCAATTTTAATGGAAAAGTTACAAACCCTGAGAACTTCATTTTACCATCATTATTAGAAACTCAGTCCCATGGAAGTTTTTACTGGGCAAAGACTCTCCAAGCTGCCTTATTTCACATCGCTGCCTTATATGACAAGGTGTTTCCTTAAGCTGTCCTAAAATCCATGAGTGCATTTTTCTGCTACGTGGTGTCACGGGGCAGAGAGTGAAACCTGCACTTACTGCATTCGGGCAGCCACGTCCGCTTCCCCGAAGCACACCTACACCACCACACCCCAAACAAGCTGCCGAATCACTTTCAGGACCAGGCTGTCCACAAAACAACATACAGCCAGCAGCACGAGCACAAGCCTCTTGCACGCACATACATGCTCCTTCGTGGAAACACCCAGACTTGACCGCAAGGAAATCAGAGGAAGATCCCCACCACGGAAGAAGACCCAACACGTAACCGAGACAGTTCACGTAGGATTTCAGCTTTCACTACGGACCACGACCACGAGGCAGCCTGGACAACGACGCGCCTTCAGCCCGCAGAGGCCTGATCAGCGGGGTCTGCGCCGCGGTGCCGCACGGCCGGCCGCCTGTCCTGCGGCCGCCTGTCCTGCAGCGTGCTCTGGGCACCACTGGCACGCTCCTGGCCGTGCCCATGGCACAGAGGGAGGCCGAGAGGAAGGCTGCGCAGGCTGTGACGGCTGGGGGTAGCTTATCTGACAGTTTAAGGAGAGCTTCTGTTGGGAGCAGTTGTCTCCCAAGCGGAATCCAGACTAAGAACAATTTAGGTTTGGGGATTTTAAGAGTAGTAAGGAAGGTACCATTCTATCCACAAGGCTAACTACCCCAAGGACGTTACCAGAAATGATATTATGTAGTACTTTCATAGGCAAAGCTCTAAAAGAAAATAAAATTTAAAAAGCAAATCTGTTCATTTGATACCAATCTGTTTTTTGTAGCAGCATGTGGAAATAAATAAAAAAAGGTTTAGGGCATGTTCTCAAGAAATAAGATACACTAAAATAACAGTGTGACAATTTGCTACCTGAAGAAGTTAGAGGAAGATGGTGTCCATAAGAAGGCAGCTTCACCCTATGTTCAAAACACACTTGTTTTTAATTTCCTTGAAATTAATTTCCTTGAAAAGTAAATCATACTTTTTCCCTCTCCCTCTTATTTCTGCCTTACCTGCCTTCCTCTACCACCAGAAAACAATCTTTTGTTTAATTAAGCTTAGCAGATCATCTACACTTTAATTTTTATTCACAGCTATATGATTTTTGTAGAAGTTTTCTTTCCACAAATGTTGTTCTTCCAGCAAGCAAAACAGCGGAGTGAGATTTACCATTTGTTTCCCAACAGTAATGAGGAAGCAGAAAGGTTTCTTGTTATACCACATTTTTACACAAAGCTTACACAATGACATTTAGGAAAAACTAAACCTAGAAGCAGATGGAGTCCCTTCCATCAGGCTGAAGGAGGTGCGGAAATTCTGTCGCTTGATATGGTTTTTATCTCCAGATCAGCTCTGGAAACTTCTTGCTCAGGATATTGGTTGAGGAAAGTTTCCTTCCCCCTTTTCCTTTCAGAATCGCTAGCTCTTGTGTTTGATGCGTTTTGGGTGAAATGTCAGGCAATTATGGTGATGTACTTGCTTTTATATGACCCTCTCTCTTCCCTCGATGGCTTTTAAAAACACACGTATCCCCTCCCTCCTCCCCTGCCCTTGCGTGGGTGGGAGATCACCGCTGGCCCAGGTGAAGGGAGGGCAGCCCCAGCCACATCTCCTGCTCCCAGAGAGACGCCGTGGCTACAGTAAATCCAAGGCGCAGTAATTCTGAAAATGATCGCATGCATTTTAAATAGCAATTTAGAGTGATTCTGCTACACATCCCTCAGTAGGGCCCAAACCAAATTACTTTCATTTTACTGTTTCTATGTTTATTGGGGCTGATTCATTACACAGCACAGAGTCTATAGGAACAAGCCATTTTTCAGCATAACAGGTTTACAGTAAAATTAGATTATGGTTTTATAAATCCCTAGGATAAAACCCCCATATATCCCATATGTGCAGAAAGGGACGCACTGCCCACAGTGTCCTCCTTTAGAAGGAATAGCTACTCTTTGGATTCCCCCCTTCTTAAACAGTACAGTTAAAGAGCTTTTTTTCTGTCAAACTATTGGCATGTGATTGCCACTACATCTTCCTTTATCCTCTTTAGTGTATTTATTTAGTCCCCTGAGGTCCTTTCCTTGTCTAGAAAGGAAGGCCTAAGAGACTTGATAGATGTTATTGCTATTGTCCAGGAGAATCTATGGGCTAGCAGACAGACGGTCCTGCGAGTTGTCATCTCCATCTTCTCTGAGCCTGGAACCCAGATACCCCGTTTCCTATGGCCAAGACGCAGGACAGCATAGCTGGAGGAGAAGGAAAGCACGAATCTAGCCTGAAAAGAATACTTTTAGATTGAATGAAATACACCACCCACAAAGACAGAGAGAGCAAGACCTTGGGAAACCATGGGACTTCTTTCTTTCTTTCTCTGTTTTAAAGAAAAACACTGTTTTCTCTTGGCCTTGTTAAAAAACAATTCCCATTTAAGCAGTGACAGGCAGGACTCTGTAATCTGTACATACAATTTAATCCTTTAAAGAATCAGCAGAACCCACATCAATCAAGCCTTCATCAACTTGTAAAAACAATATTTTGATTCAATCAGATTCAAAGCCCCGAAATTCCCAACTAATTAATGCAGGGTCACTCAGAGGCTGTGAAGCAATGGCTAGCAGAGTGGTCAAATATTTACCCCTCAACACAGTAGACATTAGGACAATCAAAGGACCTGAAGAGTGGGCAAGAATAGATAATGTGACTCTCACTGCAGCAGGTTTCATTCACTAGAAGTATTTGGATAAAGAATTATTACAAAGGAGAGAAAAAAAGAAACTGAAGCCTCTGCCGTAAGCAGCGTTCTCACATCCTGCTCAAGGGCTGTTAAATGGTCAGTGACCCAGGCAACATCCTTCTCATTTTTTGGTTTTTAACATGCATGTCTCCAGACAGTTGAGTTGTTTTCGTTATAGTCCTTCCTTATAACATTCACAATAAATTACATTATAAGAATGTTGGCAGCAAAAAATTACTGAAGAGTCCAAACCACTAAGACCTTCTGGCCTGCTTTGTGTTCCTAGAAATGAGTCTTGAATTCAGCTTTTGCCTTTAAATATTCTTAAAATATAATCCCAGCATCCAGGATATTCTATGCACAGTGGAAATTTTCACAGCGTGGAGGGGGTGCCCGTGTGTGCTGCACACACCCGTCTGCCAGGTCTCACCTCTCAAGGTGATTCTTTGGAGTTCATTTGATGCAGCTTTAAGCGCTGCCTTCCGAGAAAAAATATTTTTGTATGTTTCTCTCCAAAGCTAAAATTTCATTGATTCTTTTAAAATGCACTCATTACAAGAGTCATAACTTTTATGACTAATGCATAATATATATAATCATATATGGGTACCTGGAGCCTACATGCAGCTGAGTGCATCTTTGAGCTCATGTGTATATGCGTGAAGACACACAACATACACCTACCCTACGTGTGTGTGCGCACGTGTGACAGAAGTGGAAGACTGTATGTCAGAGAAAAATACGAATACACCTGGAGTGTTGGTCTCCATGACATCTGATCACTAAAAACCAGATCTTTCGAGAGAGAGGTATTTTTACATTTCTTGGCAGAGGGGGATCCTGGAAGTGCTGCACCCACTCACAGCCATTTATCCTTTGCTAATAGCAGCTTCATTAAAAATACTTGCTGTCATGGACCATATCCTGTCTTTCCAGGACACCACCACTGCAACAGATACTCCAAAAACGTACAAGGAAACGACTTGCTGCAAAAAACCAATGGAGCGGATTTCACTTTTCCTTTCAAGATTCCTTTTGGGTTATTGTGCTTTTTTCATATTTATGTAATGCATTTGCACTCTAGAGCTACAGAAGGGACAGAAATGGAATATATTTTGCATTATGTTGCTATGACTTTTGCTTCTGTGTTCAAATTCATCATACTGTGAGATGTACTCTGGATAGACAGACTTTAGATTAATGATTATGCAATTAATATGTGCTCTTCCTTCCACAAGAAAGTCTTCCAAAAGTTTAAGAGCAACCATTTAATAATTCACAATTTTTACATTGCCTATGTTTTGAGACAGCTTGGGAAGGAATTATACACTCAAAGGAATTTTTAAAAAGCTGTTTTGTAGAACCCATGCTGATGGTATTTTGCTGGAACAACCGTCAGTGCCTGGTTATACCAAAATGTATTTTAGGAGGATGCCCTCTCCCAGAATACTATAATAGTAGTAGTAGTAATAATAGTGATAATGAAGAAAGAGATCCAGATAATGCCACCTGAAAAAAATATATTTCAAGAAATCATCACTAATCTTTTCCTAATCTTACTCTCATCTGCGTAGGAAAGACCAGACAAATAACTCGGGGTTGAAGGAGTACTTATCTATTTCCAGATGTATGTCTTACAATGGAGAGACAAAAATTATCACACCTACTTCAAATGTTCGGTGTAAAAACCTGGATTAAAGCATCTCCTCTTTAACATACATTATTACTACTACTCCTATCATAAAACAATATATGAAATCCTATTTGCTTTCCCAGACTACTGTGATTTCCTTGTATTTTTGCACTTCACAAACCACCAGCAAAGAAGTTGGCTTGGTCGATTTTGAGACAGTTTCACATTCCGACTCCAAGCGCTAGTGCAGTCCTGAAGCGTGTGGCATCCTAAAAATATTCAAACCTTAAAAATTGCAACCGCATATGTCATTTTTGCACTGGGTTGACCTTTTCAGCAGACAGGTCATTCTGACACATAAAAGGAAAAAGAAACAGAGCCGCCTGCTCCATGCTAGGAACTGGGACTGCATGTGCTATGTTGGGATTGCTAAAAGAATGTATAAATGAACTTGTTGCTACAAAACTGCATTATTTCCCGTTTCCCTCTATACTCCACCTGGAAAACAATGCAAACTGCTCAAGTTACTACAGACAGAGAAATTCTGGGATAGAAGCAGTATCCCTTGATTTTTTGAGGAAGAACAAATCCACTGTGGAATGCCTCCTACTCCCAGCGGCTGCACCGACTGGTATTTTCAGGCGGAAGGGTCACTCCGCAGGCCCTCAGGCAGGGCACGGCTTTCATTCCCTGCCTGCTTTACAGGGTATGTGGCTGACACAGATTTTCAGAGGAGGTGGCACAACTCCAAATTCAGTTGTTGATAGGCAAGCATGAGATGAACGTTCTTGCCATACATCCATCTTTATAATTTACCTTCTACAGGTTTCCATTCAGTCAGGCATCTGAACAGGAAAATTACAAAATATTTTCAAAATCTCTATGCCATTGAGAAAAGGTAAGAAACTAACCAAAACCATCTGAAAAATTTCCATACAACAGCGCAGGCCTTTCTTTCTTCTCCTTTAATTTGCCAAATTGTGGCTGGTAAAAGAAAAAGCACTGATCAACATTATAAACTCCATTCCCACATTACTGACTCATTTTTATTTGGACAGAGAACAGATAAACGTACCGATGCATAGAAAACCTGATGCAGGGACAGAAAAATAAATTATTTCATCTGCTGGTATTCACAACAGGCACCCACCTACAAAACTGTTCAGGTCACCGGAGAAGCTCTGGGCACAATGTGTTACCATGCACAGGGTTACTTTGAAACAACTTATAAAATGGCTGGAATATTTTATACATTTTTCCTTTATCATTCTTCTCTTTGGGTTTTGCTTACATTCCCTTTTGCTATCAGACTGAGGGTGATAAATTGAAGACAAAAAAGTGCACATTTCTCCGTGTCTTTTAAAAAGCACTTGAATAAATATTATCCACGCAGCCAAGTGTGTCCTGCATTTGAATAGGTGCAAAGCAGTAGGGATGCCACTGCAGAGACACACCTGCCCTGCAGCTCTTGGTGCCCACGCAATCGATATACTGAACAATGACGTATATTAGCACATTTTCATGTCAAAATTTATAGCTCTTCTTGAAAGTGTTACTGTTTCAGTTTCACCTTAGATATTAATCTAGCATCTAATCCATAACTGTGTGTAAATATGCACATTTGGGGGATTATTCTTAGATAAATCCAAAGATCTTTCTTTCTCTTGGTGGCATTCCTTCAGTAATTCTGCAAACCAACCTGAACTGCTGCATAAGGTAGTGCAATGGGATGAGGATATTCTTAAGCTTTAAAATACAACAGAAAAACAAACTTTAACAATACATCGCAGATAAATGTCCTAAGTGCCCTGGATATTAACAGAAATATTACCTCACAAACAGAAGTTCTATCTCCTAACACTTTTGCCACTAGTATTTCAATGTAGTAAGTACCAGAAAAGAAGGACATCTGAAACCTCTGCTGGTAAAATATATTCCCAAGAGGAAAAGCTTTTTACATCCTATTTCAATGCAAAGTGTGCCCCTAATATCAAACTCTCCCCATTTCTTCTTGTCCCAGAGCTTCTCCTGAAGAACAGGACGACAGATAGGGTACCAGAAAAATCTCTCACCATGACGTCTCTGAACTGTATCAGCTCCTGATCTTTCCTGCACCATTGTACAACAGCCCATGTCCCACCCCAGCCACCAAAACTGTCACCTGCCTTTGGACCTCTCCACTTACTGTTTTCTCCCCCCGGATCCTGCAGGTCACCAAGTCTGTCACCCCACCTTGCATCGGGACACAAAGATATTGCACTGACACTGCCCGTCTTCCCCTAGTCAGCAGATGCGTGCCTTGCGCTTTTACCTACGGTCAATATTTCTATCACCTTGCCTTGTGCCACTGCTACCAGAGTTGTCACCTTGCCCTCTAAGCTTGTCCTTGTACATCTCCACACAGCTTATGTCTCCACTCATTGCATCTCTCTCTTCATCCTGCTTCCACAATCAGCATTTCACTTCATCTTTACTCCCAGTGACATCCATCATGGGTTTAGTATCAGAAATTCTTCTGGAAATTAATTTTTGTCTCACTGTCTGAAAGAACAGGGTTTTTTCTTTCCCCCACCAGAATTAAAGAGCTTAAATAGAACAGCAAGATAGGCACATGCCAAGACCAAGTAACTGTCATTGCTATATGGGCTAGCTCATTTTTCTCTTTATGATCCTCGCTATATATCTAAAACTAGGCTGTAAGCTCTCTGAAGTAGGGCTTGGTTTTTCTATATGCTCCAGTAAAACAAATTACATAATAAAAATAACTGATGTTTGAAATGTAATTGGTCACTAGAATTTGCAAATCAGTAAGATAAAACTAGAACAGCTCTGTAAATCAGTAGGTGATGAATTGGCCCAGAGTAAAATAAGCTGAGCAGTCCCTGTCAGTATGTCACACAGTACGTATATTTACAGTTCAGAGGCACTCTGCCGCCTGAGTAGAATTTGCAGATTTCTGATTCTAATCTCCAAAAGCAAAAGACTCCGCACAGAACAACAGATGGATTATCAGCACAGGGTGTCTAGGAAGTGCTCACACCCCTGCTCGGAGGTTAACATTTGATTTCTCTATTGTACGGTCATCTTTGACTGAAAGAATCAATATACAAAATTAATTCCTAGTTCTCAACATTACCTTTTCAGTTGCAGCTACAAAAATAATTTGTTGTTCAAAGCAAATAAGAAACAAGCTAAATACTACTACTGCCATGACTAAAATTTGAAAACGAAATAAAATAACTGCAGTAAAATACTCCCCCCCCCAAAAAAAAAACAACCCACCCTCATGTAAAAATTAGCCTTTCCTCTACTGCAATAAACTCTTCATTAAACGTCAGGTTTAAAGATCTCATAGTATACCAGATGCCCGTAACACCTTTGGTCACAAGATGCTGACGATTCCATAGCCTAAAGGGCTGGATTGAAACAGCTCTACCGAGGCCTTCAGATGTCAGCCAGTCCGCAGGGATACACCGTCGCTTTTTTTGTCCCTTCCATCCCAGAGCAGTCAGGTTTTACAACCAGAGCGCAGCGCTGAATACAGGAATATGAGAAGGGAGTACGGCCTAACTCATAACTCACCTCTCACACTGATTAGTTACCCACTTCAGCGGTCTCTGAACGTGGTCTTTTGATCGCTGTTAGTCCATGTGGGCAACAAATTGTTTCAATATTGAGAAGTATAATGTTTTTAATTAAACGCATGGTGATAGTGCTTATAGTGGTCTGTGAAAAATACTGAAGGCCAGAGTGACCATCACCAGACCTCCATCACCCACCCCTGCCACAGCTATGGAGAAGGCCTGGGCTCCTCAGACTGAGAAATCAGAATATTCTGGCTACTTCTACCTGTATTTTGGAGGCTCACTAAGAAGATACAAATTCCACTGGATTTTGGGAATGGGAGCCGAGAGCGATCACCTGAAATGCTGGTGAGCTCTCTGGCTACAGCTACGTCCAGCTACAGCTGGATGACAAACTTCTTGCCATGCCTTGATTCTCCAATATACAAACTTGGGTTTCGTAACACTTAACTCCCCCTGCAAAGCACTCCAAGACCTAGAGATTAAGATTATTGTGAAGAATTATATTAGACAGTAGTTAAAAGCAGTTTAAAATCTTGCTTCCAAGTGTTCTCTCTTGCTCATTTTTTTCGTGGTATTGGGCAAATTACTTAACCTATTTCTTGCTGCCTTCTGCATCTATTCTTAGTAATGATGATAAAAGTCTGTATCTAAATTTAAACATTTATGAAGAATTTTCACAACTTCCTTGTAAAATGCTTTAAAGAGGGCAAAAGGTCACTACTTTCAGTGATCATTTGGAGTGGCTTTTTAACTTCTGAAACATTTGATTTTTACTCTTGGCCTACTGGAATGAAGTGATTTTGCTGTGTCTGCCCAGAGCTGGTTCAGCGGAACCTCATGGCACTGCCTGGGATTCTGTTTGTAGGACGGCACATGGTGGTGTCACAGGTCAAGGCTCTTCAACACGCTGACGATGCTGACATTCAGAGATGGTTATTTTAAGCTTTAATTAACACAGGGGCAGTTTTACCATGGAATCCAACTTTGCTGTCTTGGACGTAGCGGTATGAAAACCATTTGTGCAGTAATGGCAGTAGTATCAAAAACATTCGCTATTCTGTGTACAGTATAATGTACAGTATACAAGAAACGGTGTTCTGGATTTGCGACGGGAGTTCTTCCTTTGAATGTGTTATTTTGGGTATCTCCAGTGCATACCAACATAGGCATTGTTGTTGCACTCAAAGAGAGGCTTCAAACTGTTTGGGTGCTCTTTACATTTGTCTGAGTGAGTTCTCCTTCAGCTTACCTTTCCTGCTGTTCAGTACAGGCTTTGAACAAACATATACAGAACTGTTCCCAGGCCGTTTTTAGAGAGATCAGCAAACCCCTTTACACTAATTGTTCTAACACAAATTAAAGCTAACCAACAAATGCAACCAAACCGTTCTTTGTCCTCATCCAATAACAGTAGCCCCCCACCCCCCCCTTCTTCTTTATGGATAGAAATGGGCAGAAAGTATTTTATTTTGCTCTAGAAATCTCTATCAGCCTATACCGAGGAAGACAAAAGGACAGATCGCTAATATCAACTTCTATCCAACTCAAGGCCATCAGAACCTTGAAGGCAGCATGAAAACGAGACACAGACTTGCTCTGACTCTCAGCCTGAAGGCATGCTGCAGGCACGTGGCACATCCTAGCTTGCAGGTTTTTCCAGAACTTTAAGCAATATAGGTTACTGTGTGCTAGAACTGCTCTCTGTGAAGCCAGACATAAAGGCAGCTGCAGTGAAGAAATCAACACTTTGCACTGCTTTCAGCAGTGTTACTGTACAGCCCGTGGTCCTCCATGGAGCTAAAAAGAAACTATTCTCTCTTTGCATCTCATCCATTAGTACAAAGTGAACAAGAAATCTATAAAGGATTAATTAAGACCAAATGTGTTAAATAAAGCATCTCCTTCAACAGTCAAGGATTATATCTCAGCATTTTGTAACAGTCTTAGGAAGCACAGATTTATATAGTGGGGAGAGGAAGAAAGGGAGGGAGGATGCAACATTAAGGTGGCTTTAGCCAAGGCAGCACTGAACGGCACCGTGCGGTTGTCATCACGCGGGAGCACTACCTTCCTTACCTTCTGCTCAGGTCCGCTGCCAACTGTACTTACTGCACCTTAACCGATTTTTGGTCTATTATTTGTTTCATATATCTATGTCTGTATCTGAAATGGAGAAAAATAAGTATTTTCTCCAGTAAGCTGTCAACCCAACTACCATAGAGACCCAAAACTCTAATCCTATCTACATTACTGTCTACTGTGCAAAGAAAAGCGAGCCCGTTTCCGAGATGCTTATTTACCTAATAGACTATAAAAGGTATCGAGGGAGTCATTCCATTCAATTGGGTCAATCTTACGTATGTAAATATGTATTTAAATTTGGTAAATATGTACAGTATTTAGAGCATGTGGAGAATGATTCTTCTGTGGAATGGGGCACCTCTTTCAAAAAGGTTTACACTACTCCAGATAAATTAAACTCCTTTACACACCAATAATGAAAGCTGAAATCTGCTGGAAAAGAGATGCCCTCTTTTGTTAACTAATTTGAGTAAACATTGCTGAGCTTTGCAGCATTCTAATTGCAGTTATTAATTAAACGTATTTCAGTAAGATTAACTTAGTGGATTTGAGATAATATCTAATTTTAAGGGTAGAAATAAACATTCAGTTTCACATGGGAAATGATTCATTCATGAAAACAATTTCATTATTTAAGGAGTATATATGTATATGTTTGCCTACATGCATGAACCCCAACTATGGAAAAAAGCATTACATACACGTGCATGTGTTTCTCTTCCCTGCCCTTAAAATGCAAAAATTTCCTAACAATAAAATTATCGGTAACATTTTTCTGTTCATCCACTGGAAAAAACCAAATTATTGGTAAAGTCCCTTCTAGCTAGAATACCTTATAGGAGAATAAATCTGTTGATACTAAATTACTCTTCCCACTGCTCTACAACCCTGAATTTGTTGTTGTGCAACTAGGCTAAGCAGACTTTTGTTAAAAAAATAGTTTTATTAAGAGTTCTCCAAGTAAACACATCAGACTGCTTGATACATACTTGTTAGAACTCTTAACAGAACAGTTCTGAAATAAATATATTTTTGAGGTACTTATGTCAGTACTCATTTTTGTAGGAGAAGCTCTTCCACCATCCAATGGCTTATTAAGGAATAATGGAAGGTGGGAGGGGGGACACACAGGAAATCAGCATATTTCAAGGCTTAGAGTGAAGAGGTTTTCAGCCACGGTGAAAGCTCTGGAGGTTTCATTTCACAGAAAATTCCTCTCTAGTCCAAGTTCACACCTCGCATAGTCAGTATCAAAGTGCTATGCAATGAGAAACACATTAGACTACACTTATTTGTATTACACCCTAAACAGCAAGTCTAAATAATTTAGGATTTCTACAGCTTGAAGGGAAAAAAAAAGAACCAGTTACCATTTTTAAAGTCTGAAAGTGCGTGCTGTTGGGCCTCTTAGGGACATCAGCTTCCCTTGGATGAATGACACGGTATGCATAAGAAAATACACCACCTTTCCATCGCCCTAATAGTCAAAGTTACTTCGGGGGGAGGCAAGCAAAGGAGGCAGGGAAACCAGTTTGGCTCTTGGCTCAACTTTCCATAGTAAAAATACAAAAAAGATAAAATACAAAATTGAGGCTTGGACACAGATCAGTGATAACCAGAGAGTCAAGAACTCGGACTGGTGCCCTGTGGCCCTGCAGTGCCTGTGCAGGCACGGTGCCAGGCACGCGAGGGCAGGAGCCACTCGCCCGGGCAGAGGGCGACGGAGCCGGAACAGGGCTCCCGCAGCCGGGCAGTCCCGCTGCTCGGAGCGGCCACCCCGAATCACGCGTTACCCCAGCTGGAGCTAAGCTCCTGCATGCTGTTTATGAGGATCCATTTATTTCATCACATTTATGAACATGTAAATGTCATTTCGTAATTTCCCATTCTAAAAAGAGAAAGCAGTATGCCAGAAGTGTCCACCCTTTTTGGAATTTCCAGATACACAGTATTTATATATGTATGTATATTACATATACACAGTGTGTATATATACATACTCACTTATTGATAAAAGGAGGTATTTAAAAACACATAAAAATCAAACAGCATGTTTACATTTTATTAAAGGTAAACGGTGCTGATACATTTCTAAATATAGTAATGGAAATACCTTAATTTCTGTCTTCAAGTAGGCTTGTGAAAACTAAGTAAGAGTATAACCCGGATCTCCATATGCCCGAACCAAACCCCTATATTCCTGTTAACATTCAAGTAACTGACAGCTGAGGTACGGAAACATTGGGAAGGTGAGACAGTCCGTATGAGTTACAGAATTGACCTAACAACTGAAACCGTCCAAAAGTATGACTAATTTTCTTATCATTACCTTTTTTTCCCTTAATATAACAATGCCCAGCATACCGATCATAGCAAAACCTGGAAAGGGTTGCAGAACTTTTTTCTAGGTTCTTGTGCTAATTGTGACTTACTCCCAAGGAAACTGAGAAATGGCTCCGGAGAAACCCGGTCTCTGTCTGACGTCTACTGTTGTGGATTCAAGAGGTTCAGATGATACACGGAGAAGCAGCTGAACTTTCCTATAACGCGTATTGGTTCTTTTCCCCTCTGAGGTGAGTGACTATTCTTGACCAGTGAGGTTCTGCGAGAACCCATGTATTGGAGTATATTTGGGTCTAGGTCCAGCTCTCGTAAGTGGAGCCCCTGTTTGCTCAGCTGGTGTAAGCAATACTGCTTATTCATTTCATAGGACTGTGCTATGTCAGTCTGGAGAGAATGTGGGTCGCCTAATATTAGTATAATAATAAAATCAGCTTTTGCAATCAGTCCCGACACCTTCAGTTGACTGCTGTTTTCCATTAAAATCTTCTCTTAGATCAAGTTATGCAATGAAATTCAGCTTTCTGCTGCCTCCATTTTCAACAGATTATAATGAACAACATCTTACGTTTGCATAATACCTTTAGTAGTGTGTCAGAAAAGAATAAAGTACTCTTTCTAACAAAAGCCTGGTTAGAGTAGAAGACACAGAGAAATCAAGCAAAAAAAAAAATCTTATGAACTAGTATTGAATTTCAACATTCTACCTGCTTATCATATAGTATAAATAATTTACAGTTGAAAATCTTATTTTCAGAAATGTTTACTGACACAGCAAAAATTCATGTGAGAGGTTACTGACATGGCATGTAAATGCACACCTGAAAAGACTAGAGTGATCATGAAAAGGATGAGAAAAGAATTAATCTCGGGAGAACATCAGCTAAGAAAATACATTGTCCTGAATAAACTGTCTGGTAATTAACAGCTCAGGTACCGGAGTCTCCTTCATTCAGATCTGTCCCATGGTAGACTTCTGTAGTATAGACTTCTACTACTTCCAGTCTTTGATCTAGTTTATATTTTGATTTGAAAGATATGAAGAGAAAATTGCTAAGAAAAATCTACCAGGATAGGGAAACAAATTTTTTTTCAGGTCTTTTTAATTTATTCCATTGAAATGAGCTTCGTGGTTTTGAAAACATTAAATAATCCAACATACTGGAGGAGTACTGAATAGAGCGGGCAGAGGCAGGGCCGTCGGCGCTGGGTGCCTGGAACAACGCGCCGGCAGGGAGGACCAGGAGGGCGGCTGGGGCCTGGAACAGCAGGAGCTGCTGCAGTGGGATCTGCACACAAAGACGCGTGAGGCCCACAGCTGGAAATACTAACGGCAGCAGCAGCAATGTGTGTTTGTCACTTGCGTTAACCAGCTCACGCTTTCATGAAACAAAAAACCCCCCAGTTAAAGATCTAAAGATGTTAATTTCTGTAACTCTCCTTGGGTAAAAGAAACCTATCAACAAGAAAAATAAAAAAAAAATAAAAATCATGTTAAATCCGGTCTGTTTAATTTTGCAATGGCTGTTCTAGTGCACAAATGTTAAAAACTACCTTTCTGAAATGGAGTGGCATTATCTCACAGCTCGCTCTCAACTATACACCCAAAAAAGGGACTTTTGCTGGAATAGTCAGCCAAAATGGGAAGACAGTAATCAGAGGACAAGAGGAGGCTGCGACAGCGGGGGGCGGCGGTGGGGCGGGGTGGTAAGTTGGTGTAGAAAACCACGGACAATCGTAAAATCCAAAAGCCTGTACCTACAGTGCCGCACAAGAACCGAGAGACAGCCGAGCCGCAGCCGCCCCAGCAGCACCGGGCAGACGTCCCCCGGCTCTCCTGCCTGCATTCCACTCTCCACAGCCACTCGCGTATTTTCAGTAACCATTACACCTTTGAAAGTGAAAAAAGCCTTGAGTGAAAAGGTTTGTTACTTAATACAAAACTAGTTCAGGGAAAGGCATAAAAGCTACACGAAATTTTAAATGCAATTATCTTAGATTAGAATATTTGGCTTGAAAGATCTGGAGGGTATTGTTTTTGATAAGCCAGAGCCACTTGACAAGGCCTGTCACCACTCCAGGTCTCTCTGTTGTCAACTAAAGATGAAAGGACATCACAAAGAATTAACTTCAGCTTTTAAACATTTTGAAAATGTCAAAGAGGTCATAGCTGATCTATTTCCTTATACAGCATATTCACTTGATGAAATTTGTGGTAACAATGTGTTTTTACTTTTCATTCAAATTGGTCTAAAATCCTGGTAATTGATCACAGACTAATGAGAGCTGACACGGGACCGGTGCGATTGGCTGAGCTTTGTATCAATCACAGCTGCTGCCAGTCCACGCTGTGCATATTAGACTTTCTAATGGCACTAATTGGTGACTACAGAAAAAAACTGCTAAATCTCCTAGTGTAGTTTCCAGAACCATTTATTTGGTTTCCAGTTACACTAAAGCCAATTTAAGCCCTTTTATAACTAACACCTTCCTACATATAGGACCTATTGTTCATGCCTTCTCACAAGCCATCTAAATAGTCCTTAAAATATTCAGTGAGATGACTCTAAATTAAAAATGGGTCCAATCTGTGAAACAGCAGAAGTAAAAGTAGAAGCTAAATATTTGTATTGACCTTTTAGGAGCATTAGGCAAGTCAGTAAAATATCTTAAAGGCATCTTATTATGCATATAGAGGCTAAAATTTTAAATCCCATTTAAAATAACACGTGACCACATTTGCTAGAAAGTGATTTTATATTTCCAGAACATATTAGCATCTCTAAATATGAAAGTTATCAGTTAAAACAAGTTGAAATGCTGTTGTATCATGCTAATTCTTCCCCCACCCCCCATATGATTTGGAGAGAAAGGTCAAGTCTGCTGTCACTTCCCTCTAACTGATGCTCAGAGACCGTGTGCACTGAGCATGATACATTTAAAAGAAACCAAGCAATCGGCCATTTTCTGCATCAACTGTATTAATCATAAACCCTCCATCTTGAGCTAAAACAAGAGATTAGGTGCACAGGAATAAAGGCAGAAAGTTTTCTCTCTGCTCAAAACTGAAGAATCCTTTTCCATTTTGGACACGTTCCTTACGCTGTGCAAAAGGGTAATAATATTAACTGTAATTTGTAAGATAGCCTGCCAAGGAAACAAACATTTAACTACAGATAATCTGTACAACTGACACCTGTGTTCAGGATAAACAACAGGATGATACAGAAAAAGCAAGTGCAGTGAACACCAATGTAAAGATACGGACGGGGAATGCTGCTGCACACCTCATTTTTTCCTGCATACTTGCACATTTTTTCTACACACATGCATACATATGTAAGAACACATATTTATATAAATCTTTCGTTAACCACAACATATGACTTATGTATATATATGTTTTTTATATATATATGCACACACACACACGTGCGTGTGTATACAGAGAGAGAGAGAGAGAGAGAATACCTGAGATGAGAACACAATGGATGGAAAGTGGCACTAAGCAATGTGAAATATTTTGTATTTCAAGCCATAATAATAAAAAGAACAAGACAGAGAGACAGAAGTAAAGTTTAGAACAAGCAAGTGCTAAGGTTTAGAACAAACAGACCTAATTATGCTGTTTGTTCTCCAACCTGAGATAAAAATAATCCTTAACATATTAACAGGACTGTTCAGCAATACTTCATATATTCCACTAAGAAATTTGTATTTGCTTAGTGGAAATAGCTTAGGAGAAACAACTATCACCCATGTTTCTCTCATACATTTAAAATGGAGGGTACGTGCAGGAAAACAGATTTTAATAAAGCTACAGTCTGCATTTGCAATTATATGCCAAAAAAAGAAATAAATTACTGTACAATTACTTAAATATATTTCTTTAAACTGTTTGGCAAACTGAACAAGGTCACATCATCTGTACAGGCATGGCTCGCTAAATCTTTATTAAGCTCCCTATCGTCAGAAGGTAAGACAACTGCAGTACTGGCTGTAGGCTTTCTGAACGAGGAAAGGAACAATTCCCAGCAAGATCTACAGACGTCACCCAAGGTAATTGTTCTAAAGCCTTTCCATTCAAAACTGTCTCGCTTGTATTTTAACATGTTTCACTTACGTGAGCCACTGTTACGCCACAGGTAAATTTGATCCCAATTCAATTAGTCACTGGCATCAGTAGCACTTCAGCATACAATGACACGCAAGTACCATCGGGGTGCTCTGCCACACACAGACACCTGAAGCACGCATTTTATCACTCTGGCCACCCTGTTAACCAACAAGTTCCTTATACAAATTGCAAAGTAATCTATCTAACTGTATTTTCATAACCTATTTGTGAGGTACACATTCCCCTTTCTCACCCTTATTTAATTGATATGTAGATTCAGATCTGAGAAGTAATGCAGTCGAGTCCACAAGGAGCGAATGGTAGAGCAGCAGATGAGAGAGGTGTGGTATAAGGTTTTCGATGCACCAAATTCAGATTGTACCAATACACTGACCCCCTTCAACAACAGTCTGTCCAAAGTAAGGAGAGAAACGCATAAATGAAATATTTATCTTCAAGACGCTGATATGTACGTTACTGAAAGTTAACACACAAAAGCCTTAGTTTGCCCATTTACATGTACTGAGAGCTCAGATCGACGGGCAGTGCAACAATCCCTCCCCCCTCCAATGCATTAGTGCTAGAATATATAAAACAATCTAGAAGGTAGGGAGGCTGATCACCTTGCTCGCTCGCTCGCTCCCTCTAGGCAGATTTTGTAACAAGCAAAGGAAAACTATAACCATTGGTGCTTTGTTGGTTGTTGCCTACTTCGAGCTAACTTGGACTGTGAAGTTATTCTGCATGTGCACGTAGAAAGGAGATTTTATGAAGAGAAGAGAAACGAGGAGCCATTTGCCAAGGCAGTCTCACTGAGGAGTGAGGAACTCATCACAAATCTTATCAGAAACATTTTTAAGTGATCCTTCCAAAATTTCTACCAGGTTCTCAAAAAAAGAGCAAAACTCTTTTAAAACTCAATGCATGTTGAAAAAAACAAGCCTCTGCAAGAAGCAGCAAGGTCGCCTTAGCTTTCTCACTTTCTTTTAGGCCAAAATATATCGCACTGACATTGCAAGCATTTTGGCATAGCAACTTCTAAGAAAGGAGGAGGAAAGCCCTCGCAGAATATAATTTCCTCATCAAATTCTATTTAATGGCAATAATATGCATTTTCTATTTTCAGTCCTAGGATAAAAAGTCAGGCAAAATAATGTAAAGGCATTTCACATACTGCAGGTGAACTCTGAAGCCCTGTTTTCTAATTAAGAGGGTTTGAGGTTAATCACTTTAAAATTGCATTGATTTATATAATCATTTTGATTCAGTGAGGGAATAAATTGAAATGAATTATGAGGTACATCTTAAGTATACATCCTGTTTCGCTGCTTGTTCAAGATTTGGATATAATATAAGGAAAAATAACGCTCATCCAGTGGAATTCTTCTGGATCTACAGCACTCCCAGTGCCAAACAGGCAAAGCAGAGTCTCTGAAATAATACTTTGAGCAAGGACAGATGTGAAAGAACAACTCAGTTTATCAACAGTTAATAAATAGAAACTGAAAAATATTAGGACTTTATATAATTCATGTTAGTATGTTGCTTAATCCTGTTGTCTTCAGTATTGGAACAGAATTACTCTAGCACTAAAGCAACAAAGAATGAGATTGCTCCCGAAAGGAATCATGGCACTGTTCTTGTCCTTGGCTGTTCTCACATTTGCTCTGCTTTACTTCTGTCTCATCAAAACACAAACTGGGATCCAGGTCCCTCTGGCAGTTGTACATGAATGCACACACAGAAAGCACTGGTCAAATTAAAAGCTCCTTGGAGCAGACATTGTATGCTTTTAGAATATATGGGCACGCATGCAAATAACTTAGCAGAAGGTACAGCAGGGCTCCAGTCCCTGACTGTAACCCTTGGTTTTGGGGCTATCAATACAACCAAAACCAGCAGCAAAGTACCAGTGGGATAATCTAGCACTTAAACATAAAGCAGAGACTCTGCTTCTAATGACGTTTCTACCATCATCTTCCTTCCACAATCTTGATATTCAGAGATCCTCCCTTTCTCTTTTTAGAGCACAAGTTATCTTGAGGTAACTAAAGTCCCATTTAAAAGCTGATTTTACTAAATTGAGAGGAATTTGATTAAAGCATTCTAATCTGCTCCACGTTAGCAACCTTCATAATCGATTTTCACCTCCTCGAGTTTTCTGGACATACCAACTCCCAGAAATTTGATGCTCCAGCACTAGAAATCCCAACTGCTGGAAGCCTGACACAGAATTTATTACTATCAACACGATCCTTTCTTGTTTACAATGTATAACACCCAAAGGGCTATAACAGAATCTGGTCCACAAGGCAGTGAACGATACACAAATAAATAAAGCCACAGGGCAGATTATTTGCTACTATACAGCACTATTGCTTCACTGGCTTCGATAGAGTTGTTTGTACCAGTTTACTAGCAAAGAATCTCTCCCAGAACAATAATATGATAATGATTGTGCTCATACAGCTCTGTCCATGTGAATTCCCACATACGTTTCTAGTCATTCATTAATTAGAGCTTCTAAAACTTTGAGTTTGTGACATGCAGTGGCAATATCCCCTTGTGTCCCATAAAATGCAGACACGTCCAATACCAGCGATCAATATTTTAGGGAACAAAATACCGTACTATTCTATAGCCAATACTAGTTGCTGAAGCACCAAAGTATTCCCCAGAAATCTTTGACCAGCACTGAACTAGCAGAGTCTCGCTTGCTTTCAAGCAGATTACAACATAAGGTGGTACACTGCTGCTAGTACATCAATCACGCCAGGAGATTAAAGCACCGAGAGTACCTTCCTTAAAATGAAACCCTGCATTCCTGGACTCAACAGGAGGAACTCGGACTGGAAGGGCTTTGGTTTCAAAAAGCAGAATATTTTTTGTGAACTTAAACAAGTATTACCGCAGCATAGTGAATCCAGAAACACTCATTTATTTGGAATTAACACTAATTGCATTTGAAGACAAAGACTTTAAAGATTAAAAAAAGGCAGACAAGTAAACCTCACTCCCAGACATGCTGTGACTGCTCTAAAAGGCCCATATTTTTTTCCATATGCCTCATAGTTGTATTTCCTTATGCAACTGTATTAGAGATTTAAAGTTCTGTAGTTGACTTTAGCTCTCAGTCTGACTTTTTTTTCCATCTGCTTTTATTTTGGCATCAGACTGGAAAGGATTCTTGAATAGACACAAACACAAGTAAAATCTGGTCATTTCCCCAAACCAAGATGTACAGACAATGGATGTTTAAGTCCCTCTTCTTGGGTGTCAGCTCCCGGTGAACGCCTTCCTGTTGACAACCCAGCATCTCCTTTGAGCATACCAAGCTTGTAACTGGGTTTGCCCTCTAAAAAAAGAGACAGTAGATATCAAAATGACTTGTCGGAAAAGCATATTATATTTTTAAAGTGCAACATATTTTTTTCCCTAATTCAAAACAGCGAATGTTAAACTTAAAGACTCTTCCTAGTGCATGTTAGTGACAGGCAAAGCTCCCAGAGGGGTGACTGCCTTCAAAGACAGGTAAATGAGGGCCCATATAAAACAGCCAAGTATTGATGTTGTAGTAAAATTCAAGAAAAACACATTGGCAGACAAGTAAATTTGTCACTAATAATTTAATGTAATTTCCCTAAAATGGAGGTAATAGGTACTCAGGGAATACACCTCCAGGGTTTACATCAAATGTGCATGTGGAAAATTGTGAAATAATATTTTTTTTAAATGTAGATGCTTTGGCTGACATGTTAGTTTATGATGAAAATCGCTCTCCTGAAATGATAAAGGGGAGGGAAAAATATAAGCTTCCAAACATGCACAACTTGTATCTTCTAAAACCATCCCCAAAATGACAACTCGGATACAGAGGCTGCTGAATGCCGAGATCATTTGTTTGTGTTTTAGTTTCCCCTTTAAAATGATGGACTGCAATTACCAAATAGTAATGAACCAATCATGTTGCAAACACTATTTCCTGTGTCATTCTGAGTTATAGAATCTAATATCAAGCTCATTTAAAATATTCCAAAATTGCATATTTTTCTCTGCAGTGAAGTGACAGCTCAAATTGTGTTTAGTTGCAACCATATGACCATGAGCAAATCAAGTATAAAAATTTCATTTTCTCTAAGTGTTAAATGCAATATTTTTAGCTCAACTCCTACAATGGTTCACTTTGCACCACACAGGTTGGTGCTAGATGCTGCTAAAGTATCATTATCAATTATAATGTGGTTTCCAATAAATTTTAAACGATACTTGTACATGACTCGTGTAGGTAAGATTCAGAGAAAGAAAAAACAGAAAAAATCCCCTCTACTTCTTCAAACAGATAGGGCTACTTTCAGCTATAAATTGAAATTTCACTGTGCAGGCTTAATATGATAAAACCTGCATTGTTTTTCCAGGGCAGTGAGAAAATAGGGAAGAAAAAAAAAAAGAAGAAAAGAAAACGTAAAAAAGGAAAAATGCAGCTGCCACAAGCTCAGATACTGAACAGCGGAGGAAAGGCAACCCAGAAAAAGAAGTATGAATTGATATGAAAACCAAAACTATAGAATCTCCATCATATTATTTAAGATTGATTAAGATAAACAGTCCACGATAAAGAACGCATTATCTGCAAAGACTACAGTCTGATACCACACTTGCACGCGCACATACATTTCACCACTACTGGGGAAAAACCTAATCCAATTTTGCAGCCGGGCACAGACATCTCTGGCTATAAGCACACCTCAGGTTTTCTTACAGACTCGCTGTTTCTTAACACTGTGTGCCGTACATTCATGCTCTCTGCTCCCAGTCGCATGTCTTTGTTGCACAAGCGTACGCACTCCGAGATGTTACTCTGGGTATATATTCATGGAAGAGATAATGATTCGTGAAACCTCATGCGTATTGGTCGATCCACGTGTAGAACGTCATGCTAAGAGAAGACTGCAAAAGACTACACTGTTAATTGCCAAAACCTCAGCGTCATTGGGACCTAATCCTATAAACTGGGACACGTGCATCTCCCACTGAATAAAGTGCTAGGATGCTCACCAGAGAAGTTCAGCAACTCGTTGGAATAGGACTTGTGTACGCTGCACGCCTGGCAATTTTTAACCTCAAAGGAGTACAAAAATGCAATGGGCTAAGAGTTACAGAGTCACCTCTCACTTCTTTGTACGGAAGTTTCTCTGCAGTCTTTCCAAAGGTTTTAAAGAAAGGCTGACTTAAAAAAGCCACTGATGTTTCTCCCCTTTGCATGGTGAGGCCTGAGCGGTTTGTCACACTCTGCTAAGCAATTTTATATTGCACAGGCTGTTTTGGGGAGAGCGTGCTGCCAGTAATTAAAAATAATAATATCCTCTGAAATGGACTCGGCATTTTATTACTTTATATATGATTGGCATGAATCGCATTCATTGAAAATACAAGGGGGTTTGAAAGATCCCACTTCTGAGTAAAAGGGAGGGAGAAGGCACAGTGTTACGTATTGACTTGGTAACGTCCACGCGTTCAGGGAAGAGCAAGACCACGTCACTCTTCAAGCACAACCTCTAGGCAGCGTTTTTCAAACGCAGATCACAAAATGCTTCACAAGGGACCTCAGTATATAAGCTGGTAAAATTATTTGTCGGAGGTAACACGGCTGGCCAACAGCAGAGGCAGAACTTGTACCCCTCAGTCTACACCCAATGCTCTCTCCAAGTACGTATATAATCTATTACTTTAGCAAATAGTGAAGAAATTTTAATGTTCGCTTTAGTGTTTTTTCTTCGTTAGATCTTCACAAACCTTTTTTTTTGCTGCGGTTAATTAACTTATTTCCTTGTTCTGGATCTCAACAGTTGGGCTGCATACAGAATTAATATCCAAAGTTACATACAAACTGTTCTAATGGAAGTTAAAATAATAAACGGATATTTAACTTCTGAACTTAGGGTTTGATAGAAAATGAAAGAATACCAGTTATGTCCCCAGCTACTTGGTAATGTTTGGATCTTATTTGCCTTCTCCTAAAAGACAGATTGATTTGAAACTTTTCCTAACGAAACAGAATGGTTTTTGATCCTAAATTTTGGCAAATGCAGAAAAAAGCAATAGAAAAGATAAGGTAGGACATGTCTTAGTGTTTGAAGGGACAGAAAAATTATGCTGTCAGTTGCTTAGACTGTTTTTTTCCAGTGGGATTACTATAAAATAACTGAAGAGGGGTTCAAATTCTGGAGTAAAACCTGTGAATATAATCTGAAAGAACAGAATTATAGCCACAGAAAGTTACAAAGAAAAACAAGCAAAAAAGCCCAATTCCCCCCCAGACCCACAAACTGTAGCTTTTTCTCAACATTAAAAAGAACACAAAAAAGGTCACAAAGTTATCCCTCACAAGAGCCGTTTACAGTCAGTAAAAATACCATTAGAATGAATAGCAACGGCTGTTGCTGTCGTTACCAAATATATACAGACATGTACTTGGTACCTGTATTTTGCAGGTAGCATACGTACCACAAAAGAAGAATCAGTGTCATGAAAAATCAATATATATTTAAATCTTTCTATCCCGTTTGCTGTCACTGACTATAATGTTAGTTGTGTTTACCCGTGCAGTTTTTTGTAAGTACACAAGGTACTCAGCACCTATACAAACACAAAACACCCACAAATAAGTAAACATCCAGAAAAATATCTTAAGAGTTTTCTCTTCTTTCCTGTCTATCTGTGTACTGTTAGAACAACAACCAGGATACAGAAAGGTACCACCAGCACTTTGGGCAGAGCGGGTAAGCTAGATTTCCAGATTCAAGGATTTTTCTTCTTATATGAGAAAATGTCTCTTTAAAATTGCATTACTGGCATTTATGATTCATTCTACAAATAGTGAGACTTCCACATATAAATCTGAAATTCATTTAAGATATTTTGAGTTTAATAAGAATAAAGGCACCCCATTTTTCAAAGCAATAAAGAAAGATGCACCTGCCACAAGCCTGACCACTGCACAGACGGGGAAGATACTAACTCAGTAAAGGTAAAAATCAGAAAAAAATATGAACTGATATAAAAAACCGATAGCTCATCTATCACTTCTTACTGAAAGATGCACATAATAAGATGAATTTAAAACAATAAAAAAAAGCTGTCATTTTTTCTCCTCCAGATTGGGAGAATCTGTGACACAGTAATAGAGGAGAGATTTTGTAGACTGTAATAGGCAACAAGGTGTGGAGCTGAAGTGTAAATTAGCCCCACCAAGGCTGTGCTGGCCAACAACCTTTATCTAGTCAGAAAGTGAAATTTAAGTGTTTTGTAAGCTTTCATAAAATATTTTAATTACATTTTTGCAGCAACAGATTAACTAGTCTTAAATCTGACCTGTACTCTTGTGCCTTTCACCTGCTAATTTTCTCTGCTACTCCAGTCTCTCTTTTTAGGAACTGCCTCGAGCATCTCTCCAGCACTAATGTCCTTCCTAGCGCTCGGAGTCTCTCTTCTGCCATTCCCCCTGCTCCGGTAGGGCCAGGCAAGCACTGTAAAAGCCAGAATAACTCAGGTCCGTTCTTCAAGGAGACTGAAAGGGGAACACATCATGATGATACAACTCCTTAACTACTAAAAGGCAAAGCTATCAAGATAGAAGAAATTATAAGCTATAATTTTAAGTAATTCCTTTGCAAATGGTGAGCATTTTACTAATAATACTTCAGAATCTAAATTTCATCACTTACTCAACAAAACATTGAGTAATTTAGGTTAATATGAACCTTTGCAGAATATTTAATTCCTGCCTCTGGCTATTCTCTAGTTTTCTATAATATATTGTGTATGAATCCTTTCCAGAAATGAAAATTGTATAATGGTGGCATTGTGATACAAACTGACAACAGCCAGGAAATTGAAAGTTCAGGCCAAAGCTTCATCCTTCATTTACACCACTGTTGAGGGGGGGAAAGCAGAGACACCGAGTCATGGACAGTGAAGGGCTTAACTTTTAATTTCCTGGATGTTATCATTTTAAATAGGAGCCTTGCTGTTATTTAAATCTATCTGGGGGAGGCAAAGGGGAGGTAAGAAAAAGGAAATAATATTATTTCTTTGAGCAACAGGAGCTGAATGGTAGAAGTCATTTGCTCCAAAAGAAAAGAGAAAAAAACAACAAAACCACAAAACAAGCAAAACACCCAAGGTGCACTAGTTTTCTAGAATTTTGCTGGATGATGTCAAACAGCAACTGCAGCCAGTCCGAAATGAAGCTCTGCACCAGGTTAGTCACACACGGACATTCATAAACTTTAACCTACGGGGGACCCTGCTCTTCATGTAGTCCAGAGTCTGCTAGAAACAGAACCAAGAAGCAGCAGCGATTTGTGAAGCCAGCTGAAGTTCCCTGGGGACAAGTACGAACCCAGCTTTGTGGTAGCCCGGTGTTCACCCTCACGCCAGCTCTGACAGTGGACATGTGTTGCTGGTCTCCCAGGTGAGGTAGTTTTCCTCGTGATCTAAGTTGAACACTTTCATTCTAGTAGCACCAGACTGCAACGTGAAAATCCACAGCTGGATTTTGTCACCAGATGTAAATTGTTCCTCATCTTGGCAGAGGTTTTGCAGAGAGATGTGGAAAAGTTCACAAAGAATATCGCATTATGGTCAGGCAAGTTCTCTACCATGTACTTTTGAAACCTAAGGGTAATGACCTGGGTGAGCAGGACAGATTCTGGAGCTTGCGTAACCACTGCTATTCCATCACTGTGCATCAGTGCTGTGATCCTGGATCAGGTGGCTGTGACCCAGCGAACGGACCAATTCCCCCGGCCCCAGTCTCACAGCCACCAGTCACGACCATCCACAGCCACTCTACGGCTTTTAGTCGGTGTCCCAGCACTTGCAAAATTCAGCCGCCAGTCAGTGTTTAAAAATTGTTCTTGTTCATGGTTGGCATACCACACAATGCACAGAAATCATACACTGAACCTAAAGCTTCTGTATATATCTTTCAGATTGCCATAACATTTTAGCCATAATATCTATACCATACTGAGTACGGCATCTGGATTTCAAATCCTGTTCAGACAGGTGAGAGCCCGTGATTCTGGAATCAGCACGCTGAACATCTCCATTTCAAATTTTTAAGCAATGTAGAAGCTAAATGCTGTGACAACGTTACAGATAGCAACTGGACCTTCATAACACCAAAGTCTTGCCATAACCCCGTAGACTCTCATGCTCTCATAAAAAAAAGATACAGAAATATTGATGTCTGCTTGGTTTTTCATTCCCAGCTAAGATACTCTATGTGTCTAGTAAGATCATACACCAAAACCAGTCACCTGATGGCCAGCAACTTATAATGTTATGGTCTGGAACAGAGCTAAAAGCACTCACATGAAAATGCAATTAATAGAAGTTATATTTTAAAACTTTGAACAGTTATTATTCACTGAGTATTTCAATACCTAGGTCTTAGGCGAGAATGAATGATATTCATTTTCACACAAATATGTTATGAAAATTGATTCTGAAAAAATATTAAAGATTTTAAAGGGAAAATTTTTGCATTTGATTACTTCATTTAAGAAGTTAAATACCAAAAGTAGAAAAAAGGAGAAGAAAGCCCTAACAAAAGGAGAAGAAACCCTAACAGTTTTTCACAGACTTCATAGTAACTGCAGCAGATGAAATGGGACTTCAGAAGTGCCAGCACAGGGAGAATAGTTCAGGCATGCCTCTGATTTATTTCCCTCTTCTACACAAAAGTGCTGACATACATCTTGAAGCGCATTTTGACATATGAATGTATACTAGACCATTTACTCCATAGGTAATTGTACAATTTCCACTGGAAGACAATTCTCGGGTCTTGTTGAAAGAATACTTTTAGTAATGGATGACACCTGAATAATTAATTATTCCTCACCGTTCTACCAGTCTCAGATCCAGGAGTTAGTTTCTGTTCTCCTCCGAACACTGCCTGGTATATTTCAGAGCTCATCTTTGTTATAAAGTTGAATTTCTGGGTCCTAAAGCTTAAATTTCGTCCTTCAAAGGCCAAGAACATTTCATGTCCTAAATCATGGGAACGTGGAACAGCCTGTAGTTTCTACATTGAATCAACTTTTAGAAACGTCTCTGCTTTGTGGTTTGAATGCTGAAGTGACCCAAGATTCATCAAGGCTGAAGGTTGCTTATATGAACTTGTGAATAAGGCTCCAATTCCTATTTAATTTCTAATATACTAATCAATAATATACAATCAATAAGCTAATAAACTATTTAATCAATAATATAATCAAGACCTAAGCTTTTATTTAGATGTTCGTGGATCCTAAATAGGCATCGCCTATGAAGAAGTCTCAGAAATTAATGGTTTTACATATGTCATTCTAATTTAGTGGGACCAACTGGGCCATCAGTTAAAACACTTTAACTGATGCTTAATTAATGAAGGTGCTGCTTAATTAATGAAGGTACCTTATTGAGGCATCTTCCCACTGCTCAGGTTTCAAGGTGAGAAATCTAATCTTTTCTTCACACTGGTGACATAAAAAGTAGTTACTTAGCGAAGCAGTGTTAAACCCTGTAAAATGATGCACAAAAATGTGTCTTAACGAAGAAGATTGTCAAACCCTAAAAACAATGACTGGCAAAAGCAAGAGAATCCTATTGAATGGTCTCCTGGAAACACAAGATTGCATAGCTTCACAGCAGAGGCACTCCCAACAACTTCATCCAACACGCAACCATTTACTCCTTACATTGAGATCTCACTCCTAAACCTTCCACTTGCCAGCAGCACAACGGTGAGAAAACTGTGTTGCTGACAAGTACCTAAGTGTCAGGTAGTTAGCACAGGCCAGCACGTGTCCAATAAAATGGACACTGAGGATACCATAATCTTGTGGCAATATAAGCTCTTCAGTGTGGCTCTAAACTTGCCATACTACATTAGCCAAATGAGAAGTTTATGAGGAAGTTTTATATCAAGAAAATTTAGCAAAGAAATTGTCATCCCAGTTTGCCATACGGTCCTTGATATTGTATTTTATTATTTATTTATCAGCAGCAATGGGCTTATACAAAGATTGACTGTGGAAAGAAATAGAGTGTGTTATGTAGGAAAAAAAAGTAGCTACTCTGGTTACACTACCACGTTGGCATCATTACTGAAAAAATGTCACAAGCAGATATAGGAAAAATGTATGTCCTTCCTTGCCTAGCACGTACAGAGAAGAGACAGGGACAGAAAGGATGAGAAAAGATAACAGGCAGATGCATAGGAGTATTTGACATAACATATGCTGAGAGCACTGATCACTTTAGGGCTACAGCGAGTTAAAATCTATTAGCATCCACATTGTAAACCAAAGCTAGGCGCAGTTATAACATATTGTGCTTACAGAAAGTCCCTTCCATCATGCTCTGCAAGAGTTCACTAGCAATCTCCTAAAATACAAATTGCTGAAGACCGTATTCCAGCCTTTGAACAATTGACTACAGGTGAGATATTTAAAATTTCCCTCTGGAGTTAGGACAACTACTCACTGAAACGCGTGAGGCCATTTACCTCTGACTCTGGTGGTTAGGACATTTCCCCACCGGTAAGTCTAAATCTCTTCCAGGTGAGGAAACATTAAAAAACAAGCAAACAACACCCCCCACCCCCCCCCCCACCCCCCAAAAAAATAAAAAAAAAGAAAAAGAAAACCCAAACCACTGAAAAACAAAAAACCAACAAAACCAGGTCTGAAGGCTTCTGGGAAAATATTCTGAACTCTAGGCTGTCTTCATAAGTTTGGCACTGATGTTTTGAAATAGCGAGCCAAGCACCCGTGTACAGAGATGTGAGCAGAGTTACATTTTATCTCATGTCACTTAGCCTGTAGATACAGGTAAATACCTATGGCCAGGATTTCAGGCATACCCTTTACTTCACAGCATGCTGGCAATGGCAAATCCCATTATAAGATACCATCTCTCCTTCCAACTGTGTCGGGAGCAGAGATGCTCTGCTTCGGTACATGGAATCAAACCTAGCTGCTTGGCACATAGCATAACAATGCCTCAGCCATTCTGTAGATCATTTAAAAATCCCATGCTACCACTCTCTTCCTGAATATAGAAAAAAATGTTTCCTTTTCATGTACAAGGAAGAAGGTGCCATCAAAACCTTCTACGCCCACTTTCCAAACTACCCTGGTGCTACTAGGTCTTTAGTAGAGAGACTTGTCAATTGTTGGTGAAAACAAATCTGAAGTACCACTTGTTGACAGTGACACCTATGAGGACAATGTCGAAAGGAAAGAAAGAAGGACCAAGGGTGGAGGCTAAGGATGGGTGACGGAAGAGTCACTGAGAATGGACCAGCAGCTTATTCCAATCGTTGCACTGCACCAGCTAATGAGCAGAAGACTTGTAAGACAGATAGTATATATATATATGGCACTCAAAGTTGTATTTGCACAGATGTGTATGATTTGATCTAACTACTGATCTGGATGATTGCCCTTTCGGCTTCCACTGCCTCCTTCCACGTGGTATAAGGCTAGAAGGACATTACGTATCCACTCTGCATTTGCCTCCCTCTTAATGCATCGGCACTTTTTCCTGACCAATACTGCCTTTATCCATTCACAGGTCTTGGCTATCCTTCACAATGCAAACCGCTTCCTTTTTCTTACTATACCCAACGCTGATATCTGTTGCCCTCAGTATGCATGATATTTTTGGCGTGTTGGGTTCCGACATGAAATCATGGAAGCTTTTCTGGTGACAGTCTCAGGGCAGCTGTTCCACCAGTGCTGTTACCTACACCCAGCTCTTACCAATGCTCTACGTGCTTCCAGGAAGCTGACATTAAGTAACCGTTTCATCAACATGCTATTATGATCTAAATCAATTAGAAACAGAAGTACTATTTCTGACTGACCAAGATGGCAAATATGGGAACAAGGATGCAGGAGCTTATTTCAAATGAAGAATGTACATTAGTCCGCTAACAGAAGGCAACCACCTCACACACCCCCGCCCCAACACATGATTATTTCTACCAGGGTAATTATAACTGGCATTTCAAGTAGCATAGTCATATTTAGTTTCTGGCTTTGCACTAAGAAACATACTGTAAACAGTAATTGGCTTCTATATTCAGCCAGAGAGCAAAGACAAACTGGAGAGTATGTTTGGAAAACCTCAACATCTGGTTATAGTAATAACCTAATAAAGAGAGAATTTTAACTGACTGATTTCCTTCTGTCATTCCAAATACCAACAGAAGAGAAATGTCACCAAAGCTTTTTTAGTCCTTTAACATCTAAGTGACTAACTTAACAGATCAATTTACAATGAGGTTGTTAAAGTGAGAAGGTCTGTGTCCTAGGATGTTCAGTGGAAAAGGGAGGAAGAACATCGGAGAGGGGCTTTGTAAGTCGCCACTAATGACTTCTGAAACTGGGAAATGAGAACGCTGTCCTGATAACCTGCAACACTTTGAGGCAAATCTTGTAAACAAGCAGGCTGCAGCATTCAGCATCAGCTTGGGATAATTACATGTAAATGGAAAAACAGTGGAAAAACTGAGCCAACCTTGTTTCAGCTACATAGTGCACGACCAGTGACAAGTGCCTTTCAAATGACAAAGCTAAAAAGCACTGGGCTACACCAGACTGCCTAGAGCCTGCACATCAAACACCCGTCTACAGAATTCTTTTTTTTTAAATACCATATAAAATGATTTTTAAACACCCTGATCCATAGAAATTATAGCAACAAAATAACCTGTGCAATTTTTGCTTTCAATTCACTAATCATTTCTGCAAGAAACTTCGAGTACTTTTCCCAGTTAGGGAGCAGCTTAACTCTAAAAGGAATAATTGTTTTCTGACATAATAGAAAAGCAGCTAACTGCCAGTATTTTCCTGCTTAACTTCACCAAAGTTTCTTTTGACAGAAGTTATATAAACGGAGACAAGATCTTCAGAAATAATTGTTAGTAGAATGAGGTACGCTTTGTATTGGTGGAAGAGAAGCAGCAACATCGTGAGAGGGACTAAGCAAGTAAAATTTTCTGACATTCCTTTGTCTTGAAACAATGAGACAGGGAAAGGTTGCATTGCTGCTAAATGTTGCATCTACACAGTTGTTTTCATCCTTTTGTCTGTGGACCCAAGAAGAAGTATGGATTATTGCTAGTAAGAGTATGAAAAGCAGTTAGAAAAAAAGCAAGCTTCTTGTCAGTGGCCTGAGATTCCCAAGGCTGGGGGGTTCACACCTCCGTTGTAAACTGTTAGAGAATTCACCAACTCAGAAAAATTCTCCAACAATAAGCAAAACGGCTTGTCTAGCTCTTGCCATTGCACTGCAGTGTCTCCTATGCTGTAGTTTTAGCAACCTCTTTGTGTTTTAGTGACAAAATGCCCAAGTAACAGAGCACTACATTTGGTAGAAGAGGCTATCGACTCCACAGTCTGAATGAGATCTCAGAAGAATCCTGAAGTACACGGACATGGGGGAGAAGGTTTCTCCTATAAGGCACAGAACAATCAAATCAGTACTATTTTTTTAAAAATAAGTCATCCTGTATATTTTTCAGCACCAATTTTACAATAAGCAACTATATATTATTTCCTAAGAGATACACTGTGCACTTATTAGGCAGCACAAATACCACCCTGCTGTTATTAACATTTCTAGAAATTTGCATAATTTTTCTTATTTTGGGGCTTTCTATCTGCACTAGCCCAGTGCTTCACCAGCAGAGTTTCCTGTATTTACTGCTTTCCTTTTAAAAGACACAAGAAATTAAAGACTGCTAGCTTCTAGGAAAAGAGTCAACTATTATAATGTTGTCTTCCACATAATTTTGGCCAGAGAAACTCATGTAATAATCCCTGCGTCGAGCCCATATTTCTGCTTTAGCTATTACAGTTACAGGGGAAAAAGCCTTAAAAATATCCAGACTTGAAATTCAAGGCATTCAGTGACCGGGAATCCACAAGACCTCTAGCTACGCTGCTTTAACAGATGACTACACATGCTGCTAAAAATGTACATCTTGTATTTATTTATGTTATACACAGATAAGGCTCTTTCTCTTTTCCTACTTCCCTATTGTCCTGGATGTTAGCCTTTTTCTATTATATATATAACCATGGATTACATTTGCTCCTTAGCAAAAGCATAAGACTGGATTCTCCTGTTCAACTCTTAATCTACCCTAATCACTAAGACTTTTTCAGCTGCTTTTTTGATGCTTTCCCGGCTGTAGTCCTACATCTCACAATCACAACTTAGGGTGTTTGTTTTATTTTTTTATTTAAACGAAGGCATGACTTCACATTATCCAATATTAAAATGTACATTAATGACAAAATATGACCTTACAAATTATTTGGGTTTGTCATTAAAATGGACCTGCACCCATCATTACTTATACAATATGATTTTTTTTTATTATCTGCAAATTTGCACAACTGTTTCATACCTTTATGATTAATGTGTTAACCCTTACATGATTCCAACTAGACCATGAATGTGAGTTATGTTTCTTTTTTTCTAGCTAGATGTATTTTCTATATCATCTATGAATTTTAGAAACAAAGAATTAGTTCCAAAATCAAAAGTAAGAATTTAGAGTTTATTAAGGAAAGTAATCCTAATTGGAGTACGCTCAAATAAAGAAAAGATCACAAGATAAAATTTTGATCCTATCAGAATCAACGGCAAAACTTCCATTCACTCCTTTAAGGTCACACTATCACCTCAGAAGTCATTCCCTCCATTTCTTTCAATTGGATGACAGTGTCACTGGCAAAGCCCAAAGGACAGTGCTTCTGACCCTGCTGACTCACTGCCCACGCTGATCGGGACCAGCCACCGTACGCTGTGGGGGCACAAAGGCAGGACAGTCGCTCTAAGGCTTCGCTAACATCGGCTCAGACGGTACCGTGAATGTTAAAGTGATTTTCAATTATTTAATTTAAGTATTTCCATTTTTTCACCCATATCAACCAAATAAATTACTTCTCAGACAGGACTCTGTACAAGCCAAGCCTCAAGTGTAAAAGTTCAGCTCTTTCTGCCTGCATCAGTCCTTTAAATTGTTTTCTATATTTTAATGAAAAAATCCCTCCCTGTGTTCATTTTTGGATGAAAGTTTTGCTCCAACATGGAAGAGGTATTCTTGTGCACCCAGTAAGTGTACATTTCATCCTCAGAGAAAAACGCTAGGACAACGAGCATAAAATATTTCTGATATACTGTGAATCTGCAAATATAGGATCACAAAGGAAATTCTTTTGCAACTGTAAATTAGCAGATACCACTTTTTTTTCTCTACAAAAGAAGAATGTTCATTTTCTCAGATTATCTGTGGGCAAAATAATACCTTTTGATGAAATAATACAAATTCTCAAGATTATTCTTGTACACTTGTTTGCAGTACAGAAAATATAAGAATATGCACATTCTTGATATTGGTCACTGACAAATTCTCAAGAGACCTAACCAGGTTTTCCACAAATGATAAATATATACGATCTTTTTATAGGACTCTATATATCTATGTATATCAAAGAGCACATCCACCTACAAGTGCTCTCTGTATGTATAAAAGAAGAACTGCTTAAAAAAAAAAAAAAAGCTGTTTTTTCTTTCTGACAAACGGGCATGAAATAACAGGCTGACATCTGCCTCTGCAGGTCATTCCAGTCAGGCTGCTGCATGTCAGAATTCAAACTGCTCCATCCATCAATGGCAGACCAAAAATTAACGTAGCTTGGAAACTCTGCAGCAAGACAGTAACAGCCCAATTTAAAGTCTGACCTTTGGAGAACGGTGGGGTAAGATGGAAAAATTATTTCATGCCCTGTACCAAAGCCAACAACACAGTTCAGAGGGATTTTCAGTTAAATTTTTTTTATATATAAAATAAAGTTCGCTAGTATACAGCTGTTAAACGGTTATGTCAGATAAGAAAACTGTTATAAAGGCTTTTAATTTATAAGGCATTATCCATTACATTCACAGAGATGCACTTTCATGGCATTTAGAATTTTAATTTATCTGAATTACTGATTAACTTTTTTTTAAAAGCATAATGTATTCAAGGTTATAAATAACACTATTTTCTTAGTGATTTACTGGGTAAAAACTGTAGTTGATCAGCCTGAAAAATTTGATTGAAATAGGCTGCAATTTTTGCCAAATATGGAATTTCTACTCCAATTAAACAAACTGGATAATCTATTAAAAATACTTTCTCAAAATTCCAATATTAAATTATTTTATAAAGGAGTTGATCAAAGAAGTTATTTAACAATCATAGAGACATACACATTAGCAATGTACACCAGCACAAATCATAGAGGTGCCTTTAGCCTTCTAGACTCTATACCAGCAGATAACAGTGATTAATTCATTTGTTAAATCACCTACTAACACACTTGTTAATTGCTCGATAAGCTAATTTAAGTGGAAGCTTAATAACACATAATTCAAACTTCCATCTCCTATTGTAAATAGCAGAAATACCACATAGTTTAAAACGTCAAGTAGTTTAATAAAATTGAACCAATTAAAAATAAAATTCAACTAATTCAATAAAATTGCTAGATCATATTTTAAATGTACACCCAAAACTTGAGAAAGTAATTTATTTTTCTCAAGCCTTTCTCTGGAGGTCATGTAAATAGCTCACTTAGTGTTTTCTTCCCTTACAAAGTATATTTTCTAACATTGCAAAACATTTTCCTTTGTTAAACAGCAGCAGAATCAAAGATACGAAGTAATCTGGAAGATGTTATTGAATAATTATAAGAGAATAGATAGCTTCAGTGTAAGAGTTTGCCAAAACAATAACTCATGGATATTTACTATTTTGTTTTTATAAAAAAATAGAAGCAAATATGATCCTGCTGCACTGGACACCTTTCCAAATATACAAGTCAGCTTTCCCTATCACGTATTTGAAAATTTAATCTAACCAGAGAATTTCACAACAGGCCACTAATTCATAGTGTTTCTCAAAAGCATACGGAATTGGACACTTTGGGCAACAAAAACATCCCCCTTATACTTTTTATTGCATGACTTCAGAGACACTGAAATAGTAAAGTTGTCTCTCACGCAACTGATACCACCTCTTTTTGCAAATCTCACAACTGTGAGAAAGGAAAACAGAAAAATTAGTTTAGATCTAAATATGCTTTAATGGTAAACTTAAAGCCATCAAAGAATTAATGGAGATAATTTCTTTCTACAAGAAAACATCTGCTACAATGATACAGAGAGGGTCAGCAAAATTCCAAGTTCTTGAGAGACAACAACCACCCAGATTTTAGTTTTGATGAGATAACAAGTTTGGTTGATAGCAACGGGAAAGATAGAAGTTCTATCTTCTTTTTCAGTATTCTAAAAATGCAAATTAACACATTTGCACAATAATCTACGAATAAGCCATGGGTAGAGTCTATCCAGAACTAGCTGATTGACAAGTCTAAATAAGTACTGGTCTGAGTAATCACCATATGGGTATTTTTGGTTGGGAGCCGATAAGGATCAGCTTTCCAGTGTTTGCGAAGGACAGCTGATAAAACTTGTGGATGACACAACAGCTGGGGGAATGGGAAAAGCTGTGAGAAACCCACCATCTTATCCAGCACGGTATGAGCTACTGCTATCCTCTAAACAGGACCAACTCAAATATTACCGATTTTTAAATATTTCAATACAAAATAATTACACCTAGGAATAAAAAGACAGAATATTTCAGAACTACGAAGACAAAGCAATTCAGAAGAAGATCTCTATGTAATGTACTGGTAAAAAAAACCCCAACAACCCAATGTTATTTGCTGGAAAACAGAAAAGGAAAGAGATTTCATGTCTGTATATGGTGTTGATGAGACCGATATAGGAATACTGCACACAATGCTGGTGTCCAGCATCAACAGCCTACTGAAAACCTGAAGAAAAAACTTATACTGAAAGAAGTAAGAGCCAAACCACATTTAACTTATCAAAAAGAAAATATAAATCTATAAATGTACCTTCAAGTACAGTAAGTATTGGACAGTAAAAGGCTCTATCTCCTCAAAACACCCAGAACAAGGACCAACATCCAGAAGGTGGAGCTGAGGAAATCCAAACAAAAAGGTACACATTTTCATGTTTGACTGAATAGCAAGGAAATGACAGATTCTTCCTGCCTTGAAATATCAAGAAGAGTTGAAACAGCACAATATATACTCTGTTTAAACACAAGTTTATAGGCTTCATACAGAATTAACTAGGCTAATTTTAATGGCATATGTTATACAGGATGTCAGATTAGATGATGTAACTCTCCCTTCTGGCCTTAAAATCTATAATCAATGAAATAATCCATTAATCACACTTTATAGAGTTTCCTACATGTTCTTGGGAAGTATCTGGGGTAGCCCACTGCCAAAGACAAGCCAGCAGACTGCTGTTTCTTGGCTTGATGAAGTAGGGAACTGAAATACTTGCACTCTAATTGTCGCTGAGAGAATATATTAGGTTGCCGAGTTGGACTGGAGTAATTTTGTGACCAAATATGGATGTTAGCAAAGTTGTTGCACACTACTAAGAAATCTAAAAAGTTCAAGTTATTATAGGCCATCTGACCAGGATAAGCAATTATTTTCCACATTTTATCTTCAGCTGCAAATTACTGGTTTAAGCTTAAAAAAAAACTATTAAAAAATCAGATGTCTCTTGCAAGAATTTTAACAATTACTGGTGACTATTTCAATCGGAAAAAACCTTTTACTTTAATAAACCTGAGTGTTTACACTAGCAGTAACCACATGTAGTTCTTTACAGTATCCTATTCTTCAAATAAAACATGTAATTATTACACACCAGAGAAACTCTGCCATTATCTCATTATTTCCATTAAACTAATGGAAATTATTTACTTTTTTTTCATTTTCCACAGAATTAATGCACTTGGGTACACGTGATGAAGTATTTTTAACTAGTTCTAAGACTTAACAGTTTACAATCAGTTCACAGCTTTCTTGCCAATGAATTGGACTTAATGAATTGCAGTTATTTTAAGGGGAAAAAAGTCTTTATCTATTAATATTAACCATTACACTAAGTGAAGTTACATGCAGTATCATCCACCTATTTTGAAGTAATCAAAGCTGCAGCCAGTGTCCTTTTAGAGGAAACTCTCAAAACTTTAACTAATCTGTAACTGAGTAGAATCATTCTGAAAAGATTAAACCATTTTACTTTTGTCTGTTGCACTCTGTTGCAAAAGGGTCATGTGTGAGAAGAGTGTTTCATCGGGGGAGCAGTAAGAACTTACAGTTACAAGATTCACTTTATTTTACTTCTAGAGCTGCTTGGACAGTAACAGAGAGTCAACTGGCAAATAAAACCTGCAAATTTTATTCTTATTTTCTTACACATTTCCACAGGACAGATGACAGCTGCTTCATAAAAATTCATCCAGTGCTGTCCAATCCTTCAGCAGCCGGTACCACTAGTGCTCGAGACTGCTGAGTATGGTTTCGGAAATACTATAGGATAACCTGCAGTACCAAGATTTCTGCTTTTGGAGAGTCCCATCTAAGGTACCTGAGAGAAGCAACACTGATTCCGAGACAAGGGAAAGTCATAAATTTGCCATATGATCAACATTTCTTTGATTCAGGGTAAAGTAGGACGTTAACCTATTACACTGATGTGGTAGATGTAACTAAGCGCAACCTTCGGAAACTGTTCTTTCCAGACACAAAGATGAATTGATTTATTTTAAAGGAGAGCACACAGCCACTACCCACAGCCTTCCCCTACCCACAGTCTCTCTGCCTTTCATCTTAGACTTGCATTCCACTGTAGGAATGCCGCAAGTTGACAGCTTACTGTTGGTCTTTCAGCTGACATACAGTATTGCATCTTCTTTTAATTTTGTTTAAATGCAGGAATATTCAAAACAGTTTCCTGAGCATCTTGACAAATCTCAGGGTTTCAGACACCCTCCCCTCTTTCAAAGGGTTGCCTTGGGTTTTTCACTGGCCTCCAGCTTTGTCGTCCCTGGACACTCATTTCCCAAATACTGCTGCTTTGTGTTCTTCCTCTTTACCAAGTTGGTTTTACTCTTTGGATTTTTGTTTCTCGTTCCACATTTGTTTCTCTCTCCCAGTCAAATACCTGTACTATGCAACAAAACCTTGCGATGGCAAATTGAACCACCTTACATTCTTTGCTTCTCCTATCAGTGGCCATTTTGTTCCGTGGGTTTTTTTGAGAAGTTGGCTTCTCACCCAAATTTGCTACAATACAAAGACGACTAGGTGGTACTTGAAGAATCAGTGGTTTAGAAGCTCCTGCCTTTGGGAGGACAAACTAAAGTTGAACAACAAATAATATGAAGAGCATGGTATTAACGGTTAGCAGGAAGCAGGTCTCTGAACAGCCAAAACATTTATTTACTCTCCCTCTTTCAGCATTCCTTCCCTCTGCGTGTGCTACAACTATAACAGAGGACACATTTTTCCTGTTTCCAAAGTTGACATGCTCATGAAGTCTGGAAGGGAGATACCAGAGATAAAAGCATGGCTGTGAGGAGAAGACAACTGCTAGGAGACAATCCCACCCTTCCCCAGTAACTCTCCCTGCCTGCTCACCACTACTCACAAATGCCTTATCAAGAGCAATTTGTGAATGCAAGTTTCTCTTACAGACGTTTACAAACACATTGCATTTATTTATAAAAGAACACTTCCTAATGTAATTAGGAAATTAACATACTATAAATATTATGATTGCAAACATTTAGAAGTGATCCTAAATTCACACAAATGTGAGACACAAAAGGCAGGTGCCTGGAAACAACCTCCCTTGGAAGAAAAATCCAGATGAGACACCCTGCATGACTCTAGTGTGTCTCACCACCTTCACGTACACTGACAGCAGAGAACAATTCTGGATACTACATAAAAGGATTCGTATTGGAAAATATGTTGTTTGCTCCATCTGAATTATTTCAACTCTCATCCATTAAATTATTAATGTAATATCAATGTTCTATTTTTCAAGTCCATTCTAGAGCAACAAAGGGAAAATTAACCATAGCAGGTAACGATAAGAAAAATATTAAATAAAACTGTATATATACTAACCTAAATTTACATTCATCTTCAATAATAGTTATGACTACATACACTGTAAGACTTAGCAGTATTGTCACTAGAAATGTGCTTCCAAATTATTTTTTTTTTTAATTTGAAGCTCGGAAATTGTGTGGGAGGAAATTAGGATTAGGGAAGAGAGGCTATTTTTCACTAAATATCAGATAGGAGATTTCCAACACTGCATTATGGGGAAAAACAGTGACAGCACAAAAGTACTGCAGAGATGGAAAGGACAGAAAAAGAACAGAAAGAGCAAGGTATGATAGTTATCTTTACACAGTTACTCCATTTCTGGGATACTAATTAAGATCACAGGTATCTTGTTTTGGATCGGCAGCAGCAGTTTTGTGTCACAAGTGGAAGGGGGAGCAGAACGATCAGATCTTCCTGGTTAGAGTAAAACTGTCAGAACGGTAATGTGCTGCGTGAAGCTGGACAAGTTGCATTAATGGGTAGAAATGAACAAAATTCCATTTCTGATACAGAAACTTGTGTGCACCTGTAACAAAGTGCCTTTTGTCTCTCTTCCCACCTGTCCCAATCACACCTTTATTTCACTTTATAAGAGAGGGGCAACAGCCCACTCTGTGGAATCGGCAAATTATTTTATTAACGCACCGTAACCAATACAACATGATTTCATTCCTACTTGGAAAATATCAGAAGCACAAAAGTATACGATCAGGTTAGGAGAACCGAGACCATTCCGGAGCAGTGTTACAAGAGGAAGCCCAGTTTTCCTTGGAACATGCTGTTTGGGAACTGTAACCAACTTCCCAATGGAAGGGGGTTTCAGAACCTACCCCGCCGTACCAAATGTCTCCACTGCACTGAGGATGGCATTAGAAAACTGTTGTGGTTCCAATCAACCACGTGTACATGTAGAGACAACCAAAGACAGGGGAAGTTACGTATATTTACTCTGTACCCGCACGTTTTTTCAGCTGCTACATTTACTACCTGTGTGAAATGGCCGTATTTGTGCATGCTTGCATGTCTCTTATGAATGTGTATGCATTCCTACTGCGATGGAGCAGCCATGCATGATGCATGTGATGTGCAAACTGGATTTATGCGTGTTGAAATATTTCAGTATTTGATTCTTCTTCTTGACAGAGAGCAGGGCTTCCACTGAAAGCTCATTTAATAAAAATAATGCAATGCAAATGAACCCAAATCAGAAAAATTAGATTGATGGAAGTAGCTCGGTCGCTGTAATTACACAAGGTGTATTATTTCCTAAATTCTCTTTGCATTAAATATATACCATACATTTATCAAACATAATTAGCAGTTTAGGTGACAAGGCTTTTATTTTTCTCCTGCAATAAAAATCCCTCTACACTGGTATGTACATCTAAAATGTCATATGAACATTTTCTTACTATCGTTGTTTACTCCTCTAAGAAAAATTTCGTAGGCTCAAAGAATCAGAGGGGGAATACCATTTGGGACTTACAAAGCAGAAGATGAGGAAGACGGTTAGGTCAGCCTTCTATGGATTTCATGAGCATAAAATAAAATTAAATCAGTCAAAGCTTTTAAGGTTGTTAGTCAAATAAATCGTATTTGAAAGCAAAATAATTGATGATACCCCAGTACAGCTTTATTTCCCTTATAATCAGCATTTCATTTTTTCAAATATAGAAATAAATTGATGAACAAACAGCAATAGAAACAGAAGTTACAGAAGAAGCTGTCACAAAGTTGAATGTGGTCAATAGACATTCTGCTAAAAGAAACGCGTTTTCAGAAAAAGACAAAGTATATTCAACAAAAATCTTGGTTTTACGTAGCACTACCTTTCTTTGCTTTTCTTTGCCTTTCTTTGCCTTTTGCTGGCTTCCCTCTGTCTAAACCTAATTTAAAGACTAGCCTGGAGAATCTATTTTAAACCACAAAAAAATTAAGGTGATACTACACTGAGCTGAAGCAGAAGACTAATATTAATGCACTATTCTCAGATCTTTAGTGATACTCTTCAGGCTGACTTTCTCATTGACAGTCTGTCTTAAATTTGAGTTTCATGCCTTCAATTTCCATTTCAACTTAATACTATTGCAACATGTTTTCTAAGTGATCATTGTGTTTTATAATAGAGGTTGCTCCCTTTTTTTGCCCAAGATTGTAACAGTCAATACTGTGGGGTACATCTTCAAAACCATTCCAAAGATGAGTTAAACATTTGAGACTTTGTATACAAGCTGTGTTTGTTTTTAAATCTAGTGAACATTAAGATCAAAGTTGCGATGACTGAAAATGTCCTGTTTATTGTATAATGTGCAAAAGCAGTACCTTAGGAAAGTCCCTTGGAAAAGAGGCAAAATATTTTAAATGAGATGCATGCTTATGTATTTCTATAAATAATATTTACAAGAACATTAAATTACTGAACAAACTATACTTTTCAGGACTAATTAAAATATCTAATTGTAGTGTATCTCACACCTTCTGTGGAACCTCTATGGCAAGCAGCAGCCAATAAACCCCAGGTTTCACAGTACACGCAGTTCTGCCCGCTGTAACGCTGTCAATTCCTTTCTGCTTTTCCCCACTGGCTGTTTTCAGCAGACTCAAGCTGCAAGTGCACCGCTGCAAAAACAACTGTTTCACCTTTAAACAAAAACCTACCCATCTCAGTATTGGTGCTTTGATTTCATTTAATCTCTGTGGTACGCCCCAGGGCACCTTCAGTGTTTCTGTTTTATACATTCAAATCTCGATGTTCAAACTTAGTTCACTTTCTGAAAATAAACTCAGCTCGAAATGTATTTGTTTGCTTGTTTTTAAAGACATTTCAAAAAGCAAAACACGTTAACAAAATATTAGCCAGTTGTAAACTCTGAGCCTGGAAGAAGCCTGAACTGTTGTTAAGTCATTTGTTCCAGGATGGTTTGCATCATGTCCAGTTTGATTGAGAAGGGGAGAGAGAAAAGACTGCTTGCTGATTATACATCTAATATATATATTTCTTTACTATACATGCCTCACTGTGTATCATTCTTACAAAAATGCAATTTGCTTCCCACAAATGCCATCAACCAACAGGACAAGGGCCAATTCTGTTTATGCTGAATTTTCATCTATGTTTCCTGAACATTCAAGTGCTATTTTTCACAAGGCTTTAGAGCAAAATACTGAATACATGAACTACAAAAGCTGCCTGGTTCCACTGGAACGTAACTGCCCATATCCTCTCCCTTCAGTAAGATTTAAGGGAGTTTCTAGTCTCATAGCAACTAGCCCCAGACAGCGAATAGTTACAGGTTGTGATGCAATTTACTAAACATGGGGACATTACAAGCTATTAGACATGTTTAAGAATTTCATTAGCACATATGGACAATTGTGAAACTGAAATTCTCACTGAACCTAAATGCAACGACCTCAGCCTCACTGACCTCCTCACAACAAAATGAGAACGTTTCCAGCACAACTAAGAGAATAACGTTTTTTCTTCTCTCTCTCAATAGCTGAGTGTTTCTTTGGGAGTTTGGACACATGGGGGGTTTGTTTAGGTTTTGGGTGGTGTGGGGCTTTTTAATAGATCCACAGAAAATAACTATATCAAAATAATGGCAGAAAGCACTTTCAGTTTTTCTCTTAAAATCCCCTAGGACCATATGGGGACCTCAAGTCAAAAACCTTCACTTTAGAACAATAAATAAATAAACCCGCTAAAGCCTTCCCAAGGCCGGCCAACTGTAGCATAAGTAATGCAAGAGGCTGAGAGATGCCAGATAAATTTGATTACTATAAAAGATGGGAATACGTTTCTTTCCTCAGAGAATTCACAAAAAGGGGTCAAAAACAAAGCAGCACTGAAAGCGAACAACTTCATTTCGCCAGCAACTCAGGGCGAAAATACAATACAATTTCGCGGGAACATTTTATCACATTGGTGCAGACACCTCCTAATCTTCTATTTCTGAAAAAGGAAAACAGGAAAGATAGAGTCCAAGCAAAATGGGACTCTTCTTTCTTTTTTGGAAAAGTCAATCCGATTAATATATCAATTTAGTGAAGAGTTCAAGAACTGTTTTCTTCTTCCACCTGCTACCAGTGTCATAGTATCTCTAACACATTTCATGAGGGAAAAAAAAAGTAATCTTACACTTCGCGTTATTCTTCCTATTTGTCAGATTACCAAATCATTTATATCGAACACATTCAGAGAGCATCATTAGGAGAAATGACCTACCGTACTTTTCTTGTTAAAGAAAAACAAAGTCTTTCTTCAAAGACTCAATGTTAATTGTTACAGCCTTGAGTAATGATTAGATACAGAGATCCCCTGTGCACTATTCTCCATCTAAAAGATAGTCCCGATTTCACGTTGCGACATTTTTCCTCTGTAAATAGATGCGCTCTTGCCAGTTGCTATTACAACAGCACTAGTATTTTGCTAACCTCTCTGGAATTACTTTTTCCTTCATGCGTCCTAGGGCTGCACTTGGCTCTTTCACTAACACATCACGTTGGTGGCACACTCATACCGTTGCAGCTAACGCACCCTCATCCCTAGCAAATGCTATACGTTCAGCTAACAGCAAAAGCTATTCCTACTAGAATCTATTAGATTTCACCTTATTTTCATTTTTTCTTCAACGTCATCCAGTTCTCCCTATTTAACGTCCCAAACTTTCACTCTGTTAACAGCATCTCTCAGCATTGGGTCTTCAGCCCAATTTCAGTAATCCCTGTGTGATTTTTATAGGAGAGTTACACATATGAAGTTTAAGAAAAGGTTGGTCTTTGAGGAACAAGTCACTTCCATCCAGTCTGATAAATTCATTTTTAGCACACAAAAACTCTTTTATTTGCACTACACTGCTTACAAACAATCTTCTACTTTTGAAATAAATATTTTCCATGGTGTCAGTATATCACTTGCTCTACAGGACTCAGGAAAGGACAGACTTGCAGCACTTTTTACTAATCATATTTTTTAGTATTAAAGGAAGAAACTAAATGTTTCTGGAACAGTCAATCTTTGGCAAGTTCATTTTACTCCTTTTTCCATTAAGTTTCCTGTCTTTAATTCTTTCCTTCATGTTGCTGCAGTATTCTTCTTTCTTATACTAAGGAAAATCAGTCTGTAATCGAGAACATACAGCTCTATGTGGCAGTCCTTTCAAAATCTTTGGATGGACACTACTATCTAACTTAGAGCACATTAACCCTTTTAGTACTGAAGAAGTCTTGAACGAGCCTGAGCTGTCCTTCAGCCCATCCTAACACTCTGCTAGTTCTTCTCTTTTCAGTTAGGAGACTATGGAATCTTTGGCTATTAACTTTTTTTTTTTTTTTTTTTTTGTAGTAATGATTTTATTCCACTTGATTACTACAATTTGTAACTTGCCTGTGCTGACAAGATTCCCATTATTTATTGACTTCCCATTACTCTGTATTGGGGGGGGGGGGGGGGGAAGGGGGTGGTACGCAAGGTTTTTTTTGAAAGGGTTTCTTTTACAGGGAGGTTGACAGCCCATTCCTGCACGTTCTTCCCTTCTGCTTCGAATGCGATTTCCAGATAGCTTTTCTACCCTTGACTTACAACACACTTTCTGACTTTCCAACACGCAAGTTCTTAAATCCATCAGTCCAGATGATTTCACCAATAAATTTTGTTAATTTCCAAAATTTTGCCATTTTGAAATAAAGCAGAAATTAAGTAGTAGACTACTTTTATTCTTCCATTTCATTTAAAACAAATTTAAAGATTTGGGGTTTGCCATAAGCAGCTCTGAAGCATCTGCTAAGAAGCTCAGCTAAATGACAGTAAGATGAAGCAATCTATTGGCTATCACAGAGAAGAAAAACTTTTTCCTTTATAAGCAGTACTTCTTTCATGCTAGAAATTTAAGTCACAATTCCTAGTGCTATTTCTATTAGGTTTTCAGAGACTAGTATCCACACCCAAATTTGGACAAAACCAGTTCAGGGTTCAGTATTAAATGTTTTGCAGTAACCAAGCAGAAGCTTTTTTTGTGTCAAACAATTTTAGTAAAAAAAATGGTTGATTATCTGTTTTATTCATGCTATTGCATCTTATTTTATCACATTCTACTATATAATTGCCATGTGACTATCACTTTACCCCTTATTTCTTTTTTCCGCAGTATATGCATTCCAAAATCATGCATTTCCAGTAAAGCAAAGTTGAGTTAATATTTGTAATAAAACATAAAAAATGTTATCTCCACTAAATCAGCATAAATGTAACACCTTCATTTTCAACTTTCAAGGCCAAAAGACAATTATAATCTGGAATGCAGAACACTTCTAGTATGAAAAACATGTTTTAGTACACTAACAAATACTTGAAACAACAATCAGTACTTTAAAAAAGAGTAATTGCCCTCTACGGATTTCAAAACATTTTAAAACAAAGAGTAAGCCGAAGATACAAAGAAATTCAGTAATTTGACCCAAGACAACTCAAAGAAAAGAGAACAAGAGGAGGACAAAAATCTTCTCTGTTTGATGCTCTGTTTTTTCCTCACTGTATAAACAGAGCCAGCTTTACTGAGGAGCTGAAAGGTGACTACAGCGGCTTACAACCGCCCGTCTTGGCCATCACGCAATGGGCTACCTAGAGCTGGAGAGACTGAAGATAGCAGGACCACTGAGCAGACCAGCTCTTGCTCCCCCCTGTTACTAAGCTACGTGCAGTGGCTGCTTCTCTGCGACTGCTTACTCTGAGCTAAGCAGATGCTGCAAAGAAGCACTCACCAAGAATCAGCTGTCGGAAACCAACTGCTGTGCCCCAGCCAAGCGGCAGGTACGTGACCACAGCCAAATGCACAGTTACTGCAGTTTGTAAAAGCTGATTCCTGGTAAGCGGTTACCTCAACCAGCTACAGCAGCGGTATTCACCACGCAGCAGGTGGCTGGCAGCCAGCTCTCTGAACAACCCGCTCCTGCTGACACAGCGACAACAGGCTACCTAACAGCAGTGGGTTGTTCCACAGTGCCTACAAAAGTTTCTGAACCTGATCCTCAGCAAAGTAGCAGACCTGAAAAACACAGAGAGCTGGAGAGCCGGAGCACAGGCTCGCACACGCGGGAACTGCAGCAGGGAGTTTGGGTGTGTGCAACAGAAGAGAATGAAATACCAGAAGCACAGTCTGGGATCCTGGTGTGGGAGACCTGGAGAAAGGAGGGTGTAAAAAGCACTGGTGATACGGAAGTATGATCCAACATCAGTGAATGTAGGGTTTTGTTCCTCACTTCATTGAGTTTTGCACTCCTGCTCTGACAGGATAGCACAGAAGACGGGAAATCCGACTAGATGGATCAGTCAGGCAATTCTGGAGTCCCAGATATTGAATGAAGGAAACAATATTGAGAACTAAGAAACAGGCAATACTGACTATCATGAAAACAAACAAATTGGATGCTGGCTTTAAAAGCCGTCTATATGCTGTCACCTCCTTACAATCCTTTTTCTCTCTAACCACTTAAAAGGTTGCTTGCATGAGCATAGAACAGCAAAGCTGTTAGGAAGTACGTGTTTTTAGAGAACAGAAACACAAAGTGAAAATACTAAAAAAAATTTAATATAAATAATGAAGCAAGATTTATGAAAGTGCTTTCAATTTATTCAGACAGTATTTTCCCCTTTCTAAGAAACTTGGTAGCACAATATAAAAAATATTTTCCTTCCAGTATTAATTGTTTTCAATATTAACATAAAAAATCCTGACCGCTAGCAATTTAAAACCACAAAAAAATTATATGATAAGAGGCTTGGAGACAGATGTATGCAAATACTCTACGCAGAAAGGGTACTGTAACTTGCTTCCTGTGCTTGAGAGCGCACTTTTGGTGGGTCTATAAAACTAAGATGCAAAAATCTTCTAGAGTTAATAATCTTTGTACTTCAGTGGCATAATTAGTTGATTTTTTTTTACACCAAGGAGTTATTGAATAAACAGTCGAAACCTGCAGAAGGATGCTCCTGCACAGAGCAGTGAGTGATGGGCAGCTCTTTGACTGACTAAATGAACAAAGGGCTCCTGTGGATTTTAATAACGCTGATCCACTTATGAATCATAAATGATACAGAAGTCCTTTTGCATCTTTGAGATTTTCAAGATTGGGGGGAGTGTTTTCATCTGACAAAATGTTATTCATCATGATTTTTTTTTTTCCTTTAAGAAAACAACTGCATTTGATATGTGCTTGACATGGATGTCCTATCAGAGCCAATTTTTTAGATTTTCTGCCATAGGAAAGCTTTGTGAAAGAGAGCAGTACAGCAGGTTTTTCATACACTTTCACAATTATCTGAAATATTGCATAGGAAAGCTGAGAACAAACAGACTTAGCAGTAGGGCAGTAAGGCCACTAGAGAAAAGACCCTGAAACTAACTGACACCACTAGATTATAATTTCTCATGGTTTAAAAGAATTTTATTGGATTTTAAAAATTAGAAAACAGTTAATTAATATATAGTTTCTACTGTAACCATAAGCCTACAACAAAGTGTAAATAGATATAGCTGGGAGGTAAGATTAACATATATTTAAAAAAGAACCAGCTAATATTTTCAGAAGAAAAAGCCTAGGCAGCATTTGCTTTTTTGACTCTAGGAAGTCACGAGAACACATTTCTTCAAACTAAGTAACTCCAGGCTTTCTCTTTCTGCATATACCAAATACTCTTACCAGCCACAATGCCCTCTTATCTAGACATATTTATAATAGACATATTTATTACACTGTGTTCTTACACTATATACACATAATTCTGGATATTTTACATGTATGTAGTTACCTATGCACACATTCCTTAAATAAAATTTCAAAACTACATTTTCAGAATGACACAGACCTATCAAACTCAAATGCGAGGAAATACAAGTGTTTAACTAACCAGAACAATGTTACTTTGGACTCTTGTATGTATGCTTTAATTGAAATAATCTCATTTTTCCCCACAGGAGCCATATGTCTTTAAGTGCAGGAAAAAAAGTTTGGTTGACTAAGAAAGAAAACCAAAAAAGAAGGTTCTGTTTCTATCACTGCCCAAGAGTTCCTACTCTCTATCAACCATGCAAATATATGGCACACCCCACTGGATTCCCCGCTGGATATCACTCTTACCTCCACTCTAGTTCCTAAACCCACTATACCTCTCAAACTACTTCACTGGACTCTTGGATCTTGAATCCTATCATTCAGCTTTTAAAATTCTCACTTTAGGAAAGTTCAAAGCATTCTCACCACCACCATCATATCTGTATGTCATACTGTAAAGTAATGCTGCTTAGGCTCAAACAAAAACATACAAAACCCTAGAAAACTTCCTTAGGATATTTATTGATGCAGCATCTTAAAAGATTTTTCTAACAAATTTTTGTTTCTGTGAAAGACTTATGTCTTTCACATAAAAGCATAAGAGTTTTTTTAAAAAAATTAAAAGTTGGCATGTCTGAAACAGTATTAGAACAAATAGCCTCTCACAGCAGCGATTTCATAGACAGCAATGGCTGTACTCACTCTGTGCATCAGACAGGAATTTTTCATTTCATACATCATTTAAAACTTGCTGCAGTGATTCCACAAACCTGTCTATACCATTAGCACAAAGTGAAGAGAAGCCTTCTTTCCCACCCCCCACTCCAATTCAAGTTATTTTGGCCAAAATTCAACTGCGCACGTAGACAACCATAGCACTGATGACAGAGAAGCAAAGCATACTTATTACTAGATAATGAAGAAAAAAAAAAATCTTATATTTTCATAAATAATATTGCATATTGTATTTGAATACATCAAAATAAAATTATACTGTCTACATCATCAGCAAACTTACTGCGGAAACAATATACCATAGCAAGCAACCAGCTAATGCACACAGTTGTTTCAGTATTTTTAAACACAGATTTGCATTTATATCATATTTTCAGAAATTACTCTCCCAGGACAGTGTAAGAGTCTGGAACAAAGCTTCTCCTTGCAAAAATGCATATTCAGACAGAGATCACCTACATATTCTGTGGCCATTAACACAGGCAGATCACTTACTGCTGCAGCTGCCCCAGAAAAAAAATATGAAGATTATCATTATTGCTAAAGTTATTATTGGTGGTATGGTCCTTAAATGCTCAAATATAGAGCTATGTTCTGAAAATACATAATTCACTAACCTATGTGCTAATGCTCTAAACTCACACTGTGGCCACAATTCGTACACCTTCAGACTGTGTTAGACCGACAGCTGAAAAATGGACAGCTTTCACATAAAACTCATTTAAATAATGCTAAATACTTGCACTCGGAACTCAGCTTGGAAATACAAAGGAAGAGCTTTTCTCACCATATACGAAGGACTACTGGACTGTAGCATGTAACACAGGATACTCACTTCCTGGGCAGTAATTCAGTAATTCCACTTCTCGTTCAGGATAAATCCAGAAAGTAGCTAGCACAAATAAATGAAAAACACAAATTCAGCAGGGATTGGATGTGAACAAACAGAATTTTTTCTTGTCCATTTGACTGACAAAAAAAATCTCCTATGGCTTTCCTTTCTAGTCTAAAAGTAAAGGTGTGTTAGGAGAGAGGTTGCAACAGTAGTAGTTTGGTTCCACACTGGTATATATTGTTATTATGCTAATACTGGCATCTTAAATGCATACAATATCGGCATATTTGGACAGCAAAAATACGGTACGCACACAGTGTTAACCTAGTGTCACCCCTTGTGCCTCTCTGCACAGCCTGGTCCCCCACTTGACAGGACGCGTGCAAAGCAGGCCGTCGCCCCCAGCCCAGCCCTCCCCTTCCTCCAGCACCCATCCGCAGGTGGGGGACATGGTGGGCAGGAGTCTGCACCGCAGCACAGCCAGAGCGGGCAGCCCAGCTGCCTTCAGCCACCTCACGGCTGTTTGACACGCGAATTCCCCATGCCGTAGGGCAGAGCACAGCTCCCCGTTCCGCTCAGAAGGCACGTCTGCCAGGAAGGTGACATTGCTACCAAGCAAGCTATGATACAGGACAGCAGACCTGGCTGGAGAAGCAGCACCACGGTCACGGCCAGGCAGTCTAAAGGGACGTGAGGAGCTGACTTCAGCCTTGCAGACTCAGGTTTCCCCTCCTTTCGTATGACCAAAGCCAAACTCAACTCAGATTAGGCTATGAACACAAGGTGGGTTTGTGCTCACCATAGTTTCAAGTTTACGCTCAAAAGAGACCGTGGGCATGGCCATGCAGGGTGCTGGTCTCCAAACACCTTGTGTTCCTGCCCTCATAGAAAAGCCAAATCAGCCCAAGTTACTTCTGTAATCAACAGTTCTGCATGGAAAAAACAATGGAAAGCTACCAAGCACACAGACCCCTTCTTTCTACTCCTCAATCCATCGATACAGAGATTGAAAAACACGAACCAAATTGTAACAAAAGCTGCAGATGGAAGAACACCTTTGAAGAAAGAACCAGTTAATATTTTCAGAAAGATAAGGCCCAAGAGTCAATCATTATAAACAGTATGAAAGAGGCACTAAATATAAATTATATGACTCTCCTCCTTTTGTGTGTCAAAACAATATTTTAATTTTATTTTTAAATCTGCCAATCAGGGCAAAACTAATCACCAAAAAAGGTGTTTTACCTTTCAAACATCTGTCACATCTTAAAATTGCCCATGCCAAACAGACAGAATAAGGGTACATGGACAGTTTTCACAGATTCCACAGATTTCTGGGCTCAAAAATTAAACTACATGGATATTAATAAGAACTGAAACATCCAGTCAGTAAATTTCTTCTCTCTGGAAAAGACTTTGCAGAGGAAAAGAACCTTCAAGCAGTAAGCAGATAGATTATATTTCCTTTTTAAAAAGTTGAGAACAGGTTGCAGGGTTTGCAAGATAAGGTGGTCTAAAACAGGTACTGCAATTTTAAACAGTCCAAATATATCTTGTCATCTCCAAACACTGAACTATATTAAATTACAATCTCAATTAATAGCTGAGATTATTTCTAACAGTGAAAAGTGACATCATTTGCAACGCTACTCCAGTGAGCAGCTCTCTGCGCTGGGCTAGATGCCTACAGTTTCCCTACTCCTCTGACCTTAGCTGTAAAAATAATTGTTATTCTTCTCTGATGTTTCCCGAACTGAAGGAGAGAAAAATATAGAAAGAGAAGGAGGTCACTTATAATGAGAGGCGTTTCCACCAGGCAGATACCAACACAAAAACAGAGCAGGGAGCTGCACGCAGCAGAAAATGAGTCTTAAAATACAAACAAACCAAAACCCAACAGGATAAAGGATCAGAGAGGTCTAAATAGATTAGGCACCCACAGCATAAGTGAAAATCTAATCCCCAAAAGTGGTAGAGGGAAAAGGAGACAGGAAAAACACTTCAATATGGAAGGCAAGAGTGGTAGACAAGGAGGGTCAAGGGGTAGTCTCTGTGGAGCTAGATACAGGATCCAGGAAGCAAAGGGGAGTGAATCGAGAGAAAAGTAGAAAATCTAGGATAGTGATTTTGAATAAGATACATCTGGATTAGAAAAACAAATGAATGTGATGGAGGACAAGCAAGCTATAGTTCCACTGAGTGGGAGCGCCTGATGTTAGCATGGCTCAGCACCACACGCCACACTACCCAGTGCAACCAATAGTGCCCCGAGCAACGTCACCCTCCCGCTGCATACCTGAAGAGGAGCACACCTTCAGGAGTGTGAACCGCAATTCAATTTTCCACTCATTAATGTGTATTAAAATGAATATTGATCAAGAACTTTTCTCCACATCGACAGCCATATCACTGTAATGATGTGGAAAATACCTCAAAAATAATTTCTTAGATACAATGAGGAGAACTACTAGATAAGGCTCCATACTATTAACACTCAGTTAAATACAAAGATACGTAACAAGTTCATTATCTGTTTGCTGGCTCTGCAGCAAAAAAGTCTTATTGCTACTGAATTGTTCTTTCAAAAATTTTCAGTAAGTGCTGAGATTATATGCTGATACACCCTCCTTTTCAGTCAACACCAAAATATTTCTGTAAGCGTTAAGCGTTGCGACCCTGAAAAACTTTGATTTTAAGTAAATTAAAGGACAAGCTACAACGATAACTTGAATATTCCTATTATTTTTAACATGCCAGAACACATGTAAGTTATCAAAATGTGGTAAGTCATATGAATCAAACGTTTCTGAGTTATGAGAATTTTTGCGAGTAGCATAGTACAGGAACACAAGAAAGGTTATAAAATCTCAAGACCATTCAATGACAGCTTGTGGAAAGCTTCCCAAATTACTTGTCCATGTGCAATGAAACAACCAGCCACATGATGAAAGATTTTACTAAACATGAAATAAATACAAATGGTTATCTAGTTACATTTATGCAGCAAGTATGTAAATCTGCTTGTCTACATTCACAGCACAGTTTCTTGAAAATACCAGTCTCAGATACAAGCCACTGACATTCCAGTATCATTAGCTGAAAACTTAAAGGGAACTTACATGTACTGACTAATACTGCATAATTAAAAAAGATAAGAGTCAGAAAAAAGTAGACAAGCATTTCTACAGATTCCTCTGTTAAAGGCTCCACAGGTTCTCCTACATCAAAGAGGTAAAGGCTCTACTACCGATGCCACTATGCTTCACAAAATAAGTGCACCCAAAGAACACCGCAATACCAACAATTCACAAAGAAGCCCGTGACCCTAGGCTTCCAGGATCCCTGCCTTGCCCTTCTCCCTCCAGCATGGCTTCACTGCAGGTGTTAGCAGATGGGCAGGTGCAAACAAGATTTGGTGTTAGCAAAGAAGAACTAATAAACCAGCAGACATCTGATATAACGGTGCATCTATGACAAGAATTCTGCAGCTACCTATATTATTTCTGCCATAGTATTGTCTGCGTAACCTTGAATTGCGAATGCTTACCTGAATGTAGCAAGCAAGCATGTCAATGCAGACCATGCAGTAAAGATCTATAGCTCTAAACTGTTCCACCTTCATCGTGAACTTCTCAACTCACAAATCAATAAAATATTGAGTAATAAACAATAAGCCAGAAATATTCTTGAAAAAAAAAAACCCACCTTATTTAGAATTGTGAATCATGGAGCCTACACATTTTCCAACATAAGTTCAGGAAATAAAAATCTCATTAAAGCTTTAGCCAAAATTTCTAATTCATCAAAGGACCATGTTCTGAATACCAATGACTTTCACGAAAAAGAAGCATTTTTTTCTTGTCTGTAAAATCTCTCTTAGGTTACAAAACCAAATCTGATGACACTGAAAAGTCTTTCAGGAACAAAGACAGACGAGTAAAACAACCACCAGATCTCTTTAATTCCATGCAAAAGTGTCAACAGCAAAATCACTGCATCTCTTCCATAGCAGAATATTAAATAGTTCATTAATATCCATTTTCCCTTCTTCTCTTTTCAGAGGCTACTAAAATTGTTTCTGTTTGATTTTACATGAGTGAAACTCCTCCCAAACGAAACAGGTACAAGTATCTTGAAAGAACATTCAAGTGTACATCATTCAAGGCCTTGGCAGTCCCTATCTCTGTGAAACAACAATAGCATCCCACTAATAACAATGACTTGCTTAACTATTCATTTTTGTAAATAATGGAACTGAAAATTATCTAGTGATGAATTTACAGTTCTACAATGCGTCTCAGGGATGAAAATGAATAGGGACGAAGAAATTATGTATATTACAATGGGTGACACACAGAACTTAAGATTCTAGCTAGCTCCACAGAAGAACACAAGCCGGAAAGTGTGGCACTACAATTTTTAGCATTTTACCTTTGTCTAATACTACTGTGAGACATCCTATATGTATTGTTTATATTATAGTAGCACTTAAAGACTCCAATTAAAACCCAAACACCACTACATTAGGCAGAAATAGTATGAAAAATACAATAGGTGTCATAGCCATTTTAATTCCAAACAACCACAATAAATTACCTATTTCTCAGATATGCCTGCCTTTATATTGTACTTACCCACAGAATTTAACATATTAGTTCTTATATTCAGGGAGAGCATTACAAGGATTGCCTAGGTAGCCTTTTTAGCCTTTTTTTAATTTGAAAACTATATTAAGATTTCCAGTGGAGGCACACAGCCTAGAGAGTGAGTCTACTGACACAAGGCTTGCTTTCCTTAATCACCCTTCCTGAGAAGCCGCCCATGGAACCACAAGACCCTGTGGACCATGAGCTGAAAAAGCCTGCTCCCCTGAGGTATAAGACTGCAATTTTACAGAAGATACATGCATTTAGATTTTCTTCTCATTGCTCCTCCTTTTTAGTGAATTCCTTCTTTTCTTTTAGCTTAAGTCCTGACATACTAAACATACCACTTTACTGTGGTCTAGGCTATCATCTGACTATTAAGATATTTGCACACTGAACAACTTAAGTCTGAGAACTAGGTATGATCTATTAGAAAGTTATTCCGAGCTAGAGATACATCTTGCATATATGTCTAGCCAGTCAGATAACTCAATATTGGTCTGTTTTGACTTGAAGAGGACACCACAAGTTAGCGTAGATATTGAAAAATAAGATTATTTGGAGGCAGGAAACTGAAAAAGGTTACAACTTTTCTGGTAACAAGGGAAAACACTAAGTTTCTATACAAAAAAAAGTTAATACCCATTCCTTTGTGTTTAAGTAACAAATGGCAAGTGTTTACACTGTGACTATTAGTTCTCTAGTAGGCTGTTTATTATAAACAGTATTTCAAACAGAGGACTTTAAGAGACAATGTATAAATATTTTAAATGGTAAAATATAGGTGTTGGCTTTTTTCGTACGGTGTCCAGAAAATTTGCACAAACACATCAACTTCTCCACCTAGGGAATTTACTTTATTGTTAAGTTTGCATTTAAAACAAATGTACATGACCTATTTTGGGGCTAATATAACTAAAAGGAACCTATTTTTTGTTTATTATTTATAGAAGATTCACTTCAGATTAGGCCTTTTGCAGACATGTGTATCTGTGTGGCATCATAAAGCATCTCCAGATATCCCCCAGCACTAAAACAGACGAGAAAATGACAAGTTAGGATGTATCCCAGTACACACAGTATTTTATAAAAGCTAAGATTAAAAGCTGTTTTTTTCCTCTTCAGAAAGGCCACATGAAAGAGCTAGTACCATGGCTAATGCATTGACCTTCTGTGTCTGATAATGACAAGTTCAAGTTCCTAGAGTTGGATAAGATGGGGAACTAAAGTAAGTGCACTCAAGCAACGAGTTCTCCTGCTCTGTTAGAATCCTACTCACAAAACTAGCCCTATAGAAAGAAAAAAGAAAACAGTTTAATTTTTTTTATATATATAACCAAGGAGTTTTTCTACACCATCAGCAGGTCTCACAACTACTTCCTTCAGAGTCTTCAATCTAAGGCACTCATGGTTTCTTTCACTTTTTAATAGCAAACTTGAAATTATTTCATGAGAGTAAATGATGTCAATTTATGAAAAAACAGATGTAAAATTGCTGCTTGTGTCTAAAATTTCACATTTTCAGCTTTTTTGCTTGTGAACAGAGGAAGAGTAAGACACAGTAAAATCATATATGTCATATAAGAGATACAACATCTCTTTACAAACCTTGCCTTCCAAACTTCCCGGAAATCAGAAATACATTTTTATACAACAAGCAGACTTCTTAAAGTTAACTCCTCTGGAAGTCTAGCATCTGCCTTTTGTTTTCAAAGCAGGACAGCAAAAGTACATCAAGCATTTCTTCCTATCATCAACTAAGAAAAACCACAGCTGACCTAAAGCCTTTATTCCTATCAGTCACTAGTTCCGTACAATTTTGCAGGTTACAGGGTCTGGAACTCTTCAGGGGCAGAATAAAACTCCTTCACAATGCTGCTGGCACGACTGAGGCACAGACAAGAAAGCTGCTGCCATCAAACCAGGCACCGACAGCAATAGGTTACATAGGTAAGGCAAATAGAGCTTGACTAAGGAAAGTAACTAATAAAGCTTCTTTTTTTCTAAATGACTAGCACTAATAATAATACATATTAGGATGTACTACTAATACATACATATGACTGTTTCAGCACATTTTATATTTTCAGATATTTATATTTCAAATTACACAGAGATATTACAACCTTTACATCTTTTTTTAAAGTTATATAACATAAATAATAAAGGCTAAAAAAACGGTAGGACTCAAGCTGGTGTAAATCAACATGTGCATCATCAGTTTTTAATCATCAGATCATACCCAGCGTTTTACACTGAAAGATTCCCGACAGGACAGACTGTGATCGCAAAGGGAACAATACCATTCCAAAAAAGATTCCCTTTTAAATTTGGTTCTTGAAACAGTATTTCTAATTTCCTCCTTCTCACCCCCAATTCGAGCTCATCTCAGAAACCATAATTTATTTAGAAAGAGAAATTAATCTTAAGCATCTCCAAAGTCTTGGGTTATTCCACTCCAGTAAATTTTCATAAATGGAAATTTTTGCTTTTTCTTAGAAAACACTGTGATATTAAATACAAAAAAACACACATTAAAAGAACACTAACATTTCTAAAACAAGAGCTTGAGCTGAAGTTAAGAAATTGCCATAATTAAACTTGTCCAGGAAGACAGATTAAGGTCAAATATGTCTATTAATTTTGGGTATCCACTCTAAACCACCTTAGACTTGATTTTTTTTTTCCTTTTTTTTTTTTTTTTTAAGCACACAGCATTTCACAGCATTTAATACATTCCTAGAATGGCTTTTACTAGTTCCCATTGCAGCTGTGATTTTTCACCACTTCTGCAAACCGAACACCACGCATCAAAGCTGAGCACCCAGCCTGCGGCGTGGGCGCAGTTAGCAGTGTCTGCACAAGGGTCGAGTTAAGTGACTTGACCAGCGCCATGTCAGCAGTTTCTTGCAGAGGCAGAAAAAAATCCTATTTTTTAGAGAGGCGTTTATCTGCTTTACTCATGGAGTCCACACTCCTTTTCCTGAGCGCTATATTAATTTCAACTTCTACCGCTCATGTAGCAGGAGCCCTCCGCAGCAGTAAACTCCTTTATAAAACTGAACCACCCCTAGGACTTTCTCTGTGAACAGATTGGATGTAAATGCTTTTAACTCTGCTATTAATCAAGTTCTCGACGAGGAGAGCGGGGGCACGCTGGGGTACGTGCCCTACAGCAGCCCCTCCAGCACTCCCACAGCTCCCAGCCACCCCCAGAGCCCCAGGGAGCCATTTGCCTCCCCCCCAGGGACTGTTCCTTTGCGGCCCTTTGTGCCCCAGGCCCACCTAGCCTTCCTCCTGGGGGCTCCGAGCGAGCCAGGCTGGGCCGCCCAGTCCGAGGAGCCGGGGACCCAGCCAAGGCCCACAGGGGCACAGAGACTCACCTGCGAGCAACGTGCCGCACATACGTGTGCCTTTAACTAAAGTCATGGCTAGGGGTCACGGAAAATGCGGGGACTAAAGCTGGCATCAAAATGGCCTCATTTAGTGGTGTAAGTTAAGGAAGGCAGAATAAAAACAAACACCATCGGTTTCTGGCTGAGGCGCTCAGGGCAGGGCACCGTGATAGCCCTCAGCCTGCCACAGAGGCCACGGCCTGTCATAGGCCCACAGGCTATCATGGGCCCTCTCCTGCCACAGGGGCCACGGCCTGTCATGGGCCCTCTCCTGCCACAGGGGCCAGGGCCTGTCATGGGCCCTCAGCCTGTCACAGGGGCCACGGCCTGTCATGGCCCTTCTCCTGCCACAGGGGCCAGGGCCTGTCACAGGCCCATGGCCTGTCATGGGCCTTCTCCTGCCACAGGGCCGATGGCCACCACACCACACACTCAGTGAGGGGAGACGGGGCAAAGCTTGGTAGGCCACCAGTCACAGCCTTGCCTGGGGATTTTACCATGTGGGAAATGGCACTCTGCTGAAATAAAAGATGCATTCACACTTTGTAACACATTTTCTTGGGGTTTTGTTACATCCCTCACTACTTCTAATTATCAAAGAGACTTTCTTTCTAAACAAAGGCTGCTGCTGCTTCATCCAAGAACGATGTTAAGATGCTAAATGAGGTATAAGATCACAGCGCCTTGCCAAACAAAGGGATAAGTCAAACACAGGCACTTGTGATTTCTCCGCTGGATCAAGGAGAGGGAAAGGAGTTGCAGAGAAGAAAACCTAGATTTCAAACAAGTGTTTCCATAATCAACAGTTACTGCAAGCAAGGTTCAGAAAGTTACAGGAAAAAAATCTTTTTCTGTAAATATCCCTTGTTGTTTTCTTCTTTGTTTAAGGTGAAATATCTCTTTTTTCAAGTATCAGTCTTAACCTTTTCTTTTTCAGGTTAGCTTGGAAAAAGGAAAAGAAGCAGCTAACCTCGATTTATTTTTTTTTTTTAATTTGACACAATAAACCATGAATAGTTCCTCTGAAAATGCTAGAGCCTGTGATGTAACAACTTTATTTAGATAAGTTCTAAAGTGTCTGTTATTTACACAGAAGCCAGAGAATAATTTGTGCTATTAAGGAAATATTTTTTTCCAAGACATACATTATTTGTTACCATTCCTAAATACTCATTATGTGAACACACAGTCTTTACAAAGCTTATTGTTTTCTCATTAAATTTGGGTGTTTTGGGAAGAATCTGTGCGCTATGTTAAATAAACAGACATTTGGATAATTTTTAAGTTAATGTTTAAAATACAAATAGTATCAATCTTTAGAAAAGTAGTTACTTCCCACCTCCAGCACTGCCTTCTATTCACCCCCTTCAGCTTTTTTGTTTCCACCGAACGAATTCCCCCTTGCCATGGCATAGTCCGTCTGACCCGTGTAGTGAGTTTTGGAATCCTCAGCAACCCTGTTAGAGGGAAGGCGAGCGAATTTCGCTAGTTCAGTATCTTTCTGTTCCTCCCTCTTTAATTTCCAAGGCAATGTTTGCCACACATCATAATACTTTTCTTTCTGTCCTCCTCTCTTTACATGCCCTGCTCTTTGTGACATAACACTTCTTTGGAAGCTATTTGCTATTTGAGTACAAAACCCTCTGATGTTCTGATGTTTAATTATTGTAACTTCAGTTTACAAATTAGCATCTGCAGTACAGGAAGCTAAAGGCATGCTAGTTGAACATGGGTAAAGTTGAATGATTTCAGCTGGGTAACATGGAAAAGATGCAAATATGTTATTTGTCCTTTTTATTTATTGTTATTTCCCCTTCCAATGGAAGAGGGTTACCTTTATTAATTCCTCTTATCCTTTTATATGGTGATGTCAGACAAAGTCACCATGTATTTTTAAGCTCCATACAGAATACTTAAGTTGCATGCTCCTTCCCATCTTCCTGTGATATAGAAAATGTCATGTTTTGCTTAGACACAATTCCTATAGTTTTATTTATTTCAGAGGATGCTTAAGTACATTTATTTTAATCAGGTTCTTATTTGCATTCAAAGTTACTACAAAAAATTTAAGTATCAGAGGGCTTGATGCAACGCCTTAATCTGAGCGTAGTAAAATCTAGTAAAACCCCCACGTTAAACTTGCATATTGACTTTCTATGACTATACAAAATTCAAGTAATTGCAGAAAAAAAATGTGTTTGTTTATAACTCAGGCCAGTGAATAAGAAATTTGTAGGAACAGCTGCTGAATTTGCACAAGCAAATTGTGTTTAAAAGGCAATGTCTCAAGCTACGTCTCTTAGAGTAATTTTTAATGAAAATTAGTTCTTCCTAACCTGAAAGGTGGCTTTAAACCACCTACGAGCTGTTAGCCATCTGTATAAACTGGTTCAACAGAGTTTTACTGCCAGAGGATATCAGGTCAGAGATGGCTTCTGTTGCCAGATCAGTCACTGCCTATCTCAATTGCCTTTGGCAAGTCATTTAACCTTTCCGTATTAATGTTTTCCTGCCAGTAGAATAGTTGTTCATCATGGTAGGGAGGAGTTTAGCCTATTAATTAATAAAAATAACTATAAAAATGCTCCTCCTTTAACTCCAATGTCTGCCTGCTCTTCAGAATAGTACTAAAACTCAAAAACACTCTGCACATTAGAGAGAAATGAACTGTTTCTATATAAATGGGTGCTATTTCAGAGCAGATTTCTACCGTACATACTTTAATGACTTCACAAATTACAAAGAAGACCAAGGCTTACAGTTTTCTTGCAACTTGTGGATAACAACACAAGGAGAAGCAGCGGTCTTTGTCTTGAGCTGACAACTTGTATGTTTTAGAATCTTTCCATAAGTTTTAATGAGCTAAATGATTTAATTATATATATATAGTGAAAATTCTCTTGATCTGAAACCTTACATGCCGTGTTTCAGCCTAAAACAAAATTTTACTGCCTAGATATAAAACCCTGGAAAATGGAGTTTGTAAGGGAAATACTGACAGAACATTAGCTACACTGTAGCGTGCTAACGGGTACCACTATAATACAGTCTATTCCAGAATAATTTTTCTTTTTATTATTTCATTAAGTTGTATCTCACTAAAGTTCCTCCTAGGATCTCTCTACAGCACCAAATTTTTCATTGAGAAAACTATAAATCATAGGCCTAAATTACAATTTAATTATAAACGCCTTCCCTTCTAATGCTGCCTGGGACCTTTTACCCTCCTACATAATTCTAAAAAATGACCCCTGTCATAATTTCCTTCACTAGAATAATATGCAGAGATCTAATCCTGAATCCTGCTGTCTTATAATTTAATATAAGAGGTAATTATTATTCAAAAGATAATGTTGCAGATATTGAAAATATTCTGAAGTTTAAGTCTAAAAAAACCTTGACTTGGTATGTAAAAGCCTCTTATTTGACTCTTGCAGAAAAGGAAATAAATAAAAAGGTTTTAAGACTTTATGCAAAATGCTAGAAGTCTTATTTGTAGCTGGAATTTGTCTACTATAATTTCTACAACCTTTGAACTACAGAGAAAACACACTCACACGCACAGCAAAACCAGGAAGACACCAGGTCATTTATTACTGATTTCTGCTTTTTGCCATAGGTTAGACAAAGTTCTAGATTGCTACTACCTAGCTGAAAAATGTTTTAGGTGGCTCCACATTTCTGAATGCAAGGAAGTATACGTAAGCCAAAGTCAAAAGCAAAAAAAAAAAAAAACCAAAACAAATCAAAAAACACCAAACCCAAAACCCCACCTTCGTAAAACCTTCTTCTTGCACCTCAAATGTTATTTTTAATTTATCATGAGAGACACTGTTATGTTTATCCAAAATATTCCTGTAAAAGAGAAGTTAAATTATATTAACGCTTTAAGGAATTAGTACAATTTTTTCCTAAGTCAGAAAAGCAAGGAATAACACCATGACGTCAATTCATCTTGCACAAGAGACAGTGAATTTAATCTCGTACCAAGAACACAGCTATTATTGCCTGTCTCTGTTCACTTTACAAAGAAAGACTTTGACCTTAAAGCCCTTTTTTCTAAAACTGGGATTTCATCAATTAAAAGCTGTTTTCTTTTTAGTTAACTCTTACTGTATGCAAGAATATCTGCCAAAGGAGTGAACTGATAGTACAGATGGAGCAAAAGGAGGTTAGGATGAACATCAGGGGAGAGAATTAACAGGAAGAATTTCTGAAGTACAGTAGCATAAAATTCACAGAACAACTGGAATGTTTTTTCTGTTTCAAATTCAGGGAGCATGCCCCATTTTTTCAAGTAAATGAGATATCAAATGAGCTTCATTGCTTCCAACCATATACAGCTCCATCAGTAAGAACAAATAAAATACCATAACTGACAGATTCAACATCCTGAAGAGGTAGAGGCCAGTGAGGTTATCAGAAAATGGGGTTCACAAGAGGTAATTATAGCCCATGCTCACCCTTCTTAGGTGAGGCAGAACATCACTATACAGCTCAATAAAAATCAAGCTATATAGCGCAGAGGCACCAGTTTACTACCCTCTTTGTTTTTGCTTTGGGAGCAGTTCATTTAAGATGTAATAAATTGAAGTTTTTTTCCTGTCCTTCCATAAATCTAGGGACAGTGCAAATGAGGTGTTCCTCATTATGAACAAAAGAAAAGGGGCTCCCTAGATAGTGACATGAGCTGGTAGCATTAAAGCACTCATTAAAAGGAGCCCTGTTCTTTTTTGTAATAAGGAATATTACTTAATAACGCTCGAAGCATGGTTCACTTCATAATGCTGAAGTGAGCTTTTGGGGGGCAGTGAAGAGGAAAAAAGGGAAAGTCCATAGTACCACAAACATAATAAAAAAGAGAGATGGAATTTTGCCTGTAACAAATTAATAATAAGTAAGAAAGTGTCTTTGACTGCCTCTGTCTAAGGCAATTGCTTCATGCAACAGAAAGATTTAAGGATCTCGGGGGATTCATGGAAGATGTTAGACTATAATTTTAAATGAACAAACAAAACCAGACTAGACGGGCGCAGGTAGACTGAAAAAGATCACCAGTAGATGATTTTGTAACTTGAGGATCCAATAAAACATAAAGCTTACACAATGTTGAAGGAACCCTATTATTAGCAAATCAGAATGTGTTATTGTGATGGGAAATATATAGCACCAAAAAGGACAGACCAGAGCAATAATTTCCATTTCCAACAAAAAAATCTCTCTACCACAGCAGTGGCAAAGGTTTGGATATTTAGACAATCTGAATTTCATCTCTTTGGGGATTAGTCAGAAGAGAAAAGGCAGTTGTAGAATCACTCTGAGTATGTTTGCTATTTTCCGTGCACGATGGGAAATTACGCACACCAAAAGACTTTGTTAGAAGGACTACATGTAAGCTATGAAGCACACCAAGAAAGAGTAACGGCTCCGCCCTGCTGGTGTCCTGTCTCACATAGGTCCATCCCAGACACTTCTGAAGACAAGAAATGCTTTGGTGGTTACCTCTGCATCTTCATTCTACTCTGTCATCAAATGCCATTCCACTTCAGAACCTACAACACGACCATGCCTGAAAGTACGCACATTGGGGCTTCTCGTTGGAGCCAGCGTTCAGCGGGAAGATTTTGCAGGGCTTTGTGGTTTGAACCTGACTGACCTCAGAATTCAATGGGGGAAAAAAACCTCTGAAGAGCTGAAGGTCAGAAAATAATGTAAATATGCGGAAGCAACAATTGGACATCTCTAACAAACAAGCTTTTTCACTGCCTTTTGCAGTGCTAGTGAAACCACCCGCTCATGCCCCTATTCAGAAAGGGGAACAAGGAGGATTAATTGAACAGGTATTAAAGCTGTTGAGAGTGCTTTTGTTACAAGTCAATCACATAGTCAAAACCTTGATTAACCTGAGTAAGAGCTTTGCCTGAGTCAGAAGTGAAAAAACGAGTACGAGTATTACATTTACATTACATGTACGTTGTGTTTACTTTAGAAATTATACTTTTAAAGAGCTCTTGAAATAAGTAGAAAAAACAGATTGTGTTTCTGACAAAACTTCTCTTTTTGCTGTTTCTGCTTGACATAGTTAGCCATCGGTGTGTGCATAACGTCCAAGCTCGGGTACCACAACACACTTACTACTTAGCAATGACTTCTGAAACTCTTTTTTTTTTTTTTTTGCTTTTGTTGTTAGCATGTCTGTAGAGTAGAGACAATGTTAGTAAAACACTGCAAAGTATCTAGACATGAGTTCTTTAGAAGGCAAACTTCATGCAAATAAGTTTTCTTATTTATGCCTTTGGCAATTTTTTTCTTCTTTTTCACCAAATCTACTTTATTATTCATTTGTAGTTTTATACACGTTAAAATAATTCCAGTTCTCAAAGCAGAAGGATGACATAAGGTTTGAAGCCATCATCAGGGCAGTTGGCCTGATGAAAGAAACTACTAATAGTTAACACATTACATTTTTTGTGCACATCACAAGCTTTCCATAAGATGAGCTTGTAGTTGTCCCTGCAGAATTTTGTTCGGTTTTTGCCAAGCCATCACCCCCACTTGTCAGATTATTTTGAATTGTACTCCTATCACTGAATGTACTCAATATCTCAGTTTTCTGTTGTCTGGAAGCTCAGTAAATCTATTTCCTACTTTGTGATTCAGCTCATTAAAGCAAACACTGCAATGACCCAGGGTCAGGGCAGACCCCTGCCAAACCTCATTTTATACCTCCTTCCATTTTGACATTGCCCAAAATAGGATTCTTCAGTCAGTTGTACACCTACACTCATCTAAACCACATTTCCTTTAGCTTGCTTATAAATAAAGAAGTCATGTGAGGCAGCGTCAAAAACCTCCCTAAATTCAAGATATACGACATCTACTTCCCTGTCCACGCCTCTTACTCTGTCATAGAAGTTGTGTTGGTTAGACAATGTTTTTTCTGACAAATCTGTGCAGGCTCTTTGTTATTCATTTCCTTGTCATCTTCAAAGTGCTTGCAAATAGTTTGATTATTTTTTCCAGAATTTTTGCAGAAACTGGAGTTTAGCTGACTGGTCTATAGCTCCTGTCTAAACTCCTGTGCAAACTAGGGACAATACACTGTCTTCCAATATTTCACCTTCCCTGCACAAATTTTCAAAACTAGCCACTGCCAGTTCCGAGTTTATTTTGGCTCTACATGTTCCTTTAATGAGTTTTGAAAACCACGGTTCCGACAGCAGCCACCTTATACACTTTAACCTGTTTCTTCTCTACTCAGGACTAAGATCTCATCCATTTGGCAACGGCATCAATTCTGATAGCTGCTGTCCTATAGACGACCTTTTACAGGGGGGTACAAAAACATTTGGCTGCCTCAAAGTTGTCTTTTGCTGTCCACTGAATGGTAATACCACACTTTTCTTAATTTTCCTATTCCTGCTATTGTTCTTAGTATCAGTATTTTTGCTATTTTGATACATCTTGCTAGCTGCTTCTCATTTCATGATTTGGCCTCTCTGATTTTATCACAACATGCTTCTGCTATATTTTTATATTCACTCTCAGCGGTCTGCAAGGTGGTTTCTTATACCTTGTATCCATCCTCTGCACGAGGGTAGTTTGCACTTTATAAAAAGATTCCATTTATGTAATTATTCAGACTTCAGGTCTGAATAATTCCCAATAATTGTCACATGAGGTGTCCGAGATATTCACTGTCAGCGATTATTCTTAGCTTTTAATTGCACACTGAACTCAAAAACTTGCTACCTTTTTGCCTATGATGTCCCAAGTAGTTATGCCTTAGCCTTCTGTGTTCCTTTTACGTACTCATGCTACAAACGCAGTAGCACATCTTGCAGCAAGAGTTTAGTTTCTTACACTATTTGTACATAGGGGACTAACAATATTTTCACTTTTCTCCTGTCTATAACTAGAGGCCACAAGGAAAAAGCGGAGAGAAAAACCAAGCAAAAGCTTGCATACTTTGCTGATGGTAGTGCTTCTTTATTCAGGGGTCCAAGAACATCCATCCTTCCAACTTTGCAAAAATACTTTTGCAGAGGGAACCCAGCCCCAGCACATTTTCTCTCACATTTAATAGGCCACTTTAAGAGCACGCTTACTTAGTCCTCATCAAACGAGGATAATTGACAGCTTTCCACCCCTAGCATCCCCACTCCGAGAAGGCAGTTTCCCCAGGAGCCGCCTTGTACAACCTCAAACACTTTATTACTGGTCAATTTGGGTTTCCTGCCCACTGTAAGTGGCAGTGCTGAGGGTCTCTAACTCTCTCTTGTCTCGCTAATCAATATAAGCAGTCACTTCCACGGCATTTCCCTGCTACTCAGCAAGAAGGACGACCGAGACTGCCATTGGTTGTAAATAACTGTATAGCTTTAGTGTTACATCAGAAAGTCCAACTTCAGAAATAGGAGGTGGCTTTTATTTTGGACTTTTTGGCTTCTTTTGAGATTTTCTCTGTTTTAATTCTTCCCAGTGAGAGCAAAGAAATGCAGATGGTCCGATGCCGTTCCTGACAACTGCCTCCTCGGCGGAGAGGCTAACCCGTCCTCCATGCGCAGGGGTAGCAAACGTCCCCATCGCAGCACACGTGGCACTGTGCTCACTGAAGAGAGCTACAGAAAAATTCTATAAAGTGCCAACTGCAGCTTTACAGTCACTGTATTATGGGTATGAGAAAGTCAGGATTAAACAATTATTGCCTCGAACTCGCGCAGTAAAATTTGTTTATGAGGTAAATTTTAACAAGAAACAAACAGTTAGTGTTGTTTATAAGCAAACTCAAGCTGTAAAAACCAGGGAATGCTTTGTAAATACCAGTCCATGGGCCAGATGAGGTCCTGGAGGGAAGCTCCCCGCTGTTTGCAGCTGGCTCTCACGCACGCAGAATGTGACCAGCTCCAGCAGCCAGGTGAAATCAAAGCCAGCGGTTTTGCCCAAGGATGGCACAGTGGCAAAACCTTCATCTGTTCCTAAGGATATTTATTCTCACAGGTCTTCCCTTCCCCTGCATGGAATGATCTCCTAATGTCCATACAAAAAATGGCCATGACGGCTACTAAAAAGATAAATCTATTATCTAGCAGCAAATAATGTCAAAAAGACCATGCTAAACACAATACAACAGTGTTGGGTTGTATTGTGTACAACAACCTGTTTTGATCTAAACGATCCCCCAATTCAATTCAGATTGGTTTCACGCTGCCATCTTGTTTAACAGGAAATACCCATATTCTTGCTCAGTACTGCAACGTATCCTCTCTTTAATGGAATTAATTCATTAGGGAGAGCCCCAGGAAGGTCTGAGGCTTTGTGGTCTCCCTACAGTGCAGTATGATCACACCATTAAGACGAATGCCAGCGCAACAACGGGGAGCAGTGACTCAAAGCTAATTTCCGCTGGCAGGGTGGCATGAGATAGAGTATTTACCCCTCTGGACTCTCAGGGATGCTGCAGGTGACGGTTGGGCTCCACTGCCTGAACCGTGGAGACCAAAGACCAAGCCCTGAAAAGCCACAGCCAAAGACCGATGCGTATTAGAAGGCCCACGCTGGAACATCGGGGGTGCGGATGTCCTGCCAAACCAGCCCACCGCGGCACAGCACCTGCCGTACCTGCGGCTGGCTCTTTGCAGGATAGCCGTCCCTTCCCCTTTATCATCACCGAGGTGTGCACACTAGTTGAGGAATATCGATGAATGTTATTACTTTCATTAAAATCCTACATACTATCACTTGGCATACTGTGAGGAAGGAAATACACCTTAGCTGATCCTGCTTTACTAATCCATAGCAACAAAGAAATAAAAAACCTGGGGAAAGAAAATGTAACGTTATTCTTTTGACTGCACACACACACACAAACGTTTAAAAGTGAATATATGCCTACTGCAAAGTACTGAGGTGAAAAGGGAGGGTTTATCATCCCTGTTCCCCCAGGATCTCTTAGAGCGTGTGTGTTTCTGTGGTGGTTGGCTTGTGGTTTCGTTGTTCACTATAGTTTCCCAGAGCCCTATATTTTACTGAAACAGAAGTACAGGCCCACCAATTCGCTGACAAGCTGATCTATTGGCTCTAGGACACTGAGGGGAATTATGCTCCTGCCGCCCTGATGCTCTCCTTTGTTTAGAAAAGAAGAGAGAAAGAGAGAGAGTGAAAAAAAAAATCCTCAATCGTTTAGTACAAGTCATTTTACATGCTGGGATAATGAAGTATAAAAATGCCTTCAAAGGACTGATTTCCTACTTTTAACTCACTACCAGCCGAGCTCTTTGTGAGGCCCTCTGGAACATGCATTCCCAGTCCCACTCAAACAAAAGAGCTGCGAATTCATTAAACTATTTAATTATGCCTTTTTATTTTTCTCCATTAGCAAGCCCTGCCAGTACAAAGTAAATAAAGCCACCATGGTCTTTCCCCAGCAGACACACTGACTGTTTTTATTCTTTATTCAGTTTACAATATAAAGGGCTATTTTTCCCCCTCCTCCTATTCTTGGCTAGTTTCCTAATACAAGCCCTACAAACAGAAGCATCGAACTGTACATGCAATGCATGGAACTAGAGAGCAGCAGCAGCACTCAGCATTGCAAGCACATACCCTAGACAGCTTTCAAAGTACCAGCAGCCAACGGCAGCCAAACAGCACTTTACAGCCAGGCGCGGAAAAGATATTAGCTTTTTTTTTTAATACTCTAGTAAATTTGCTTTTTACATCTATTTCTTTTCAGAAGGGCTTGTTATTGAGCTTACTGTCCACAAATTCCATTGATCTCAGGCTGTGACTCAATCCATATGCTCACGCTTTGACACCAGCACAGCAAGCAAGCGATATAAATCCTGTTCAGGCTACAAACTTATTGATTTTATAGATTTCCCCCAAAGTTGTGATAATGATATATCATTGTTAAATTTGGTAGAACAAACTGCTTTCCCAATCTGTCAATGCGAGCATGAAAACCAATTCACAGCCTTGTTTAGAAGGCTTTCCCTTCAGAAGAATAACTACTGCTAGTAGAAGCAGATCACCAATACCCAGCCGCTGGCATAGGTTTGATGGATGTTACCTTTCCCGTTGCCCTTTCTTGACCTATAGCATGCTGGGTTCCCAGACTTGCCTCCTGGTTATGAGAACCACCCTTATTTTTCAGAAGCATTTTTCAAATTCATTATTTAAAACTTGCAGTTATGTAAACCCTAATAAGAGCTTTTAAACATATTTCCTTTAAATATTTTAGATGCATTAAGACAACATGAAAATTATTGATTTTAGCAAATCATTTTTGCTTGTTCTATTCCTGTGCTCACGTAAACGCAAAGCCATGCTTTTCCCTTCCATGAGAGGGAGACAGAATACTGGTCTGAAGGAGTTTCCTCACTTCCTGCTCCATCAGGGTTTCTCAGCCTAACAGCAGTGGGAGCGACGAGACACGCCACTTCGTAACGAATGGCTTCCACTGTGAAACACACTCGGGCATTTTCCTCACGGCTTCTTACTGCCAAAGTAGAAACTTGATCCATCACTCATCTCCTGACCAGCAAAAGAGGGTTCCATTCCAGAGGTATTAGAAAAAAGCAACTCGAGCTGTTTCTCGGGTTCTGAGAACATGACATAAGAAGTTCATCAGTCCTTATGTGCTTATCATAGGACAAAAAGGCACTCATCAAGAAAATGTCTCCATGGTGCAGAAGATGTACAAAAACTGTAAACAGCTGTTGTGTTTTTAACAAACCATGAAATAGCTCTAACAGAATGGTTTGCTGGAATTACAATGTATGCTTTCATTCACACATTCTCCTCAAACTCTGAAGCAATTATTAGCACTCCAAAAAGAGACTTAGAATTCACGAACAAAAAACTTGCCAAAGAAACTGAAACCAATCAAGAGGCAAGAATCACAATGTTAGAAAACAAAATTTAGGAAATCCATGTGAATAAATAATGCCTCTCTTGAATACCTTTTCCATCGTGGCCTTTCTTTCTGTTATTTATCCATCTTCACTCAACATACATCTCTCTAGCACTGGAAAAGCAGCTTAACCCATCCGACATCATGCCACTAGCTCAACATACCCCACGCAGCGAGAGCTTTACTGTGTTCTCCCAAGTCTTGCTGTTGATTTCTCCCCACATCTGGCAATACATCCCCAAGCATTTAACCGTGTTCCTGGGACAACAGCTCGGAGACAGATTGTGAAGGGCTGAATGTCTCCCACCGGTGCCTCTCCTTTCACTTTTGATTTAATTCAAGGTGATAGATGCTGAACTCTTTTACCTACTGTGGCTTTTTTTGAACTTGCTGAATGCCCTTTCCAGGACAGTCTTTCTGAACTTCAGGGCACTTTAAATTTGAGTACCTGCCTGCAGTCTCCCTTGTCTATCCTCCAACTATGATAAGGGACAACAACTCTAATATACTTCTCGTTCATCTATGGTATTTTTGCTGGTTTTCTCACTGAAACAGAAATGCCAGGCTGAGAGAAAGGCGATAGAACAGCCCATTGTCCAATTTTTTATCATCACATTGCTGAGGAGCTGTGCTTCATGCTTCTCTTTCAGTGCACAGGCAGGAAGGGGTATCGCAACATGTCTTCACAAAAACAAGTTCTCTCTTTGCTGGACAGCGGAAGTACTATCAATAACATACTAAGCATTCACCTTTTTTGTTTGAAGAAAGTGAAGACCTTAACGAAGACAAGTGTTATTACTAATCTCACTTCTGTGATGGGAGAGCTGAGACTTGGTGAAATTGTAGGACTTGGCAAAGGCCTCGTACGAAACCAGCGGTAAGGTAATGCGCAGTCATGAAGATCCTCATTCCCGATGTATATTACATCCATATCGTTCTGGATAACGTCAGCTTGTATCTTCTTTTCTTAAAGATATCCACAAAGGGAATGTCCTTGTGATGAAAGGCAAACGTGCTGCAGGACCTACTAGTGGTCATCTGACATATTTCAGAGGAAGTGCAAGCACTTCCAAGCAAACCAGCTTACTCAGTTATACCCTTACTTCCTCACCATCCCCCCTGTTCAAGCTCTGCACCTTCGCTGAGTGTCCACGACTCTCATATTCCCTGTTACTCCTTGTTTACTAGACAAATAATGACTTTACCCCAGTCAGTCTGAGCAATAGTAAAGGTGTCACATGCTCCTCTGCTCATCCTCAGATTACCTTTCATACCACTTGATACATAATTTATATGACTGCACAATAGGAAAAATCTGTTCTTGGTACTCCGTCGAATTTCCAGGCAGGGTAACAGAACACGTGTGAGAATTAACAGAACCTCGTGGTTCCAGATGATTAGAGAACTGCTGTCTGTCAGAAAAAATTAAATAGGCACGTCTGAATGTATAATCAGAATGTAAAGCCATCCAAAGAGTACGAGTACTTCTGAAAATTATCTTAATTCCTTCCTTGCCCCGCAAAAGCAACATATTTGGACAGCTCACAGAATCTTAGCCTCCAATTAACATTTCTTGAAAAATAAGTATTTTCTTTCATGCATCCCACGCTTTCTCACTTTCCTATCCACTCCCCCACCCCCCAAAAAAAAAGAGAGAGAAAAGAAAAGGGAAAAAAAGCCCTTCCTGATAATTGCACTGGTCCAAATGTGCAGGGGCTTTCATACAGAATGATGGCTTCCCTTGTCTCCTGCATTTGTTCATCTCCTTTGGGAGGAGCAATTTACAGAAAGCATTATCGATTTTTGCCATAATAGGTACAGAGATGCCTCACTGTCCCTGCTCAGCCAGCTCACTCTCTGCATCACAACTGTCAGGCCAGTTTGTGAAGCCCGTCATTATTTTTTTCCAAGTAAATCCATCACGGGAGTGGGGGAAAAGTGATGAAAATAAAATTATTTTCACCTTGCCATAAAAAAGAATGGCCATGTTCCCTAACAGAAATAAGTGCAAATGCTGTCAACTAAGAGAGCGGAAGGGAAATTCAAAGCAAATAAAAGCAGGCTGGGGGGGAGGAAGGAAAGGGAGGAGGGAGCGCGAGGAGGCATGGCAGTAGCTAATTTACTTTGAACACATTCTGGAATTTTCCAAGTTAAAGCCGCTATTTACAACTCTTCCAGTTGTTCTCCGCGTTCTCATTTTTCGGGAAGCGTTGAAATCTACGCTTTACCCAGGTATTTTCTTTGGCTTTTAGGGTGTTGAGGAGATTGCGGGTTTTGTGATGCAATTATTAAATATTATCGGTCTGCAGGATGAAATCTGCCTTTAAACCTCCCTCTGAATACAGACCACCCACCCACCGCCGCGATTACCAATTGCACGGCGCTCCTTTGTGCGCAGAACGGTTTGGGGTTTTTCTCCCACTCCCCGTTCACCGGGGCAGGCTGAGGCCACTAAACTCATTCTGTCCCTGATCAGCATGTGAATGTTGAGGGATGCTTACTTCAAATATTTCTGAAACTAAAAAAGCCTTTTAGAAATCACATCTAAAAACAAACAATCCCCCCGCCCCTCCATTGCATTACGGACTCTCAGACAAGTCCTTTGGTATTCATCCCTCCTCCTTGATTAGTTTTTCCTGCACCCTTCATGTTGGTCACTTATCTCACATCTTGAAGGTCACAGTCTGTAGTACCCTATTCCAGCGGCCCGGGGTTGTTTTTTATTCCTGAAGACAGCCTTGTTTTGGGCTCAGAAGGTTTAATCCAAGAATTGGCTCTGGATCTAATTCCCAGATCCTCAGTTCATTAGCCATGAAAAGTGATAGCTGCTTAAGATTTTTATGAGACATTGTTCCAAAAGCGGACCACAGAAACTGCACAATTACCCAGCACATTGTACAAAGCCCTGGCTGCCTTTGGCACTGACACAAGGAGCTTGATAGCAATCAAACAGCTTAATGAAAAGCAGCAAGTTTGCTCTTGGTAAGGAGCAAGGAATCTGTGAAGTTTGTTTCCAAGTGGTGCTTTCTGTAAGGACACTTGTTGGGATAAAATTTAAATCATCATACCCCTACTTCAGGAGCGCTGGCACTAAAGGATACACAACTTGTCTTTTTGACCCTTTCACACGAGCACTTGCAAACATCCAGCATTTAAAGCTCGTCTGTCTCGTCCCTCTGGACTCTCGAGCAGATCTAGATATTAACATTGAAGCTGGCCATTCACTGCAATTAGGCCAGGCAAATTGTGAGAAAAACAGCAAGGCAGCTGTACAGAAATATCAGAGGATTTCTTTTAGCCAGGGTGTAGTGAAACCACAATAACCAGTCCCGTGTCCAAGTAATTACAAGGATGTGGTGCAGGCCAGCAAAATAAAAGAGGTTTAGACGTAAAGTGGATACTCTACTGAGCAGCGGCTTAAGACTCAACGTAGCCAGATCCAGTCCAGCTAAAGTGCTTTCAACAGCTCCCGGGCTCCTCCAACTGCCGTGCAGCCAACAGAAGTGCCACCTGCCCGCCCGCCCTCCCTCCCCCTGCCCTTCTCCAGCGGGGCTCGGTCCCTGCCCGTCCTCCCGCTGCTAACGCCAGACCAGAACGAACTGGGGTGGTGGGTTCTCTCCAAGACCAGGCCCCGGGTCTTCAAATCCTGCCTTAATCCGCTTCTCAGTCCGTCCCATAGCCGGCTGCATTGCGCCTAAGCATGGCAGCATGTCCGGGAACAAAAGGAAGTCCGTGCGCCACGAGCTCGGTGCAGACTCCCGGCGCCTGGGAGCTGCTGCCCCGGTTCCCCGTGGACATTCCCAGGGCGTAAAGCAGATCTCACCACGTCGGGAAACCGAGTTACCTCATGCAGAGGAGATCTCCCTGCCCTGAGAGGTTGTCCACACGGAGAATTAGCACAGAGCTAGCTAACATTCTCACTTCAGATCACTCCGCAGCAATTTCCCCATGCAAGTCTTTCAGAAGTCCCCAGGCTCGGGAGCAATCGAAGGGCTAGCGGCAGAGGCTCAGCACCGTGTTGCTCACTTCTTTTGAGTCTTTGGACCCACAGCCATTGCACTGATAGACTTCTGTGTTCTGCATATATGTCTGATCTGTTCCTCACCAAACATATTTATCTAAAAAGCTATATATTAAAAAGGAAAATTATACATAAAGCAACCCGCCAGGTCTTTCTAGGTATGCCTATATTAGCATGAGATAACATTGCTGCTTCCAGTAAATAGACAGCGCCTTTCCTGGGAATGTTTTCAAAGGAACGAAAGTCAGACCTCGGAGGCAGCGAAGGGTAGCAGCAGGCGCGGACAGGCTCGGAGGTGCCGTGCTCTCGTCCTTCAGTCCTCCACCGCCTCTAGATCCCCACCGCTGGCTGACACCCAGCCCACTTCAGACGCTACAGGAGCTTTTTGTATGCCTGAAGTAACTACAGGAAATCAAAGACATCCTTGGTTTCTCACTAGAAAGCAAAAATAAACTTTGTAATATAGATCAAGCATATCAAGAAATTTTAGCTAGTTTATTAAGCGTAGGGAACGGCCATTACTGCTATTTATCTATCTAATACGCTCTGCTGTGCAAACAACAGACCCAATTTCAATAGCAGGGTAATTCTGCCAATGAATTACCATCCTAAGGGAGAAATTAGTTTAAATTAGTTTAGTTTGTTCTTTTTCTCTAACAAGTACATTCGAGATTTTAATTGTTTTTAAATCTCCTCTCTTTGGTACGTACGCGCTAAGCGTTGTGTCAGAGCAGGTGGCTACCTTATGTCTCTCTCATTTAGCCAATATTGCACTCCACTTAATTCATACATATGTTCAGACACATGCGTACGCACCCAGAACAGATGTATGCACAAAAGCACACAGACACATATGTGGCTGCTGTTTATTAGAGCAAGTACAGTAAAAACATTAGGACTGGGAGAATTTGGAAAACAGCCTGCAGAAAAATAACTTTCATTTAACTTTTTAATATTAAACTATATTGAATTAACCATGATCACAAGAGGAGTATGCGCTGAAAGCAGACAAGTTCAAGTGTTTGACGCCCCGATGTTTACATTTTGGAGCAAATGGGTTTTCATTTCATACGTGTAATACACGCAAACCACCCCACTTCCTTCGAGTTTGGAAAATGCTGATAACATTATGCGTGGCTTCACTCTGAAAAATCACTACAGAAATGGCAACTTCTTACTCAAAGGTTTTCTCCCTGTGTGTAAGCAGGGTCAAGTATGTTGACTTTAGTGACAAAACAGCTATTTACCAATTTTTAGTAATTCTGTGTCAATACAGATAATAGTAAGTGTGCAGTGCTGTATTGCTTCACATCAAATACTGCATAGTTGACTGAGCTCTAATCAGTTTTAACCAGTGTAAATCCACCAAAAATAGTACGGGGTCTGTGGAAATCAGCAAGTGCACAATTAACCTTTACAAAGCTAACAGCACTTGAACCGGGGGAAAGGGAGGCCAAGGGGCGGGGGGGAAGGAGGAAAAAAGTTCGATTCCAAGGACATGCTTATGAGAGGGCATTGACCTGGGTCTCACCGGAGGTGCTCTACCTGCACCGACGCAAACTTCTGCTAGAGACACACTGAGACGGGTTTGAATCACTCAAATACAGCTTACTATATTCTGACAATGCTCGCAGGAAAACTGGCTAAAGCGTGTTTTTGTTAAGTCCTTGCAGGTTTCTGCTGAGACCGATTCTTGTGGCCGAAGGTTTCCTAAAGCAGCCGGCTTCCGAAGCACCACGGCGCACGGCCCAGCGCTGCGCAGCAGGGCTCGCGCCAGCCTCCCCGCCGCAGTCCCCGCACCCCTCGGAGGCAGCACCAGAGAACTTCTCCCCTTCCTTTTCTAAGGGTTAAATTTGCTTTGACCAGACAGTAGTTGCTGGGATCACCCACAGGTTTGGGCTTTTTTTTGGTTCGGGGGGTGTGTGTGGGGGGGTGTTTGTTTTAAAAAAGGCAGCAGAATTCAGTTCTGCGCGTCCTGCTATGCTCCTCGGGTTTGTCAGAAACGTGAATCCCACTGTTGGTCAAACCTCCATTTTAACAGCTTCATTTATTTTCATGTTTCTTAAAGTCTGACAGTGTCATGCCACAGTTCTCACCTGAAGCGAACTGCTCATCTCAGAAGAGTTAAATAGAACTGGAAGTGTAATTTAAATGGATATTTAAATGTGCACATCAAGAGAGGGGTGCACCCTCCTCACACATGAAAATCCATTTATTGAATTTCCTTGGTTTTGGTGGCCCATGGAGTAAAAGTTGGAGAAAAGAAACGACTATTTTGGGGATGGAATTAAAATAGGAAGGGAGTATATAAGAAAGTGGGTTATTTGTGGAAAAACACACTCTGGCTTGAACGCTAGGGTAGAAGCAAAGTCTGCTGTGCTCTCTTTGTGTTCAGCCTCTGGCTGTCCAGCTGGTAACCAGATCATGTGGAACGCAGGCCTCCGAAAGGTGGAAAAAGATCTGAAATATGAAGCACTGCTGTTTTACTGCTAATTCAATAGGGAAAAAACCCCATAAAATATTAAAGAAAGTATTTAAAAATATATTAAACACAATTTGTACCATAATAGCTTAACCTGACATCAAAATGCAGCTTACAGCTTGTTTGTCCCAAGTTTCACAGTGTGGATAACAGAATAGCGGGCAGAATGTTCCATACAGCCTCCAGCGTTTGACAAAATAGGATTTGGGCTTCGTTAAAACAAATTCCAGGTGGAAAATTGGGCATGCTGATAAAAGCAGTGCAGGAAAGAGTGTTAGCTCTGATAGGGTAGGATGGGTATTGAATTCACTCTTAACATTACAAGACTTAATTAAAGAGGTTGACCTGAGGACCCCAAACAGTGATAAGCTAAGATAGCCATTCCTGGTACAATGTGGTGGTACTAAAGTTAATTCTTTTTAATGTGACTCAAACTGGAATGTATATAGAATATCCTAATTCAGGGGAGAAGCATGGAGCATATACTGCATCGCGGCTTACAAAGTAAAACAAAGAATACACGTATACAGATAAGGCATAAATATTAGTGTATTTGAATAGAGACTAGTCATCTCATCCAATGAAGACTAATTTTTATTTATCAATCCAAATGCTTTTATGTCATTTCCTATGGTCATAAACATCATCATCTCTCCAATGTCCCTTCTTAATCAGAAGAAGAAACCAAAAGGACAGTATAAGGGCTTAGGAACACCCTCAGCTCTTGAGTCTGTGTGCACAGTGGTCTACGGTTCAGCACTAGCAACTCCCAGCCAGCAGTTGCGCTTGCAACCATTGTATAAATATTATTCTTGAAAGAGAGAAAGGCTTAGATTAATGGATATTTTAAAGACATTCTCCTCTGATTAATTTTTTGGCCTGAATTTCAGTCATGCACACAGGCTGATGCCTGCGTTTGAAGTCAGTACCTGTTGTCCCTTACCTGCCTCCCACCCACCGCTGCCTATCGCATTTTTCATGTAAACTAACAAGAAGCTGCACAAAGAAAGTCAACCCTAAATTCAAGACAGAACATTCCTTAGGTAAGATTTACGGAGAGGGAGTGACTTGCATGAGCAGGGAAAAACATGGACAGCAGGAGGGCACCACTGTCAGTGCCTGTCCTTAATCCCCATCGAAGGTTAACTTAAAATTCTGTGCTCAAATGCCACCAGCGTTATATTGCCACAGGTTCCTAATTCACTTCCAAATGTGATGCTTTGCCTTTGCTTCTGTATCACTTACCAGAGACTGGGCAGGAGGAGATGGGACCGGAGCCCACCCATAGCTGTGACTCGGACCCTTTCTACACGGACTGACCTACAACTACGGGTGAGGCTTCCCGAAAGGCAGATGTTCAGCCTAGAACGTGCAGCTTGCCGCCCTTCATCCCCGCAGAGCTAACCCTTTGGCCGCTCTCCACCCACAACAAAATCCCACAAAAAGTGCTGGGCTCATGTGCAGCAAAGGAATGCATTAACTGCACTTCCCGCTTCGTTTGGTTTCCCTTTCCACGTAGGCAGAGAATAAAAAGCTAACCCAGCATTACAGCAGGGTAAAACGAAGGGCTGCAGTTTAGGACACCAGCAAAGGTGCCCAGGGAAGTATCTGGTGGATGATTCCTGAAAGAAACATAGGCAGCAAGGTAACGGGAAGGACCTGGGCGCACCGTGCCCTGGAAGCTGCTATCTCAGTGCGGCACGTGGTGTTTGCGTTCGGTTCCCGCAGTTTGCGAACGTGCTGCGTCTCTTCGGAGGTGTAAATACGAATGTCATTTTCAAAAGAAACTGTAGTGTGTCCCCTCGTCCTTACCCCTACCTTCCATACCCCTTATTTAAATACCTCCATGATGGAGTTTGCCATGCCTCAGGAAATTTTATTTCACCAAAATAAAGCAAAAAATATGCTGAAAACTTTGGAAATCATAGAACTTATAACATCTGCCAAAGTTAAGGTGTAAAAAAAAAAGTTTTTCCCCCTTTGATAGCTTCCTCATTCACCAAAACAGACCCCAGTCAAAATCTACAAAAAGATTTTTTTGAACGAAAACATAGTAAGCCTAAAAAACATCTGGCCAATCAAATTTACAACAATAGAAAAAGTGTAATAAAAGTTTACTTCTTTTGAAGAATAAAGATGTATTTTTAAAAGCTTTATATACAACACTGAAATTAAAGTACAATTCTAAACTAAACCTCAGTTCAGCTGCAAGACTGAATGGAGACAAGCAGCAAATGAAAGTCAGCTTCTTAACTGTATACTGCCCTGATCAGTAAAGAGATCCTCCGATAATCCTTGAGAAGACCAACATGAATAATTCCATAGGTGAAATCAGCGCAGTTTCTTATCGTGCGACTATCCATACTGCTGCACTGAAAACACCCTGCCTTGCCAGCTTCGCTCTGATGGGCCACCCTAAAGCCTGTGGGTTTAGGGTAGAGCATAAGAATAAGGCATCATCATATCGGCTTCGCAGCATGACCAGATCTCTCCTGCACTCGCTCGGTATATAAGACAATACTACTGAAGCTGTATTTCTCTGCTCTCTCTAAATTATTGTAGCAAATAAGAAGAGAACATACAAATGGCTGTGCTGGGTCCAACCAAATGTCCACTTAGGCCCGCGTTCAGCGTCCAACAGTCATCAAAAACAGGTACCCAGCGAGGAGTGTAAAAACAGAGCAGGCATACAGCGGTACTTCCCTCAAGCACTCTCCCAGGCTCCGACAGCTTGTCGCTCAGGGACCTCCCGAGCAGGAGGGGTACGTTTGTGTTTAATCTCTCTTGATGGATTTCTCTTTCCACGCGCTTGCCAGTCTCCCCTTGCACCTACGTAAACTCAGAGTATCCATCACATTTGAGGGGCGCAAAGAGGAAACCTTCGCCATACTTTCTATACTTCTCCCTTCATTTGCAGCGTGATTGAACAAGTTGTTGCTTTAAAAGGACAGAGCATGTCTTATTGACGACGACCAATCAATGCTATATCTAAGTGCCAACGAATCTTAAATCCAGGCTCACGTTCTCACTTCAGTGAGAATCACTCATTTGCCATACGCTTTGTCATTCCTGAAGTAACTGTCTTTTGTGCTCTCACTTTCCAAGGGCTTGTTCTCTATTTAGTGAATTTTGTGCATAGTTTAACACTTTATGAGTTTTCCAGTGCCTTTCTTCAGGAAGCCTGTGTGATGTCAGCCAGAATTCCTATTTAACTCTATGATTTCCCTTCTTTGCTATTAGAGAAACTACTGGAAACTTGTTTTTTGAAAAAGCTAGATAAATAGCAAGGAGGCAAGTGCTGTCAGTGTCTTCACATGGTAAAGTAGTAATTCCCACCAAAAAAAAAAAAAAAGAATAATAAACCCAATCTAGTATCCCCACTAATTTGCAGTTGTGCCCTTGGATACGGGTTGGGCTCTCCCTGATACGGGGACGTAGGCTTCTCTATTACCATCACGTATACCTCTGCTGCTTCTTTACGGAGCCTAACAAATGCAGGATCTTACTTGCCTTTTTTAACTTTCTATGCCTAAGCACTATGTGCTTACACTTATGTACTGTATTTTAAAATTGTGTTTTCTTGTTATATTTTTTTAAAAATCTATTTCAGCGTAGCTACTGCAGAGACCCCTTCCCTTTAGCACATGCACAGGTAAGACTCCCTGCTTCATTTGCTCCCATTATGTGAGATCCCATGATAGCCACTGCTTCATCACACTTTAAAAATGAAACAAAGTGCTCTTCAGCACTATGGTTTTTTGGCTACAGAATCCATAGCGATTCACATATTCACCTTGCCTAACAACGAATAGAAGCAGAGATCTGATTACGCAAAGACTCCAACTAAAAACAGTTCAAAAACCACACCTGCAATCTATATAGGTTGACCTCCCTTGGCAAGGATAGAAGCAGTTTTCAGAACTAGAGAGTGACTTCTGTTTGTCTCAGATACTTACTACCCAGGCTTATGTTTTATATTGCATGTTTATCATTATTTCATATTTATATTGTGGCACCATCTTCAAGTTCTGTACCAATGGAAGAAATGACAGCAACTGCCTTAAAAAACTAGCAAGTTAAATGCCAAGCTGTAGAAGTGGATAAAATTAGTAAGTGGGGCTGGATAGGTGACAGGGGAGAGCATGTACTGACCATAACTGGATATGAACAACTCACAGCAGATGAGCTGCACTGCTCGCAGCTCGCTGTTTGCTCTGCCATTACCAGGCTGCAGTCTTTAGTGGGCAGAGATGGTTTTTTAGGAGATGTGAGAGAAGGGAGGGGAGTGGCTTTGGGGACTTTGAGTGCTTTTCTCACTCTTTAGTGACAGTACAGGAGAAAGTGCAAAAATACTCATCAGAAAAGCAAGTAATCGGAGAGGATGAGAATGAGGGCAGGCATCCAAACAAAACCACGATGGAGAAGCAGGCTTTGGCAGAACTATAAGGGGATCGAAATAAAGACAAAGATTTTGTCAGATGCAGCGGAGCCAACGAAGGGCCTTAAACAGAGCTGTGACGTAGTCGGAGCAGTGAAATCATCTAATTGAACGTATTTGCAGCAGATCTGAGAGGAGCCAGGCTGCTGGAGAGAAGGCTGCGGGAGCAGGGGCAGGGTGATCATTGCAGAGGTGAAGCCCAGGCTCCGGGAACAGACAGCAGATCCTGGGTGAGACAGTTTACAGCCTTGACACAAATCAAAGGAGGCTGGCATATCAAAGTTAAAGCCAGGCTTATGAGATAGAGCCTGTGGGTGTCTTGAGAGCAGAAACAACAAACCAACAGTAACAGTGCATGAATCTCGATTTGGTATAAAATGACTACCTCGGCTTTATCAAGAACACATCACCTCCCCATCTCTTGTGCACCGATCACCTGCCAGTTTCCATTTGTCCCTGAGTCTAAACATACAGAAATTTTCTGCCCATATGGAGTCCTTGATCATTTAGTTATCTGTAGAAAGATAGCTATTAACCACACACACATTAACTAAGGCATCAGATCATATATTTTCCATACAGATTTGGATCTTCTATTGTGGCTTGGGTGCACACACGTAAGTTTGGGACCAAGATTACTCCAGAAAATTTTCACTAGCAGTGTAATTCTGAGATGCAACTCCTGCTAGAAAGGATGTTAAATTTTGTACCTTACGCTCAGTTTGGTTCAATTGCAGGCGGTTCAATGCCATGAATTCTATAATCCACAGTTTTGGTCTCCTGTTTTTTCTGTCAGTCCTTTCTTCTGCTACTGTCTGACTGCCCATCCAGGATTTTCTAAGCAATACAGTGATAGTCTGATTATCCTTCTCTCAAACCTATGTGAAAATGTCTACAGACCCCAAATTGCTCCGTGGAACCTGCATGACACAGTATATCAGTCCACTTCTTGTACAAGTCTGAACTCTCTGCCTTAGGGCATTATAGATTCTCCTAATCTCATCTGAGACAAGTACAAAATATACATCTGACTTTCCCCCTTAAATTAACCGACCGATGCAAAGAGAAGGATTCACCATCATAACTGCTGTTTCATCCCCTGCTAGGTTTCACTCCTGCTCTTCAAAGAGACGGGATGAGGTTAAGAACGGGCTATGTCCTGTTGCTTGTGTACCTGATGGTCAACCCCCTGACGCCAGAGGGTATAAACTTCTATTTAATGCTACTTCAAAACTGACCTTTTCCAGAAATAACAAATATTTTCTGAGACCATGTAGGCAGAGTTACTGGCTGCGTCATGTAACAGAAAGATCACGGGTACGTTACAATTCCCACTCTCGGCTCCCCCAGTGCTTGTCTTTCTCTTGGTCCTGGATGGGCTTCGTCAGCCATAATAAAGGGGCTTCCAAAGTCCACAGCCTCCACGGTAGTAGGACAGCTATTGTTACTGTGATACGGCCATCTTAGTCAAAGGAACCATACAAAGCCTGACCTGCGGGCTTCAGTTGCTGTTCATTTATATTTAAATCTTTTTCTTCTCATCCAGTGACAATGACAGTGCATGCCTCGCTGCTATCCGTGGACAAACGGCTGATATTTTGTGCTACATAGACTTCCCTCTGCGTACTCTGCACAGAACAACTAAAAACATGCAGGAAAGTTTGTAAAAAGGCTCAGCTTATCTTTCCGCAAAGATAATGGAGTAAGAGGACTCTTCCCCTAGGTATTTCACTGTTCTGATGGGAAATGCCGGGGACAGCCACGTGATAAAGAGCAGTGAATGCTGCTGCCACCCCAGAACCACCAACTGCAGCACAGGCAAAGCGCAGGCAACGGGCAGGCAAACATACTCCGTGGTTACAGATATTTACACTATTGCTTCAGAAAGTAACTAGGAAAAAATTGAGCAACTTGGCCTTTTCAGCCTTTAGTACGACAAGCCAGAAAGAACCTCGAGTTCTCAGCAAAGCCTCGCGGCAGGTCAAGCTGCCGCAGGGATCGCGGTCCGACCTCACACTGCAAACCCAGCCCAAGGGAGAGCAGCTTGCCATCAGCACCACCAGTGCGTCTTTCTCCTTAAAAAGGAAAGGACCACCGAACCCAAAGCAAAATGCCCCAGACGAGCCCCCGGGGAAGAGGAAGAGCAGGTCTCACACCCGCGAGCCAACCTACCCCTCCACCACCTCAGTCAAGGCAAGATGCACCGCTCGCTATAGGTGTCGCTGTGGACCTACGCTGAGCACCTGGAACATCGCGCGTCTGCACGCGATAGGGAGCAAGGGAAGAAGAATGAATACTTGAAAATTAATGATGTCAGCCTGTCTTCATATATCAAGCTAATTTGAAAGGGCTTTAATTTTCTTAAAGGATAAAAAAAGGTTTCTTTGCTAGATTAAACTTGCAATTGTCATTCATATATTGTTTATAAGGTACTCATCTCCTCACTCCGTATTTTTTTGTTTTTGATTTTGTATACTAGTTAGCAGTGAAGACTTGTCTGCGTGTATCAGAAGGAATAAAGAGAGAAATGTCCTTAACTGTCAGTTTTAATAAGAGGAGTCAACATGCCTCTATTCAGGTTAAATATTGCCCTGTCACATTTCAATAGAGTCAACAGATTTTTTAAAGAAAAGTCAAAAGCACTGTGTTTGCAAAAAATAATAATAAAAAACCCTACCCCCCACCTCCTTGTCATAGAGTGTCAAAGCCCTTCTTTATTTGGGGGGGCGTGGAGGCAGGACAGAAAATTCTTTTGTAAAATGTGAAAAATTACTACTCATAATTGGCACTGACATGAAAAAGGTTGGGTTTTTTTGTTAGAAAAACAAAGAAAATCTCTAATTTAATAATCACCTGCAAAGTGTTATTGTGATGGGAACAAAAAACACACAATCAAAGTCATCTCTTTTAAGTAACTATAGTGTTTTTAAGCAATCACTGCACTTTACTGCAGCTCATACACATAAACCGATGATGTGCAAAGTATAACAAGACACTCCAAATTCCTGAAGTAAAGTTTCTCAAATAACAGGTGACAAGCTACAGAGAAGAGCAGCAAGAAAGAATCTGTCAGGTAAAAAGCAATCACCAAACGAAGTACAAGTAGGAGATTCCACAGTGGTTGATACCGTACAAAAATTTGCAGAAGTTGACTTAATCTGCTGGGCTGAGTCTGATCTTCCTTACGGCCTGGTACAGAAGACCTTCATGACCTTCACATGCAAACTCACATAGGGTTCATCCTGCCTGGTCAAGACTGGCCTAGTTCTACGGAGAAAGATGAGGTACAAAGCAGATGTCTCGTAGACTAAATCACAGTTTAAGAGTTCCTAATTTACTTCCAGTGACAGTGTGCAAAGTCCAAGATCATTATTTGGAATTACTTGTGCTTTACTTTCTTTGTTGAGGAGAAACACTGTTTGAAAGCTCGTTCTTGGTCCACGCTGCCTCAATGCACAATCACAATGTAATAATATTTAATAAAGATGAAGGGAATACAGACCTTGGGAATGCATACACGGTTCCAGAACTGGACAAGAGGAGGACGAGAATGGAACCACTTCTCAGGAAAGCAGTGCGAACCAATTTGTAATCCAGCAATCGCATCTGTCCCTGCAGCCATCCTCAGTGCGGGGGATGCAGAGGGAGGGACAGCTGCAGTTTCAGGCAGCCCCTCTGGAGACCCGCTCCACGCCGCTCCTCAGAGCCCCTGCTGCCAGCGCCGTCCCAAGAAGGACAGCCGTTTGGATCAGCTACGAGAGCCTCATAAATCCTCGAGCTAGATGTGAGCCTTCTTTTTCACGGGGCAATCACCAGGGGTGACACTATGCCCTGCATTTGGGGAACATGCGGTATTTCACAGAAATCCCAACATCTGTAAAACTGGTTTCATGCAAAGTTTCCAAAGCAAAGCTCACATAGGTCAGTGATGCCAGAAAAGCTCCTCTCAGTTCAGGTAACTCAGATCCCTAAAATCCAGGTGGTTCCCGAGATTTTGTTTTACAAGCCATCTGCCAGATGCTTACATTTCATTTCACAGACGGTCTAATTTTCATGAAATGGCCCTAAGATTTATTCAGTGAAACCAAATCCTGCTGCGTGTAAAGCCGGGAGAGGCTGAGCGGAAAAGCAGAGCACCGCTGCTCTGTTTGCCTCCCCTGCAAAGGCACGCGGGCCGGCAGGACGTGCTCAGGATGGCTTTTCCATCCTGCTCAGAGTACGCTTCCTTTGCTGCCTGCTCCGTTATTTACAAATCCAACAACCAGCGCGCTCCCCTCCGGCTCGCCTCCGTGCCGGCTGCTGGCAAGAGAGATCCCCGCAGCACCCCGGCTGCTCCCGCAGCTGGCGCTGGGGACAAAAGGCTCGTCCCTTCTGCCGGCCTTCCAGCCCCAGCCAGCCCACCGGGGGACAGCGGTCCTGCGTCCCGCTGCGCCCCGGCAGCGCAGGGCGCTCAAACACCCATCCCGGCCGCCACGATCGAAACATGAAGGGGCAAAATGGAGTTGTAACAGACTTCTGCAAAAAAACCCCAATACTGGTAAAAAGTAGTATTTCATTTTAAAAAACCCCAAAGACTAAGCAGGTACTTTGTTAGGGGAAGGCAGCGACTCCAGGTAACAGCCGTTCTCAGCTTCTCCAAAGAACACACAAACCTTACCACGCTTCCTCTGTACCCAGACTTCTCGCCTTAAAAGCGGAAATTGATAAATCAACGTCATGCAGACAGATCAATGAAACGCTCTGCCAGCTTCTTTAACAATAGAATTGTTTTCTCGTGAAAACTACTTCTAACTGTCCCTAAACTTATAGAAACAAGCACTAAAAAAAGAGGCACTGTAATTTTCTGTGGAAACAGTAGTTTACCTGAAAATGGTGCACAATTCAAATAAAAGCCATCTTCAAATTAAAAGATCCATCTGTCTGCATTGAGGTATCAGATTAAATTGGTGGCCCCAATATTCAGAAAGAGTACTTCATTCAAATAGTAACTGAAAGTGCATTTTCTTGCTTTACAGCATGCAATTTGTAAAGAAATCAAAACCAGAGTAACTTTGTCTTGAAACGGGGAGTTCTTTGCTCCTGCTACTTTCTTGGTAAATATTATCTTTTAAATGGCTTGTGGGCTTTAACGACTGCAACAAATTCTTTCATTCTGCCCTGGCTGCAAGACTGTGTACTAAAACAGGAAAGGAAGCAAATAACTAAATAACTAAATAAATAGGAAAGGGGGCCTGGAAGAGCCACACTAAAACACACTAAGACATGCTGGAGGTCTGGACCTCTGTTTTGGAATTCAAGAAGTGATATTTTCTAGTATCTTTAATTTTTTTCTCTTGCCTTTTTTTGTCCTTCTGCACAGGTTTGTTGGATAACAACGTCCCCTTTGCCCAAGCAGCCAGGGCCTCGGTAGGCTCCTTCTCTGGGGCAGAGTAAGCGCTGAGTAGGCCAACGGTACGTTCAACCCAAGCCTGTTTGTTTACCGCGTATTCTGCTTGCCATCAAGCTCTTCCAAAAAGATGCTTTCAGCTTTGTATTTTCTAGAAATGAAGTAAATTTGGTAGAAATGGAAATGGTTTAATCCCTCCCGCTCATTATCTGGCATCTCAGCAGCGGCCGGTGTGGCCCATCTGAACGTCTCCCATTCCTAGGACGCACTGTCATTACTGAAATTATGACCCGATGTCACAGGAAGTTAATTTTCCTTGGCGTTTCACTTTTAAATTTAGCCTTCCATATGCATACTTTTCTGAAGCAGACGTTGCTAGTGTGACTTCATATAAACAGACAACAAATATTTCATAAGTTAATCTTTGTAAGACAGGGTTCATTAATCTGTAAAAGACTCTAGTTGTATGCTAACCCAAAGGGCATAACACTGAAATTCTGTGATGTCTTCTGACGTACAAAAGTAGTTCCAAATTTGCAGTCATTATCCAAATAAGCCTCTTGATAAGTCAAAAGCAATCACATACTTGACTTGTGAAAAAAACGCAAAGAAATGTCACTAAATCCTTCTCTTCACAGGTAATATACATCTAATTGTACAGCTTCATATAAAGTGGTGTTTAATAATGGATTTAAATATTTTTGCTCACTACATGTAGGCATTATAACGTACCTAGCACAGCCCACAATGACAACTGCAGGACCCAAAAAATATTTAGCACTTTGTTCAGAAAATTGTCCAAAACTAATTCTTTGGCAATTGAAAGTCAACATGGTGCTCACCACTCACAAAGGATATCTCCTGAGTCCTTTCACATTTTATCAGGCTTGCCTTTTTGGGGTTTTTTTGTGTGGGTTTGTTTTTTTTTTTTTTCTTTAACTTATGCAACTTGTATCTTTTCTCATCCTGATACACACATAGAACTTCCTGGAGTTTGCACAGAGGTGAGTTGCTGGGGCTTGGGGGTATTTTCTTCAGAACTAAAATGAAGAGAGGCAGAAAACACTCCAGAATTTATCTTAATATTTATTAAAACTCCTATTGTAGGTGCATGTTTGAGCGTGCCCACAGACTATGTTTACAAGCAAAGGGGCACGCATAAGCAATTTCCTAATTTGCATCTGCAGCCGTAACATTTTGGCATGCAGGCAAGTACTTCCATTCTTTCTCTAGGTGCGCTTATGAAAGTCCCATGAAAATCTGGACCTGTACATCTAAGACTTCACCGTCCCGCAAAGCTTGGAGCCTTTTTTCTTTCCGTGCCAGCATTGTTTTCATTAAGTATAACCATTTTTCCTTTTTGCTTTTTTGTTCTCCCCACGTATATAATATTTTCAACTTCGGAGCAGTATATTTGACTCTGGCAGGAATCTAAAATGCTTTAGCAGGAACAAAACTCTCAAGAGATTACTGCCCAGCACACCCTGGACTAAATCTCACAATTAGGAACTCAATTTGCATTCTCAAAGTGAAATTCATTGTTATAACTGCAACTGTAGTTGACACAGTAGAATAAGCCATTGTTGAAGTAATTCCTGCAAAAGGTCATATACTTAAAGCCTTCAATTTTTCTTGACAACCTCTCAGAACTGAACAGCACAGTTGCTCTGCGTCCAAATAAGCCGTACTGACCACCCCGCTTACTTCCATAGGCAGTGTGGGCTATTATCGCCCGTCACGGACCTTCCTGGCCGTAAAATATGCCTTTGAGACCTCAGCGTTGGCAATTCTGAGAAGATTTCATTCTCGCCAGCCGGGGACCAGCGTCAAGCAGTCCTGCCCGTACGCTGCTGGAGAGCGGCTGGGGGCTGTGGCGGAAGGGGTGCGGATGGGCGACAACGTGCCGGGGGTGCCGCGGGTGCTGCCGTGCAGCCCTGACCGCCGCAGCCCTGACCGCAGCCCGCGCGCGCAGCCGAGTTCCCGTCCCTGTGGAAAAAGAAAAGGTTGCTTGCCAAAACCAGGAATTTTGCCAGGCGGAGCAGATGTTACGACCCACATTTTTTTCTACGTGGACTGCCTCTGCTTATATTTAGGGGCTAACCCCTGTTTGAGGAGTTTTCCATGCACGCATCCCTGTGGTCCAGGGGTGAGCCAGCTGCAGTGAGGATTCCCAACATCGCCTTGTAGCGGATCGTAATAAGACATCCTACCCCCAAAGTGACTGCGTGTGTCATTTCATTATACCAACCCTGCTGCTGTTGTTACACACTCTAATAAACTTTAGGAGTGTAGAGTTACTCAGCTGAACATTATGTTAGTCTTAACATTATCCAGGGGTAGGATTGTCAGATTCATAAATTATTCTCTCATTGAACAGTGAAAGAGAGGGGAACCTCCTAGTTATGATTTTACTATAAATATCTCTCTAGTGGAGAAGATGCAGGCTCAACAGAATTCAGCTTTTAAATTGCTCCTAAGAATTACCTATAATTCTTCCCCCCGCCCTTTTTAATCATACTAAATATGGCCATGTACCAGAGGGAAGTGTGTCGCCCATCCAGCGCACGCAATAATTCCTGTCTATTCTGTTGGGCTTTGTGTCACACAGAAGGCATAATGTCTTATTGATGAGCTGATATTAAGCTATTTTTACAGTGTCAGAACACAGGAACTCCTTTTCAGAGACTTTTCTTTGCAATTTTGTCCAAGAAAAATCTCTGTGTGAGGAAACTAGCTGTGTAACATGATGTCGCTGCGAGTACGTTGGCAATACACAACAGGCTAACTTGGCCAGGGAGCATTCAGACTCTGCGTTTAAATGCCTTCAAAAACAAGAAAGCATTGTATGTGCTGGACACTTGTCTTAGATTCTAGCCAAAACTTCTGTCTCAGTAAAAGACTTATTTTAACATTTGTAAAATGATATATACTGCATTTTACACACATTTTAAGCCTACTATTTAAAGATTGCTCATTTGGTTTTTGCTGATAGGTTAATATAAAATTCACTTTGGTGGCAAACGTGTGATATATTTGTGGATATTGTTGTGACTGGTACAACTAAGCTTTTATTTAGTGTAGTTGCTGCGTATCTTTAGTGCTGGTACCATGGGGGTAAGTAATCATCTCATTATCTTTTGGCCCTAGAATGTAAAAGTATTTTTATGTAACGAATATCCCTCCCTTCCCCCCCAAAAAAAAATCTGGCTAAATTTGTGAATACTGTTATTTGCTGAAGATATTCAGTTGTTTGTTCTTCGCAGGTAAGACAAAGTTTCCTCCAGAACCCTTGATGTTCTACACCTCGGAAAGCGGTGCGGAAGCATTCAGCACCTGCCCTGCCCCGGCACTGCCGCGGCGCGGGGAACAGCCCTGCGTTCCGTAGCACGCTGCTTCTGCGGCCGGTAAGCGGTGGCATTAAAGACTGATACCCCACAGGCCCGAGACAGGTCACCTGCGCTAACCAGACTCCGGTTAGACTGGACTTTTCACCAGTGACCCCACTGGTTTAAAAATGACTGCCCAGTATCCCACTGGGGAGCGTACGGGGGAATTGGTTGCCGCGCGCCCAAGCTAGGGAAGGAAGCGGTCCGTGGAACCCCCTCCTCCAGCCTGCCCAGAAACCCAAGACACAGCCCAAGAGCATCAGCCAGCGTGCTGGTACGGCTCCTGCCTCGCCCTAACCCCACCTGCTCGTCTGTCGCTCCCCTGTCGCGCCTTGGGCTGGCTTTACTATTGAAATCAGGAGTCTGAAGGATTTATGCTCACACTCGGGTCTAATAAGACACAACCACCATCACGCACTCATGTGCAAGTCAGAAACTAGAGAAAAGGCTTAAGATCAAAATGTAGCCAAACCTCGCTGGTATGAGCCAGTTCATAACATAGCTAAACTCGGGGATAGGGTGGTCGCAAGAGACAGAAAACTCCCTAATGACTTCAGAAAACTCTATAATCCACCCAACTAATCCAGTTTTAATTGTATCAATAAGCAGATAGGGGACCAGACTATTTTTCAGGATTGACTATAATGTATGAGTAAATTTTTCATGCTATTTCTATTCTGCTTTTAAAGAACACCTAGAAATTATCAGTGTGAGCAAATCTATGAGGAAAAATTTAAATAATGTAGCATCATCATATAATAAGATTTAATGTTTCTATTCCCCCAGAGAGAAAAACAGCGGCCAAACGTTGTGTGTTGCTTCACGCAGCAGCACCAAATCTCTCAGCCCAGTAAAAAACTAAAGGTGTTTTTCTCCTTAGTTTCTTGCTTGAAAGTAAAAACTTATCCTGAATTGCAAAGCATTTCCCACCAGAGAGACTGAAAACAGTAAAGAAAGGAAAAAAGTGCTCCTCATCGGTATTAGCACATCCAAGAGGTAAGAAAGGATTTTCGGCACAGGACAGCACAAGCCGGCCTTGCCACGCGAGGGAACCCACCAGGCTAAAGCGTAGCGACGATACCAAAGTCTGTGATTGTAAATACAGAGTAATAGAAATAAAGAAGCTTACGTTATGCGAAATTAAAAAAGCAAGATAGCAGTAGTCACAGTTCTTAAAGATGCCTATAAAGCCAAATTTTCCTTTTAACAAAATATTAACTGGATAGAGAAGAGATTCAAATCAAACCCAGCGATGTCAGCAAGTCCTCCACTAACTTTATCGAGCATTTTACACCTTGTTGCATCCTACTCATCATTCTTTGCACCTATAGATAATCTTCAAGTCTAAACTATCCGATACAGATAAATTCCTTCCAAGCAGATCTATGAAGCCGTCATTTCTCTTTTGCAATTACATAAACGTGACCAATATGTGACCAATACAGAGACTGGAAAATAACTACTTGAGACAAAATAAAAGTAGAGTGATCTGCAGTGATTGTTGACCTCTGGGTCCTTTATACTCCATGAAGCGATAGGAAATATTGTTCATTTAGTTCTGAACGTCTCCCAGAAAGTCCAAACATTTTCACACACGCTGGTTCCTTGCAAAACACTACACGAAAAACCATAGACATGAGTGCAGAAGATGCCATTAACCAGCACAAACCAAACTTTGATTCATTCCTGTGTTACTCAAGCTATGTAGCGCAGCAGCTTCCTTCACCATCAAAATCATACACCTGAAACAGAAGAAACAGGAATTCCACACCTCTTCTCTCCTAACCTAGACCCGGGGTTCCCAGCATTGCCACCAAGCCAGCCGGAGGTCGCTTCCGCAGGCCCAGCTTTCAGCAGCAGCCGCAGCACTTGGCTGCGGTTTGCCCCTGTGCTCCGGCCAACGCCTCCATCTCGGGATTTAACAGAAACGGTCGGAGGTAGAGCCCAAACGCCTTTGCAGCGTCGCCCAGCCTGGCCGTCCAGGCTGCTGCCCTTGTGGCCAGAGATGATGGTCAAGGTTATTCCAAGCCAGACTAAGACTTGGAGGCTAAACCCATTCTGTGCATAATTAAATCAGTTAAGGCACGACAGCTTCCACTGACACCCGCTGGCATCAGGGTACACGCCGGCGGGACGGTCCCCGGGGTTTCGGGTCTCCAACGCCCACCTCCCTCGGCTCTGCAGAACCCCTCAGACAGCACCCTCCCGGGGCCGGCCGCCAGGGCGTTTACAGTTTTATGAGTCACTGGACAGGTGTTTTACTTACAAAATAAAATAAAACAAATCACATCATAGGCACAGATTGCATTTTGTAACGATACACGTAGTCCTGAAGAAGTCAGTCGTACGTCAACTGCGAGAGCACGAGGCGGAGCCGCTGTTGGGAAAACCAGGAGCTTAGCGTCCACCTTGAGAAACTCTTTAGAAGTGGAGCAGTATTTGCTGAATTAAGCGGAACAGCATGCAAAAAAGCAAAAGCTTGTATGCGTTCAGCCCGTGTCACCCTACGGAAGGGGGACGGGGGCATTGGCGCAGGCTGGGGCAGCAGGGACCTCGGCGCGTCGTCCGCTCCAGCCCCAGCCCCGGCTGCGCGGGACCTTCCCAGGGGCAGGGGACGAGCACGGCCGGCTCGGCTGCACCCCGCGTCCCCGAGCGACCAGCCTGCGAGGAAACCCGCAGCGGCACCACCCCGGCGCTGACAGTTTTCTGATGGTTTTTCCCCAAAGAAGCCTCATCTAACTTCTAACTCTCGGAAATGGTTTACCTCCCTTCCAAAGCGGTTTTAAGCCCGCTTTCCTAAGTTAGAAATAAAGCCCATTCTAGAAACAAAGAAACAACTGTCCCACAGAAGGCTGAGGATCAATGGAAATTAAAATGCTTTGCCAATTTTGAAGATTTCACCTAAGAATCATTTGTAAAACAAAGTTTGCAAAAAAATGGTCTAACAACACTGAACTACCATTTTATTCCCCATTTGCTATCTGTCGTTTTTGGAACAAAATCTTTCTAGTCTCTATTTTAATTTTTTTTTCTAGAGCTTCTACTGTATATTTAATATTAAATTTCAAGAAGTGAAAATCTAAAAATTTGATAGATACATAATTTTTTTTAAAGCATTTCCTTCTGGTTTCAGGGTTTCGTTACAACTGGGAACAAAATCAAATTTTGAAATACAAAAATTCTTAGAAACTGTGTCTATACAATCCCTTGTATAACTTTACCATTTGCACATACAAAAATAAAAATAAAAAATAAAGAGAGAGAGATGGCAATCTGGAAATAAATTCCTATATTTATTTTCCTTTTTTCAGGATTTTACATATACCTTAAGTTCTATCCCAGGGCTTCAGTCTAAGTATCTAAAGCACAGACTGCTTAACTCTTCAAAACATAATTTCCCAGTTGCAAAAAATTACCCCATTTGGATTTAACACGTGTTTCTAAGTATAAACTTCACAGAATGTTTAAATTAAATGCTATCATATTTTTTAAAGTCAGAAGAAATTCACAAAACAAAAGCAATTAAGAACAGATAGTGTAACTAATAGGTTCAAGTTAGGTGTGTAATTATAAATAAATTCTAATTAATTTCCTACCGCATCTTGGTTATTATCCATGTTTCACATGAACCCATTTATGTTCACGTGCAAACGAGTAAGGTAAAATAGATAATGCTCTGTAAAGTGCATTTGTTTTATTGTCGCGCTAACTCTGCCGTAGGAAGCACAGGCAGCCGCTCCACCCGCTCCCGTTAGCGCCGAGACATCTGCCAGCGACCCGCGCGAGGGAGCACAGGTGCCGGTACCAAAATTTACTTTCTCTGCCAAAATGAAAATAGAGAAACCAAACAGAAAGCAGCCCAGCTCCCTTAGCCATAGACGTTCCCACTGTTCTTGCTCCGAGTCTCCCTAAAAATTCAAAGCAAGCTTCCTTTGGCGATTCTGCCCCACATGCCTTTCACTTAAAAATAATTGGCTGTATCAATATCTCTGCCTTAAAGACTTAAAGCAACTAAAACGCTACTGAATGCTCAGATACGACACACACTAAGCAGCAACGGAAACCCTGCTGCCTCTCCGCAGAAAAGAGGAAGACGGATGCGGACCTGGACTGTACAGACAGCAGGGGCAGCACCAGGTGAGGTACCCGACACCTCGATTATCCTTAATTCTTCACACTCCTAAGAAAAACACAGATGCAAGTCCTCCCGCCCGCAATCCGCCAGGAGAAAATTAGAAGCAGAATGACTAACTTATTACAGGAGTAAATGTGCCATCCATCTGCAGCTGCTGGGGAAAAAAAAAAACAACACAGGCAAAAGGATCATACCAAAAAGCTTGGAGAGCTTTGGAAGCCGGTGGCAGGATCCCTGCCCCAGACCCCGCCGGGCCGGCAGCACGGCAGGACCCGCGGGAACGGAAGCGGAGCAGCTGCAGTATGACCGGCCCTGCGGCCTCTCCAAGCTCTAGGAATTCTTTCAGGGTTTTTTTTGTTTGGTTTTGCTATTACTACTGCCCAAAAACCATGGGCAGTTTTATAAAATTGCTCCTAATAATCAGAAGGAAAAGTTGCTTTTCTCATCGGTCGCTCAAGGGGGACGCCTTTTTCCCCTCTCCTCGAGGAAAGCTCAGCGCTTCCCAGAGCCCTCACGTAGGCAGGAAGACGCTGGCTCCCACGCGGGAATTTCTCCACCTCCTCTCCGAAAGGCGTCAGGCAGAAACACAGTGCTCAAAACGGTGCCCAAGCCAAAGTGCCCAGTGCTCAAAATGTGCCCAGCACTGGTGCCCAGTGCTCAAAAGGGGGCCCAAGCCCAAGACTGGGTGCCCAAGCCGAGTAGATCACACTATCGAACCTCCGGACTTCAAATGTAATCCCGCTGCATAGTCACATATGACAAAAAATGACGTTTTTATTGCAATGTGACTTTTTGATTGAATTCCACGACAGATCCTTCTCTGACTCAGTCTCTTGAAATCTTTACTTCAGACCTGTGCTACTTCTCCATCTGTCCGGGTGCAAGGCTACATTCCTTTGGGCTGAATATCATTTTGATACCTGAAGTACATATTTCTAATTTCTCCAGGGTCCTAAAGTTGGCTTCTGTCCCACCGGCATTTGCTACTTCTGATTTTGAGATTAACCTCAATTAGTCACATTTGATTTTGTACCTTTTTCTAGATCCTTAATGAAAATTCTAAATCATTAATTATAGGTCTCATCCTGATTTCTGTAGAATAGTGCAGTTGGAAGGGACCTACAATGATCATCTAGTCCAACCATAGGCAATACTTAGTATTGGTATCCTACTAGTCTTAATGATAATTATTATCTGTTATCCATCAATTAAAAACATAGCAAAGTATTTTTATCCTGTTTTATTTATTAGCATTGATTCAGGATCCACCACTGTAGTGGTATGTTTACCAGTTACTGTGGACTTTCTTTACAGGGCGTATATAATCCTTTCTTTTTACCTACCTGTTTTAACCATATATAAGCACATAGCACCCCATTGTATCCCATGGGTTCGTACTGGAAGGGAATGTTGGGCGACATCATTGAAATGCACCGTTAACGGGCGGTGGCAAACACTGAGATGCGAGGGGTTGCCCCAAGGGCCACGCTGCTGGGCTGCCGCGCCGACAGCGGCGGCTCACGGGCCACGGAGGTCGTGGCGCTGGTGACGCTGCTAAAACTCACGGCCCGCGGGAGCCCGGCCGCGCGGCACGTCCTCCCCTCTGCGCGGCACGTCAGAAGCCGGAGCTCGACGCACTCAACGCGACGTTAAACTGCAGAATTGCCCAAAGCCCGGTCCCTCTGTCCCAATCCCCTGGTGCCGAGGGTCCTGCGGCTCCCGCACCCGGGGTCTGGAGCGGCTCCCACCGCTGCAGCAGCGGGCTCGGCAGCAACCGGGAGCAGCCCAAGCCCAGTAATCCCCAGAGCTTTCCGTATGCCTTTCAGCATGTGGTACCTTCATTTTTATTTTGTCTTATTCCCATGGACTTTTTAAAAGGTACCTGGCTGCTGTGAGGAAAACCGCTGCCAAAATCGTTCTTCACCTTACAGATCAAAACCTGAGCCAGCTACTTGATGATCTGTGAACTCATTTTTTTTCACCCCGATACTCAGAACAGGAAAACAAATAAAAATCAGGACTGAAGAGCTTGTCTAGGATATTAACAACAAAATGAAAGTTTATTTACATTTTAGCTGATTCCGTTTCCATCACACAATGGGAAACACCGAACACCGTTATTTCTAACCGGTGCTCTGTCCTGCTGTACCTGCAGCATCTCTACGGCTGCTCCCTTTCCCCGGGAGCAGGAGAGATTTACCTCAGGTTTTACAAACTGATCCCATTTCTCAGCTCAGGAAAATCAGATCCGCTGCCCCCAAACAAAATAAATAATTGCACTGCAAGCAGCACTATCCTTCCTGTGTAACCAGGAGTTTGAAGATAAAAGCACTCAGCTTAAAAAAAAAGGGGAAAAAAGAAAGAAAATAAAGGTAAGCATTCCTACCAAGGACACCCTTACCCAGTTCTGGATCTTCGGGGGGAAAAAAATAAAATCTATAAGTACAACTGAGGTTTCTTTATTGCTGTCAAGAGCCAGGAAGGCGGCTTTTTGGACTGGAATATCATCAAGATAAAGAGCACCTTAGAACAAAAGCTTTCTGCAGCAAAGGGCAGCGTTCACGTTTCCAGTTGGAGAGCATGCTGTTTGAGGCCATCTCCCCTTTCACATTAACGCTTGTTTGCACCGCAGAAAGGTGTTTTTAAGGACACTGAAACCAGGCTGCCTTTTCTCCGCTCTATTAGACACCTGGGTGCTGCTGGGGCAGGTGCCTCACAAACACCCCGGCTAGACAAGATGAGCCCAGACGCAGAACGAAGGGGGTGCCTCTGGGGTGCAAGACCCTCCAGCCCGGTGCTGCCCGCACTCCGTGCCCGCCCGCTTTCGCGCCATCGTCAGTCTTTGTCTTTCTTACCAAGACAAAACAAGAAACGCTGCACGGCGGCCCCAGCTCCGCGTGCCACCGGGACGAGCTGCAGCCGGGGCCGTTCCTACCCCGGGCTGGGGACCCTCGTTAGAGACGCGTTAATCCGGGCCGGTGGAGATGGCCTCCCTGCCGCGGCTACCTGGGCTGACTCTGTGCTAAGCCCCTATTGTGTTCAGGCAGCAGAGGAGAAAAATAGGGATATTAACCTCTAACACTGATGAAAATAATAGCCACAATAAAACAGGGATGAAAACCACGGTGGCAGTAATTATTCTGCTCTAGTTTACCCGGGAGTAAGCAGAGCCCGTAGGAATTTCCGAAGTCCCTTTGGCCGGTGCGTTGTAACGCAGGAGCACGGGGCGCAGCGGGGCCGGGGCAGGGCAGGTAAGCAGCCCCCGGCCGCAGGAGGGACCCCGCTCCGCCGGGCTAACGTCTCCGGCACAGGGGCTCGCTCCTCTGATCTGTCTGGCAGCGCCTACTGTGGAAAATATACAGGGCTATATGTCAAACAGCCTAAACCAACTGGCCAAGTGCACTAAATTCTTGCTTTTGTGTCTGGCTCTTAAATTCCTACAGACCTGACTTAACAGACAAGAGAGGGCCATAAAAGCGAACCTGCGAAACAGAAATAGACCTTTAGGGATTTCTCGTACACACACAGCAGGGATACCAAAACTCCTTTCATTTGCTCATGCCCTACTCCTTGGTGTGCAGATATGCGGGCACGTACGGTGCGTCCGCATCTGGCTGATGTATACGCGTACATAACCAAACATCAAGGCTAAATCCTGCGAGTGCAAGGATGGGTGTCGGTATATGGGCTTTATGTGTGGAAGAGCAATAATCATTGCTATTTAAAAAGCAACTGTTTCTTCTTTTCTCCCCTCTTTTTTTTGAGATTCTCCATGTCTGTAATTAATTTTTGACATATATAGCACAATTTCATTCCGTGAGTTATCTTAGTTCTTCTCAGGTTTAAATGTCACTCTTCTTTGAAATCTTCTCATTCAAAAATCAAGTTGGATCTAATAAAAAATTCAAAGGTGCATCTAATAATAATGAAATAATAGCGGCAAAACACATGCACCTGCATTTATGCCAAAGAACAAGGGATATAAGAGACAAAAATGTAGGGGAAAAAAGAAATTAGAGGGAAAATCATGATATTGCTGAAGTGCTGCTCTCACACTAAGACCAGGGGGATTGGGATAAGGCTAAAGTTAATTGCATTTCCAGATGACAAACCTCTCACCTCTGAACTGAATGGCTCTTTATAAAAGCTATCAGTAATAAACTGTAAATCTCAGCTATGATTGCAAATAAAGGTCATCCCTTTCATGCTGCCACTTTCCTGGGCCTTATTATATTCCTGTCTGAACCCTTCTTACTTCTTAAGGTGCGCTAGCTGCCCATATAAGCAATCAGTAAGGCTTTTTGATTTTATTTTGAAAGACACAAGGCGATCGGATTTACATTCTGGCACTGCACTGATCCAAAATGGAAAATCACTGAATTCTGACAAGACGACAGAATCCTGCTAGCAGAATTAATCTTCATCTTATATTAATGCAAAGAAAGGCAATCCCTTCCCTCCACTTCTGAAATTCATATTTTCTTCTTCACCAGTACAAACGGGCACCTCCAATTTTCTTTTATCCAAATGTAAAGATTATCGTGATAATACTCAGGGGCTGCAGCTGGCCAAGTGACCAGGCGCCCTGTCCCCATCAGGTCCTTTGCACATCAGCCTCCCCGCGACAACGCGCTACGACAGCGGGCACTACGCCGACGTCCTGGGCTCACCGCGGGCAGAAGGTACGCGTCCTCCAGAGCCTTCGCCCAAATACCAGTGACCGCTATTACCGACACCCTGGGTTAACGCAGCCCTGCCCCGGTGCCCCGGGCAGCGCCTGGGACTCTGTACGGAACAAGTTGTTGGGAGCTGGACAGAGTGTAGCCGGAAAGCAACGCCTGAGCCCGCCGCCCTGTCCAGCCTCCCTAAAGCCGGTTCAGCACTTGGGGGCATGGACTGCTAGACCACGGCAAGCTGCCAGGAGAGCTTCTCCATTAGCCTGGAGAAGAGGAGGCTGAGGGGAGACCTCCTCGCTCTCTACAACTGCCTGACAGGAGGGTGTAGAGAGGTGGGGCCGGTCTCTTCTCCCAGGTAACAAGTGACAGGACGAGAGGAAATGGCCTCAAGTTGCACCAGGGGAGGTTTAGACTGGATATGAGGAAATTTTACTTCACTGAAGGGGTTGTCAAGCATTGGACCAGGCTGCCCAGGGAAGTGGTGGAGTCCCCATCCCTGGGGGTATTTAAAAGCCGTTTGGATGAGGTGCTTAGGGACATGGTGTAGCGGTGGGCTTGGCAGTGTTAGGTTTACGGTTGGACTCGATCTTAAAGGTCTTTTCCAACCTCTACGATTCTGTGATTCTTGCACTAACAAAGGCCCAGTACAGACCCAGCAAGGACCAGGCGTGCAAGGGCCAGCAAGTAAGATGTGCCAGCTTGATAAGCAGCAGCAGCCGGTGTTCGGATGGGCGGCCAGTCCTCAACCTCTCACCCTTACCTCACATCGACTGATCAGGAGACCTGCTATAATTCAGATTAGCCAGATGTTCTTAATGTATCTTACCAGACTCTGCAGGGGACGTGTGGGATGCTGGGACCTGCCCATCTACACAGAAAGCAAATTCTCCAGACAAAAAATGTGCAGCTCCCATACTTATTATGAGTGGGTTTTGTTTCTCTGCAGAATATTTCATATTTGTGAGCATCAAGATTTTTGACACAAAGAATACACCTCTCTAACCTGACGCTGTGAGAAAACAGACTGTTCATTACAAAGGCTTTAGCACAGGTAAACACAACATTAGAAAAAACTTAACGAATTTTGGTGAAATCCATTTTCATTGCTGTGCCATCGAGTCACCACACAACAGTTTACTTTTCAGCAAGTCCTTTGCAACAGGTTGGTGCTGACAAGTCCAAACGCAAGGTAGTCCTAGGGATGGCAGAAAGGAGGGAAGGCAGCACGTGGAATGGTGAAGAGCATCTATTTTCACAGTGCCATGAAGTACGCCGTGATCAGAATTAAGGACCCAGTCTAGACACCGTGATCCGAGTCCCCCCACGCCGATGTTCTGGGTGCGTGGGTGCTGGTGGTGCTGCACAACGCTGGGTAAGCTTCCACCAAAACACACGTGGACAGCCCAGCGGCCCCCAAGAGACGTACCGCAGCCCGTGCTGTTCTTGTCATGCCCGTCCTTCTGAGCGTGAGCTAGAACAGACCCAAAACTGAACAGCATCTGCCCAATGGACAGAATGGTGGGACCAAACTTGAGAGGCATTTGCCACGTCTGCCAAGTGAGAAGGGAGCTAGGAGATGGCCAGGGTCCCAGCCCAGCGTAGCAGGTTTATTGGCTACCCACCAGCTGGCTGGGACGTGGGATGGCTCTGAACTGCTGTCACCTCTGGTGTGGGGCCAAGAGACTTCTACCCTTACACCGGTCACCAGGGGCCAGGCCTGCTGCAACATCTGCAAAAGTTGCAGAAGATTTGTCTTCACTGGATGGGGTGAATTCTCCTTAAAGGCTGTGACTGGCATGCCAGACGTGTTAATTTAAGAGGTATAACGAAACACGTAATCTGCAGATTTATAAGGTGATCTGGGACTAGGGGAATCCAGGCAAACTTAACTTTACAAAATGTTTGTTTGCAGCATATGCAAACAGGAAATTTAAGGAGAGCAGCAGCCGGATAAGTCTGTTGCACCCTTTAAATGAGGAGGAAAAAAAAGAGAGACTCAAATTGCACAGCCACAGAAGCGACTGGTGTAAGGAACAAATAGACTTGTCTATGGGATGGGATAATTATCTTCCACATCTTCAGGCTCTTGGAAAATGTGACAATGGCATATCTGAATGAGGCTTCTGACAAGTCCCAGATGCAGCCAGGTTTCTTTTAGTTTAGCTTTTAATTTAAACTGCTCATTTTGAAAGTGATATACTGATAGCTCTAGTTAGAGGCAGGAAGTAAGCACTTTCGTACAGCGCTTGAACAATGTCCCTCACTCACAAATTACATTAGCCCCGATATATCATTCCTCCAGCCCTGCGTGATCCTGCCAAGGTACCACACTCCTCATCTACTCCGTCCCTGAACTCCAGTCTTGGGAAGATTGCAAAGAGAGACTTCTGGTCAAAGGAGTGCTGCGCTGTACACCGATTTTCTAAGTGCTTTGTTTCCTTAGGCATTTCACTCGCACTTACACATAAACTTAGCAGATATTTCTAATAGTCTCTGAACACCTGTGGAAATGAGGTGACCGTGCCGTAACAGCAATAATACTTCACACATACAGGGTTCCTTTATCCAGGCTTTTAAAGCAGTTTTACGAAGCTGAGTAAACATCATCATTCTGCCATATGGGAAAAGTGAAGTGGCTGATGATGAAATTAAACCCCCGTTTTCAAAATAACAACTGATTTTAGACATCTCACTCGGAACCAAGACACTGCAAATCTGGAGATTATCGGAGCATTTCTCAGGTCCTTTGTCCAGAGAGAAGCGTGCTCAAGGTCTCATCCCTGACACGCGCGCCCTCCGAGCCCACGGGGCCAAGGTCTCGCCGAGATCACTGAGTCACCATGAGAGACAACCATGTCCCGGCTCCGGCACCACGCCTGCTCGCTGGGTCGTGGTCCACCTCCTCGGTGGACCTACGCAAATGCCTTCCCCTTATCTCTGCAGTGCGTTCATCCATGTTTCACCTCCTAGGTCTTCTCGCAGCTGGGAAGTCACACCTTGTTCCACATTTCTCCCTCAACCTTCTGTTTAGATGCACAGAAAAGTCAAGCAAACCTTGTGAAAATAATTCCAGGCAGTAACTGTCTGGAGCCCGTGATAATTAACAGCCTTCCTCACGTCAGAACATCCCTACTTTGGTGTGCTCACCAGATGTAACCTTGAGAAAGTAATCTGTGTGGTATGAAATGCGTTCATTAGCGTTTCTTTCTGTAATGTTCTGTATCACTGTGTCTGTTTGCAGTAGATCTCATTTAGCACTCGTGCAGGTATTTGTTCATCCCCGGGGAACGAGAGGAATATGTTTTCGGTATTTCCACATTGATACGTATGAAGGATTATAGTTTAATGGAGCTTTTAGGGGGAACTGGACGGATAGAGGGCTCTACTCCCCGCTCGTCTTCTGGACACACCTCTGCACATGCCGACGGGCCTCGCCCTGCACTCCTGTTTGCTTTTCCACTTTAAGACGGCGCGCGCTCTGTGCCGAGGGTTGCCTACTGGAAGCACCCGTGCGCAGAGGGCAGGCAGCAGCGGCTGAGATCCGTCCTCCCGGCTCTGGGGATCGCTCAGCACAAGCACGCAAGGGTTTATGGCTGTTTTGCACTGTACAGAGTTGCCCGAGGTTCTTCTACCAAGGACAACTGAACGAGCACCTGGGCAAACAGGCTTTGAAACCTGACTTTGCAATGAAATGTGACTGTCTCTCTTGTGTCTAAGGCCAAATGCTCTTGACATGGAGGAGAATTAATTTGAGGTCTTACCATAAGAGCCACAGCCTGAGAGGCTTCTCCTGACAATCCCCGTCTTTCTGCAAGTTTTCGTCTCGGGGATTAACATGGCTCCCAGTTAACACATTAGGTGCAGGACAAGAACAAAGTCTTCTCGGTGACGGGGTAGTATGGTTTCACGATCACCACACAGCGCAAAGAGTCTGGGCATAAGGTAGTTCAGTTGCGAGGGCCGCATCCAGGAGTCTCTTAACGAGAAGCACGTAATGTTTTATCCTGGACCGCCCCAAAGGTTGCAGCGCATACGTCAAAGAAAAATTGTTGCACGCGACCCCTTGGAGAGGGGTCCTGCCCGCCAGGTCCAGCTCCCTCCTCTCCTCAGGAGGGCCTCACCCGGACGAGGGCCAGAGAGGCAGGAGAGGGTCCGGCACGAGCAGCACGCCTGGCTCCACGCTTCCCGTGGCCCCAGCAAAGCAGCTGCGACTCCCATCGCTGAAGAGCCTTGCCGGGCAGAAGGGGCCGGGGGTGGGCCGCCCTGCGCGTCGGGCTGCCCCGGGGCCGCTCTCCAGGCGGGAGCAGGGCAGATGTTCCTGCCCGGGGTCGCAGGGGACGGGCTCGGGGAGCACCAGGGCGGGAGAGACATCGCCTGTCGCCTCTCGTCAGTCACCAGCGCCCTCGGGGCAGCTCTGATAAGGCGTGCTAGCTGGACGCACGCACCGCACGCACACGCTCGCCACCGATTTACGGGAGCGAACGGATCCATCCGTAGAAAAAACTATAGATAACACCGAGCTTGTGAAATTAAGCTAATTGCTTGAAAGAGAATAAAGATTATATTGCATATATAACATACAGGAGTTACTGAACCTTTGATTCATAGGATCACAAAGAATTGTTTTTCAATCTCTGCTGTAATAAGCACATTTCAAGGCAGCAGCATCCAACTAAAATGCTGAAACGTAATCAGTCAACAGAATATTTTTTTAAGCTTAAAAATACTTCCTTTCTTGAAAATGGACACTAAAGCCCTAGGCAACCTAACCACTGAGGTTTTATTATAAAATACATTTCAAAATAACAGCTGAAAGTCTTAAGAGCACGAAGATGAAAAAGAAGAAGTAAACAAGCCTTTTTCTACCACTAAATGATAAATTAAAAGCCACAGTTTGCTGTTCTGCCTCATTTTTTAATCACACTGCATTCACACTCCTATGGCTATGCTTGTGTAGGTATTCCCATTAAAAAGCACCTATTACTAAAGGTTTACGGTTTTGAAGTAGTAGTCATCTGTGCCAGCCAAAACATAGCCAGGTAAAAATCGCATTCCAAATCAAAATTTTCATTAAATTTCAAGAAAAAGCACTGCCTGCTTGACATAACAGGCATAGCTGCTAAGAAATACGCCCCTCACACGTGCTCTTTAAAAAAAATGAGTAATTTCAGAATGTAGTCTTTTGGGATTTTAAGAATAATAGTGAAAATACTGTATGTGCTGTTGTTGCTGTCAGATAGAGAGCTAAATCTTAATCCTGCTATGCTATCTTGCCTCAGTGCAGATTACGTCTCAACATATCTGCGTAAAAACGCTAGAACAAATAATAAATAGATACTTGCCTGTGAAAAAGGAGATTTACAGACTGAAGGGAAATGGTTTCAGTTTTATAGTCTCTTGCTCAATAATTTTTTTATTAATTAATATGCAATTTGGTTTTGTTCCTACTGTCAAATCTATAATACAGAAATATCAATGGAAAAACATCTGCAGCTGTTAATCCATTCTTAACTTTTTCTAAATGGACATAATTTTCAGTCTGAGTTCTCAGTTTGCCTCCTGAACGTATTTCCAACTGTGGTACAGATAATACGTGTAGCACATGATTCCCAGGCTCTGAAACCAATGGACTCACTTGCAGAGTTTTTACACGCTTACTGTATTAGAGAAGACCTTTAAAAAGCCAAAAATCCTATTTCCTCACCTCCAAAAGGGCTGCGCTATGAAAGCCTACGGCGAGCGTGGGTTAAAGGAGGCCAGGCGGTGCCGGTGCTGCAATTCCGCTCGCAAAGCAAGGCAGGCCGGCACAGCACCACCAACGCCAGAGCAGAGCGGCACCGGCCACGGCCAAAGGCATTTCCAGCTCCAGCAGTCTGGGAGACCAGAGGACCCCATTTTCCTGCCCGTCCCAGCCCACCACGTGGCTCCCAGCAAAACCGGGTCTCATCCCGCTTCCTTTGGAAACAGTCACGCCTTGGGGCAGCACCCACCGGCCTCACTGCTGCTGCCATGTTCAAAATGTAATTAAATTAGAGGACATTCTTGTTAGCAAAACACATGGTACGGTGCAATAAAACACGCTCATATCATCACAGGTCTGCCCGGACTAATGTACTTAAATACTGCTTGAAGCCAACTAACTGTAATGAAGATACCTGATGCGTTAACTAATATGTTATAAAACATCTCCACGCTGTATTTTGTGTAATCGATGCATAGGGAGGTTCTCGTTCTTTTTCATGATACTTGTTCAGATAAGAAATTGCATCTTTAACCAGGAGCCAAATTCACCCCAACCTCACCACGATCACAAAACGCCCTTTCACCCTTACCTCCCCCAAAAGAAATCAGCAATATTAAATCAACACAATAATGTGAGGTAGAAAAGGAAAAGACAACCGTGGACAAAATAAAAAGGGAAGTTTTATTAATGCTAAATACACTTTCCCTTTTGGGCTTACCCTACTGTTCCCATAACTGTTTCCAGATGGTTCAGCCATCGTCCCAGCAGCTAGCCGGCAATGAAGCAGCAGCTTGCTGCCTCTTTTACACTAAGGGGGCAAAATCCTGGGCATAAGTGTGATTTACGGGTTTGATAAGCTAAAAACAAAGGTAAAGACACACTGAGAAGAGCAGGAAGTGGAATTAAAACCGAATTTAAAAAGAAAAGCCGGCAGCTGAAGAGTTAACCACAACCTTCTTCCTTTTAACACAGCCTTCTGTAGTAGCTAATGAAGGTAATGAAATATGACATGTAGTTTGGCCCTTGACCACAGAGCGCACCTCCCTCCCCTCTGCCTTGCGAACAAAGCCAAAACAGATGTAGCTGCTTCGGTGGGGTTTGGGGTTGACGGCTGTTACACAGAGCAGGTCAGCGGGCGCGTTCCCGGGGCACGGGCTTCTGGCACGCCGCAGCACCGGGGAAGGTCCCGGCTCCGCTCCGGAGCCGGCGGGAGTGGACAAGCCGGTGCAAACGGAGCCAAAGCCACCCTCCCCACCAGCGGCACCGAGACCTACAGCGATTCCCAGCCTCCTTTACAGACCTCATTCCATAAACACCCATTCCTTTCATTTAAGTATAGGTTTTACATGCCCAACTAGTTTATCTACTGTCAGCCTAAATATCATTAAAACAGGTCTCAAAAAGAGAGAAGACAAGGTATTGCTTGGGTGGAGGAGAGGCTTCACATTGAGAATTATTGCCCTTACAGCCCATGGAAGCGACCCACCACAAACACAGCAGTCAGCATTTCATTAGCAGAGAGCCAGAGGTGGAAAAAAAATCTTAAAACAAACTCTTCTAAAAAAAAAGCAAGCTTTCAAATTCACAAAATACTATAGAATTTATTAACCTTTTAAGGTTCTTTCAAAAGTTCTTGACACATCCCTTGCCACCAGGGCAACGTACTCGCCGTTGCCACGGCCTGCTCTGATGCGGCTGCCAGGCTGATAACCTCGAGTAGGTGCGACATGAAAATATGTGCCAAGAGATACCGCACAGACACTTCATCATCTTTGATTCGTCACCTAAACATGGGAAAGCTCCCTCATAGCCGCTGGTTAGCATTGAATACATTGGGCCGACGGCATCAGCTCCATCCCTCCCTTGGTAAAGCGCTAGCAGCATCGGGGGACGTCCCGTTCCGTAGGGTAGAGGTCACCCCTCCGTCTCCCCCAAAGACCTGGCTGGTGTCCTGGGGACGGAGGGGTGCAGGCAGCCCCAGGCACTGGAGGATGGGGGGATTTGTTTCCCCTGCTGGGACGTTAACTCGTCGGTAAGTCTGATCTAATCGGCACGTGCTCCCTTCGCCGTCGCTGGAGAACACGACATGGCAGAGGGCGGCCAAGGCAGGCCAGACAAATGGCTCTCTGGAGAGGAGCAGGCAGCTCCCTGACCTGTCCTAGCTGGTCTCTGAAAGGGTTTATTGGTCTCCACTGGCTCTACAGAAAGCCGTGACGGCTCACTCAAGTGTCCCTGCCTACCTCCGAGGGCACACGGATGCCACCCCGGGTGACGTCTGCCTCCTGCCATGGCCCTCCTTTGCAGGAAGGACCACTGACCCCCCTGGTCGCTCAAATTGCCAAAGACCTGGGATAAAACTCAAAATTTGGAGTACACCTGGAAAACAAAGAAGTTCTCTGGCAATTGTTAAAGCTATAGATGCAGCAAATGAGGAAAAAGCATCCTCCAGCCTCCAGGCTGCTGGAAGCCATTTGGCCAAGCCAGTTGGGTGAACCACCCTCCTGGGCTACCCAGGGTCCACACGTGCTCCACAGAAACCACTGGCTTCATGGCTGCCTTCTGAGGACCACGTAGGGTTTTTTTAATGAAAAAAGCTATGCAGAAAATGTTAAAGTTGCAAAAAGCTAGAAAATACTATCATTAAATTTACCTATTCAACCTTAATTTGTCCCTCTGTTGCATATGCATTGTTACATATGCCTGAATTATATGCTAATTTGCTACCATTCTACAGGAGCCTGACCTCATTTAGTGAGCACAGCGGAGCATGCTATGGGTTGGTGCTGAATAATGAAATTATCTGTTGGTTACAGACGCACAGCCTCATTTAAACCAAATTCGGATACGTTACTTACATACGTGACCTTAACCACCGTGACTTTGTTGCCTGTGTGTAAAAAGGGGTTAACAGTGATTTATTTTGGCTTTAAGCCATATGAGCAACACGGTATTTCACAAGGAAATTTTGAGAGTATTTTCCCAACTGTTTACTAAGTACCAGCACCTCAACAGACGCACGGTGAACGGAGGAAGAAAGGATGAGCTCTGCAGTCGGCGCGCTGTTCGGCTGCCGCACAGTAAATAAGGCACAGAGCTGGAACGGGGAAGGTAAGAGGGAACGTGGGATGTCACCTGCGCCCGGAGCACCTCTGTCCCCTGTGCTCAGATCGGACACGAGTCCTCCAAAACAAGCACCCCGAGCCAACGCGATTTAAGGCCGATCAGACACCTTCACCCAGGGAGGGCGAGCTGGGGTTGTACGTGCGAACTCTGGCACTTCCAAAATTTTTCAGTTTGTTGCTTGATTTTGCAACCTTAACGACCTACACGCACATAAAGCTTTAAACACTTAAATGTGTGAAATTAGCTATCTAAATGACTTTGCTGGGTTAAGGGCAGTGACATTTACAGCCCTCCCTAGCCCAGTGACCCAGCAGATGCTGCCAGAGCCCCCGCCGGGGTCCGAGGGGCCAGGCCGCCTGCAGCCAGAGCAAGAGCCAGCGCTGCCAAAATCACAGCAAGTCCTCGCCCGCCGCAAAGCCGTGGTACTGTATGTGCTCCCCTCCCCGGGACCAGACCATCAGCAAAGTTCGGCGCAACAGAAGAGGGGGGCAGGGCCCTTGGAAATTGATAGCCTGTTTCAAGCGTTATTTATCATTCCCAGCACAGACACTGACATGTGCCTTTTGAAAGGGGATACTGTACCTTTAACCTTGACTCTGAGCGCATTGGCAATTTGGGATGCGAGCCCAGGTTCAAGCGGGGTGACCTTTCGGGGGGAGGGGCGGGACTGCATTTATTTATGAGGCAGCTGGAAATTTTTGACATCACATGCTAGTCCCATTATTCACATGTTACATGACACAAGATTGGCCCTTTTAATGCAACAACATCACATCAAAAAATTTGATTTTCTGCTCTGACAGCAGGCTTGTCCTCTGTACTTCCCCAAAATGTAATCTTTGGGGGTTAAAGGCCGCAGGAAAGAGATTTCAAAAGTGCACGGCTTTCACCAAACACGGAAAAACGAGTCCTGGACCAGAAGCGTGCGCTCAGCGAGGGCAGGGACGCTTCGGGGCTGGAGAGAAATGGTGTTCTAAATGCAAAAGCACAGTTGTACTCCCGGTGAGGGGAGTCCTTGTGCCTGGCCCCGCAGGACGCGGTGCCCGGGGCACCCACCGCCCCTCCCCAGCCCCGGGGTCCAGCATCTCTCCAACCCACCCGGGCTCGCCCGCACGGCGGCCGGGCGGAGGCTGGGGGGAGGGATCCCACCTTTCCACACTCTGCCCCCCCAAAATTTAGGATGTGAAATATTCTCCCCTAATACACACACATGTGTGGCTTCAGCAGCTATGAAAGTGTTTTTGAGCCTTTGCTGCACAGTAACACGGCGTCCATCCCCACCTTTAGCATGAAAAGTGCTTTTTCCCCCCTATGTAAAAAGATACACCACAAAGAAACTATTTATTAGGTTTACACTGATAATTCTATCTGGAAATAATACAAGTTTTTAAGTTTGTGCATAGAAAACACTATTTCAGGGCTGTGCTCTATATACACCGAAGACAGACACGTCGTTTGCTCATACAGCCCCAGCAGCCGTGCGTGCAGTAGCTCAGGAACTGCATGCCCACACTACGCAGAAAGCTGGCTCATGGAGCGACACTCTCTCATTTTCATAGAATTTAAAATAGCAGCTAATGCACTTAAAGATAATGAAATATATTTCACAATAATGCACCACAAAGCATATATATTAAATTACTCATCGGCTAATTCCACAGAGAGAAGAAAATATTTTATACGTTTAACTTTTCTAAATATCCTTGGTTGAGGGCAGGCAAAAGCAGAATTTTAAGGTAGTTGATTTATACCTGGAAAAGCATTTCTAAGATTGCTACAATTTCCTTACAGAAATATCACATGATGTTGATGAGGCTGATACTAAAATAACATTACAACTAAATAAAATGGGCTAATTTTATCAATATTTTTATCAGTTTAAACACAGTGTTTTCTAAATATATTGCCAAGAGTACATGTAATAAGAAAGAAACAAAACCCAACAGATTAGGAATGAGTAACTTTCTCTTCTGGGTCCAAAGGATGTTTATTCTATTCTTACAGCAGAATTTTAGGTGTGTTTTTTACTACTTCACCCAGGGAATCAAATCTGTAAAAGCATTTCTATATTCACCACTATTTAATACAAAATTAAATAAAAAAATAACCTGCACCCCGCCAGCCCCATTTCATTTCCCCTCGGGTTTTCTCTCTGGTGGAGACCACGGGACCTGAGCCCTTCCCCGCCTGCACTAGGCTGGCTCCAGGGGCTGCTGCAGACTGGAAGCTCTCATTGAGATCGCCCTCCAAGCCACCCGACGTCAGCGGGCCACGCAGCAGCCGCAGGCAGGGGAAGCCCGTGCCCATGGCGGATGGGAAAGCCCAGCCGGACGCAGGCAAAGACCCCCGGGCTGGGCTTCCCCAGCCCGCACGGGCTTTTTGGGGAGGCAGGGCATAAACCCAACAAAAAAAAGTTGCTGTTGTGGGAGGAGAAGGATGAGGGAAGTTGTAGCTGCTCCGATAGCCGTGCCCACGTTGCACTCCAGATCCTTCCCCTGCTGTCAGCTGTGTCTGACTTCTCCCTGCCCCGCACCACAGGCCATCACGTCCAACGCGTTGCTTACGGAGCACGAGATCCTCGCTGACAAACCACGCTCCCTTGGCTTTAGTTATATTTCAGTACCGTGACTATTACATTAGAAAGTTAAACATTTGCGCTTCTCGCCCTTCGTTGGCTACTTATTAAAGAGTTTGCCCTGCCTGTTGTGCAAAGCTACCCCCTCTCCAGCACCCACTCCTTCAGCGCGCGCCCCACCACCCTCCCCAGCCGCCGGCAACGCAGGACAAGGGGCGATCGCCGGCCGAATGAGCAGGAAGGGGAGGGGAAGGTGGGTTAGGAGCAGCCAGGTTTACGAGCCAAAGCTCAGAGACAAATATCTTCAGGAAAACCCTCCTCCAGGAGCAGGAGGAAGATGATCCTAAGGCAGTATTACATTTTTACAGATTTATATGGGTTTTGAAGCCAAGTCCCAAGACTGGCAGAACACAGAGGGGGAATTATTTTCTTCTTATTAAAAGAATGAAAAGACCCAACATTGATTTTGTCCTTCATCACCACACAAAAAACCTCCCAACTACCGAGAGGATGATGGTATAGATTATCACAACACCGTAAATCAAAGTGAATGTATTTATTAGGGTGACTCTGTTGTACATGTGTGTGCTGTTTGTTGGCCCATACTGTTATTATTTTAATTTATGGTTTGCTTTTTCAACTCTTTCCTCCCCCTCACAAGACCGGAGCCTGTCCACAAGTTTTACTCACGCCAGTTAGAATCAGCATAATGAAATGTCACGGCCAGATCCCGTCGCTCCGCAAGGACATCAGGGCAGCGCCGTCTCTGGGACGCGTCTGCCCGGTCCTGTGAAACTTCGCTCCGACAGACAGTGCTGCTGGGGGCTTCGCTAGCGGCGGAGGGCGGGATGGGTGACGGGGACCCTGACGAAGCCCGCTAACGAAGTCAGCAGGGCACGGGAAGGGAGCCTTTCTTAGCTGCTTAACAGGTCTAGCTATAATTAAGTGCACTAATTTTAAGCAATTTGCAAATCCCACCTCATCACTCATTCTGTTATAATCACGATCTGGTTATTAATAAAGCATATTTCTGTGGAGTTGGTGTTACGCCCGGCTGCTGCGATGCGGGAAGAGGGGAGCGAGGAGCTGCACAGAGGAATTCAGCTCAACTCTCCATCTGCCCCAGCTTAATTTAAACCAGACTTGACAACCTCATCTGTGGCAGCTAATGACAGGACCCACTCCCAGAAATTGCCAGGCACAGAGATCCAGTTCTAGGCGTGCAAATCCATGACTTGGGTGCTCGGAAGGCATAACATTTCCCCCCAAAACACCCACTTTGGGGTTCTCCATTTGCTCTCTGGCTTCTGAACTTTTGGAGTTGTTTTAATCCTCTTTGAAACCATGAAGTTTTGGGTGTTTTTTTTCTTTCAACTGTCACATACCAGGCAGATCTGCAATACCAGTCTCATCTTTAATACACCAGCTGTGCAGCACACTATTAAATACAAACACAAACTATTTGAGGTAACACCTGTATTTAAGAAGTGCAGCACTACCCTAAACAATGAGACTCACCCAGGGTTGAGTCTGTTGGCCAAGCCATGACCACTTACAACTCCTCCGAGAAACACCACGCACGAGACCCAGCGGCAGCGTGCCCAGGGAACAGCCTGGACTTCCACAGGAGAGGAAGGCCAGGGGCACTCGGATCATTCATGGTCCTGCTACGATACCAGTCTCAGGGGAGCTACACACGAGGAAGGTGAACTGTGGGGACTGTCACCAGTGACCAAAACCCACCCCGACTTCTGAAACTTCTATTTTCTGAAGTCCTGCATTGTGCATCAGCTGCGAACCAAATACAGCCTGCACAAAACCCCGTCAGAAAACCGAGTACTAGGAGGAGCACTGGTTACCTTTGCGCTGAAGTGACGTCCTGTTGCTTTGCTGTCCTCTGCCCTTTCTATGAGAGAAGAAAAGGAGACAAACTAGGGAAGAGGAGTTTGCAACCCTGATGTGAACTAATTTAATCTGAAAAATCAAATACCTCTGAGGGAGAGCTGTTGACACACGGCTAAAACCAAAGGAATAACTCAGCACCTACTTTGGGAGCAGGGAAACAATAGTAAAGAAATGACATTGGAAAGGAGGGGTTTTTTAGCTGACTTTCGTTGTTCTGTGGATGAGCAGAACATTGTGCTCCCACAGCACAGCAGCGTGCATCAGCACGAACGTTTTCTGGTTGCACATTTTATAAAGGGTGTGGAGCAGGAGCGAGGCAGGCACACGGGGCTCCCGCTTCCCAGGGAGGGAGCGGGACACCAGCACCGGCTCCAGCCCCGCGCCTCTGCGCATCGCAACGTGCGATGTTTTCCTGGGTGTGAAATCACAGCTGGCTTCCAGGGAGCGCCGGGTCACTTTGCGATGAGCGTCCTTCTCCAAAGCCAACTAGAACAGCACCCGCACTACTCCTTCCTCCCCACCATTTCTCAGCCCTCGCTCCTGTATTTCCCCGCAACGCCCTTCTGCGGGTCTGACCCTCGCACCCTCTGCCCTCGGTGCTGCCTCCTCTGCCGCTGCTGCCCAGCTCCACTCCTGCCTCCCCCGTCCATTTAAATACTGTTTTTCCTCCCTTCTCCCTCACACTGATTTGGCATCAGAGCTGGGAACAGTAAGATCACAGGAAAGCATCCGAGCTCTCCGTGCTGGTGCCCAGACGAACCGCTGCTCCGGCCGCTCCGAGGCAATTACAGGACAGCTTCGCTTGGCTGTGCCAGCCAGAACAAACCCTTTGAAGGTGGAGGCTGCGGAGACTCGGCCAGGCTTTAAAATCCAGTTGAGTTTGAGACAACGTTCTACGAGATGGCAGGAGACGTGACCTGACACCAGACAGGAGAGCCCGGCCGCAGGGCAGCAAAACAGGGGAGAGTCCGAGGACTGGCAAGATGTGACATGCTCGGGAAGATGCGGTTTCTGTCAGCTCTGGACTGGCAAGACGCGACTGCAGCACTACTGTTCAGGAAATGAGCTAAGGAATCCCGAGCGAGACAGCGCAATGAGAAACATCTGCTCAGCGCACAGTCCTGCTAAAAACGTCAACAAAATAGTTGATTCTACAAAGGCTGTTACTAAACGTATTGGGAATATCCTTGTAGAAACCAGTGTAAGAGGCTTTTTTTTTTTTTAATAATTGCCTCAGTTTTGGCTACTATGTGGAAAAGGATTTTGCAGGAAGAATCCACAGAAAAGCAATAAAAGTGTACAAAAAGGAGTAAATAAAACTTTATGCAAGTAGGCTTTTAAAGATTACAAGTACATGCCTGGACAAAAAAGCAGGGGGGGCAGGGAAATCAAGAGATCCTATTCATTGTACCAATATATTTTAATATCAAATATAGAGGACACCTAAAGAAACTGCTATGCAACTGCCTTCAAGGTAAATGGAAATAACAGCACAGAGTACAAAAATAATTTTACAACACACAAGACGTTGTTATTTCAGTGACAATATACTCTTCACATAGGCTTTGTACTATGACTAAAACCCATCAGCTGAATTAGGTGCTAAAGGATTATAATGACATGGGCCTTCCCACCGGGGAGCGCGGTCCTGCAGAGACGCTGCGCGGGCCCGCCGAGGTGCAACGGGCGACGCCGAGCAGGCAGCACGGGGCAGGACGGGACAGAGGCCAAAGCTGTCAGCGTTGCACCCACGCGACTCCGCAGAGGCGACGCTGGCGTGCGCACGGCAGCGTTTACATCCCACGCCCTCGCATCGCTGCTTCACCAAACCCACACCACCTACAACAACGCCCATTTCCAGCCACTTGAGATCACGTTTCCATCGCACCATCTCTGACCAAGTCTCCTTGTCCGCTTGGTCCTTCCCCAGGGAGTAATAACCCATTCCTGTTCCATCACAGCGTTCCCTCCACGCTGCCACAATACCGCACGGGTACCAGTTACGCCCGTTACGGAGAACTCACAATTCTCCTGGTCTGTTATTCACCCCCTAACACTCATACAGAGGCAATTACAGGATCCTTTTTTTTCTGCCTGCTGCCTCTTAATTCTGGCATCAACATCTTGGTGTTGTGCTAAAGAAGTACCGATCCATTTTCCCTCTTCATCAAACATATGTGAAGCAGGTCGATGTTATTAGGAGAGGCCAGTTGAGGCACACGGGGAGATGAAGCACGTTTTATAGGCGTACACAGGGAAATACACGTAGTTGTGAGAACTGGGTTCAGGAGTTTCTGGCCAGACTTCAGTCAAACTTTTCTAATTCAGGAACTGGCGACTATACCAATTTGACCCTACGGTGTCAGTTCACGTGAGCCGAAAGGTTTGCCCCATCCCTGCGCTCCACAGCTATGCTGAATACACAACCGCATGAAGAGGGACCTAGGTGTGAGCACCAGAAGAGCCTCTTCGAGGAAGGGAGAATTTTCTCAAAATAGCAGATTCAAAACAGAACTGAAAGAACAACGCAGAGAAGAAAACCACGCAGCTTCCTTTCTAGCATTACTGAGTTTACTTTGTTGCTGGTTTTGTCTTTGGTTGTTTTACCGGGTTTTTTCTCCAAAACAAGGAAGTGAGATCAAAGGTTCGAATTCGTGGAGCTCCTCCGCCTGCCTGGTGGCCCGCGAGCCTCCACCGCAGCAGGCTCCCTCCTGCAGCTGCTAATCCACTCCAATGCTCAATAGCAGAGCCTTGAGTTTTCATGGATTTATGCCCTACGCTGCACACAGTTCCGTCTGTTTCACGGTTATTGTTCTCACCCAGTCTACTTCATCATTTAAATTATTAACAGCGGAATTACACTGACTGAGATCTCCTAGAATAGGTGGCTTTAAAGACAAAGGGTTGTATTGTAATGTATTGATACACATTGACGGGAACAGATAAATCGGGAGAAATTTAGATTTAAGGGTCACTGCTTCATTTCAGTGCTGGCCGGGTTTTTTTGGTATAAGAGTAACAGAAGAAAAAGCTGGAAAAGCTCCTTTAGATGGTCACCTGCAGACTGCCACTCACCTTCAAGTACCTTCATGCAATCAGCAGGCTGAAGCTGCCCGATTGACTTGCCACACATCGCAGCACACAGCATCTTCAACGCTTCTGGGACCCGGCCCCAGCTCCACGCTCCCTGGCAGGGCAGGGCCCCAGAGAGGCAGGAGCAGCACAGCTCGTGCAGCGAAACTGGGCGAGCAAACCTCCCCTGAACCTCAGCGGGACGGAGCCCCTGCAGCCAAGGCACGGGCTCTCCCACCGAGCACGACAATGCTTGCAGAGCGCAGACCTCGGCCAACCGCGCGCAGCAAAGAGGCGAGTTATACGCTGGCGTAAAGCAAACCCCCGCCGAGAAAAACACAGTGACCACAGTGGGTGGAGGAGGAAAAGCAGGACGGGGCATCAAGAAGCTTCTGGGTTCTAGGTCATTGATTTCTTCTCTGCCATTTTCTCATTAGGAAGGCAAAATATTTTCCCACCAGCCTCTTATACCCCTATTGCTGTCATTAACTATTCAGACAAGAAGAACCAAGTGTTACAGTTGCATGAAGTCTCAGTAAATCACAAAATGCCAAGCAAATTCATCTGTCTCCTTTGACTATATTTTTAAAAGGTAGCACATGAGAAACCGTGATTGTGAAAAGCCACTTGTGTTCAAAAAAACCCGACAAAACCCCACCTGCTGCCTGCGACAACCCTTGGGTTACCTCAAGCAGTTCGTCCTGGCCACCAGATACTGCAGCCAGAGGCGACTCCAAAGCCATCTCAGACTTAACAATATTCATTAATAACAGACTAGACAGTGCCCATGTTTAGGCTATGCATATGGTTTGAATACAGGGAATTTGCTTTTCCCATGCACTGCTTTACATATTTATACTGAAATAAAAGCTTTTTTTTATCCCCACTTCTTCTAGGGTAATTGACAGATGGATCTGATTCAGAAAAAAGTAATCAATGCATTCGAATAGTTTCTACCCATGCTGCTTTGCCTATGCTTCAAATATTTTATTACACAAGGTTCTATATACATTTTTTAAAAATTAAAGATCATGCAGCTTTTCATGTGAGATTTTCTTTTAAAAAACTCTAGCCTTCTAAAGCAAGTTTCTCTGCAATCAAGTCAAAAATCCAAAATAGCTTTCACTGTACTAATAATGAAAGTCTTATGTGCAAAGACAAGTTCCTTTCAAGTAAAAATAAAGTATATTTTCATTACATCATATAGCTGAAAACATAATACTCAGTTGGTCGCCCAGGCAGGAGCTGCCTGAGTTAAGAGTTGGTTCAAGGCAGGTTTTCATAGCCACCAGGTGCAAGCAACATCTGAGCACAGGAGTTTCATTTCTGAGAGTAATAGTGAAAACAATACTAGAAAAAAAAATAAGCTTCCTACTTACATGGTGGGGAGGAGAAGAAAAAATAGTAGTTTTAGGGGGATTTAGCATCAGTATTTGCCAAGATATGCTCTTTCTAGTACAAGGCTCAAGAAATCTCAAGTCACAGCTGCCATCACATCCACCACACAAATCTACCAAAGCTTCCTGAAGACAGTGGCTGCTCGTAAGCAATACTTCCAACACAACAGACCACGGGTCCCAGAGACGGTCTGGCTAAGAACAGAAAACTTCAGCGAAACCTTTACTGCTGAAATAGCTTACATTGCACAAGGTCATTTCATTAGAGACACATGGAATTAAAGTTATCCTTCAATTCCTACAACTGCAGAGAAACTTAACCAGGTAACGGTAGATGGAAACCCAAACGTACCTTGCTCCTATCAGAGCAGCTCCTTCTCTCCACAGTTTCAGTGCCGTTCATGCTAAGCACTCTCAGCTGCTCTGCCCTTGCATATATTCACTCCCTCCGACCCATAAGACATCTCTGATAAATTGCCTGATGCCCTACTCCTGTGCAGTATTTGGTAATGCCGATCCCATCAACTAGTTGTGCTCCAACAGCTGATGCTCGTATCGTCAGCCAGCCGGCAGGCAGAGGAGCTAGGTCTAGGCTACCGTCCTCACCCCAGAAGCAGGCCTTTGCTATAAAAGACCTCCTAGAAGAAGCAGCAGTAAGACTAGAGGAATCCCTACATCCCAGAAGCGCAAAATCCAACGTGAGCTCCTTTATGCATTGGGCTCAAACATCAGAAGTGCACCAGAGAAACTTTAAGCATGATTCTTCTTTACTTCCTGAAAAATAGCTAGCTATTCTTGTCTTTACCGCTTTTCTCTTTCCTCATCGTTCATAATTAGACATCTTACATCAATGGCCAACCCTCCGCTCTCAGAAGATCTAGCAGCGAGTGGGCTGCTCACTGCGTCACTTAGCTGCAGCTGAATAAAGCATTCTTCCTCCTCAAGTCTGTACAAGTCCTAATGATGCTTCCAGTTGGAAATAGTTAGATTTTTCTCCTCGGAATAAATCAACCCACAGAAAACTTGCTGCAAAGGATTAGTTACAGAATCACAGAACTGAGGTTGGAAGGCATGTCTGTAGATCATCTAGTCCGACCCCCCTGCTCCGGCAGGGTCACCTAGAGCAGGTCCAGGACCACGTCCAGCTGAGTATCTCCAAGGACGGAGACTCCACACTCCCTCTGGGCAACCCCTGCTAGTGCCCGACCGCCCTCACAATGAAAAAGATTTTTCTTGTGTTTAAGTGGAATTTCCTGCATTTCAGGTTGTGCCCATTGCCTGACAGTCAAGGGCTCACCAAGACGACAGAAGGCACGTGTGCTTACGCAGACCAGATCTCACCGCTTCCGCGGGGTGAGCTCTCCCTTCCAGGCAGACATGCTCCTGGGTTTGCTTAAATTTAGTATTAATTGCGAAGAGCTGAATTTGAACAATTCGTTTATGTTCGTGTTATCTGCTCAGGGGTGCAGAGGCTGTTTTGTACGTGCGCTTTCCATTCAAATGAACATCACCACACGACTCTTCCTCAAACATGTGGTTATTGTATGGGAAAGGTTCTGGAGATGTTGGTAAGCAGTCACGCAAATGCTGACTGGGCGTCCTAGCAGCGTTGTCGCGAGGGCTACGGCGAGCAGCAAGAAGAACTCACCGTGAGAAATATTTTGAAGTTTATATGTACATTGTTCTCTTTTACATCAATTTTTTCCAACGATACCTATAATCAGAGGGGTGATAATTAGTGATAATTAGTTCACGCACTCTAATCTAGCTAATGTTCCCTACACTCCCCATGACTTTACTGTAAGCTAGCGACAAAAGCCGTGCATGAGATGTGGAGGGGAAGTCGCTCAAACGGACTGCCACGTCCACCGCCCTCCTGCCTGGCGGGGCTCTGCCACGTCCACCGCCCTCCTGCCTGGCGGGGCTCCTCCAGCCGGGAGTAAGCACGGTATCTCCACAGAAAGCATTAGACATGCTCTGGAAACCCTCTGCCCAGCTGCTCATTAGTACTGCATTAGTCTGTAAACTCAAGCGCAAAACGCCTAGTTCAAGTTGCTCTTTCTTGATGTACTTGAAAGGTCCTGTGAATTTATGGCAGGATAATGCGGAGCACAGCACCTATTTATGAGTTGATCATTTGTACAAAACCCCCCTCAAAGCACCGAAGGTTACCATTCGACCAAGAGCTGCACTTAGCTGCTCAGAGGGCAAGAAAGCCAAGTATATGAAAGTTAAAAGCATTAATAAAAGTGTGACTTATAAATTACTTCATCTTTGTCACCCTTTTTGAAATGGGGTGAGAGAGGCCAGGGTAAATTTATTTTTTAAGTGCTTTCTGAGACCTGCAAGGGTCAGCCCTGAAATGCTGTACTCTATAAATCATTCCATGCGTATCTGATAGATGCGAGTGCATCATAACATTAACAAATATTGATTTGTTTATCATTTGCAACTGTTTATAGCTAAACAGCAGACTTTATAACATTTGTAGGGAGAAGAAACTTTAATTTGTGAGAATGCAGAAGAGAAGCTGCCTCGGCTGCAGGAGGAAAGAGCAACCAATGTTATTCTGTCACCCAACTGCCGGCTCAGTGTACATGTTACAGTCATATTATGAAACCAGTTATTTCACAAAATGACTAAAATTTTCAGGCGTTTCATGAAACAACTCGTATCGCTGCTAAGAACCACAGCGAAACCTTGCATTACGGGTGCTCGGTTGAATCGCTGCCACGAGGAGTCGAAAGCAGAGCCCGCAGTGGGTAACCGGCACGCAGATGTAAATGCTGCAGCACAGCACTCGGTCGGCAAACCAAGGATGGGTGTTCTTCCCCGCCCCGGGCAGCCTCCCCGTCCCGGCACGGCTCAGCTCTGCCGCGCCACGCGGAACCCGGCACCGGGGACGGGCACCACCGCCCTTCCCGGACCGCCGTCGGGCAGGCGCCTGCCGGAGCCGGGCCCCCAGACCTCTCCCCACGACGGGCGGGCGCTAACGAACACGGCGGGTCCGCACCACCCACACCGCTAGTGCCACGGTCATTACTGGTCCTGTGACATCACCCTGTGACATCACACGGTCTGGAATTAAACACCAGATGGCTTGCAGCTGGTTGTATACCCGTATACCTGCATCCCTCTGTGTATGTCTCCCTTAGCCAAGAGCGTCCCATAGCCATCTACAGGCACTCCGCGTAACGTTGCCCTATGGTTTCCATACATTTTATGAAGTTACCAAAATCAGTCATTTCACCAAACGCCTGAAGGTAGCCCTCAATCCGTGGAACATTTTATAGAAAAGGCCCTGGAGATGTAACAAGGACGCACATTTCACAGTACCTCTGGCCTGCTGACACTGATCAGGGCCACCAACGCATCTGACGCCAGGCTTCCGGCCAAAATCAGTGACCCAGGAATAAGAATTAACCCCTGGAGCCCTCCGGGCTGCCCGCGGGCACGGAGCATCGTTATCGTCACCGGCCCGCCACCGATCACCAGAGCCCAGGAACTGACCTTACCCCATCGCACCCTGCGAGGTGACAGACCTGACAAAATATGGCAACACCAACTGTTCCGTATTTTCCCTAGTTTAATATTATACAGTGGGTTGTAAATGCAGGGATGACACCTGGAGCAACAGGAGCAGGTTTGAAAAAACTACAATAAAAATCTCATTAACCTAATGAGAGAGACAAACTATCTGGCAAATCTCTTCCTGATGCTCTAAATCATTAGATATTAGGGTAAAAACCAAACTTTTTCATTAAGCAACTACAATAAAAACTGGGTTGTCTTCTCTCCCCATCTTCTTTTTTTAAATAGCACAACTCTTTGCTTTTATTTATTTTTGGAACTTGACAGGCTCGATAACCAATTTCTATGCAGAACCACCCACCATTCACATCTCAGAAAGCTAATGAAGTATAATAAAATTGCCCCAGGAGACACGTATATGGAGACATGCACAAACTTTTCAGGAGAACACTAACTGTGATTTCTTCAGGTGGGAAAGTAAAATTATGTAAGATAAATGAAAACAAAATCAAATAACCACCACCCATCAGCAGTGAAACTCAGTTTGCAAAGGACGGGCACCCTCTTTCCTGTGCAGCGTTCAGCATCGGCTTCTACTATGAGTTAAAAAAAAAGTCTCAGCTTCCCATACAGGAAAAAAGATGAAGAGTAACAACACCAGATTAAATGGTACTGTACCAAACAGCAACCAACGGCCTGCCCCACGCATGGAAATAGAAATAACCGTTCAGATAAAGGGCATGAATGCAGCATCTCTTATCCCGAGGGTTCCCCGAGTGCTTTTCAGGGGCTGCGTTCCCACTGATACGGAGATTTTTCTCCTGGCTGAGTATCACACCGTGACACTTTCCCTCACAAAATGCTGGAGAGTGGGTCGCTCAAACAGAAGGGCTTGAGAACAACGTCGTCCTCTCAGAATAACAAACTATTAAACTGAAGCTCACGGAGATCTCAATGTGCACACATCCTCATTCACCAAAGCTTTAGGCAGCTCCAAATTAAGTACTTGGTTATTTCCCTGGGAGAAGGTTATGCTGTATTTGCAGCGGCACCTATTTGCAAATAAATACTGGTAAATTTGCTAAATCCAGGTGGTTTAGGAATCTGTTCTTCAAGTTTAGTGGAACTGAGCCCTCAAAACCTAACCCCCTCTTGTAGTAAAACAGCTACAATAAATCAAGAACTTCGGAAACCCAGAGCAAAATCTGGAACTGCCATAACGCAGAAGTAGCATCGACTCCCCCGTCCAGCTGGCGTCTCCAGTGAGAGCATCCATGGGCTTCCAAGGAGCAGAACTAAAACCTGGCTTCCATCTGAATAGCAAAGTTAGATCACATTGAGACGATCGGTCTCAAGCCCTATCTGCCCATGAAAAGACTTCATTCTTCTCGGGGAAAACGGCAGCACGAGCCCAAAAAGATCCACTGCCGTTTGAGGCAACGAGAGTTTGGCTGCGCTGCCTTGCGACTGGCCATGGGCATCGTCGGGGTTTGCAGACGATGATTTACAGGCAGCACATGCACAGCCGTGGGGTACGGAAGTGATAGTGCTAGAACTGGCGTAATATCCCGGAATTATGGCACCATCGCTCGGCCTGTGTTTGTTCAGAAAAGCGGCTCCTCGCTTAAACCCTTTGCTTCCCAGGAATGACCTGTACCTGCTGTAAGCTCAGCACTTTGTCTTAGGCAGCTCCTGTTCGTTTTAAAGCTTCTCATTCTCAACCCACACGAGACACGGTCATCATAAAAACACATTTACCAAATGGCCGCACGTGGAGCAGGCAGCACGAAGCGACGGCTCTGCGTCCGAGCTGAGCCCCAGGCAAAGCTGAGATTGGCTTTTTCCTTGGAGGCAAAGGAATTATTAACGGCCCGGCACGTGCTGGTGGGGAAGGGGTCAGGAGCAGGCACCGGCTCCAGCCTGCGCCCGACCTGGGGCCGATGGAGCCGTGCTCGGCCGGGCAGGGCTCAGCCCGGCAGCCGCAGCACCGCTGCCGTGCCCAGAGTATCGCTCCAGCACAGGAGAGGAAACTCAGCAAGACCCTCTCTTACCAATTACAGGTCGTCAATATTGACTATCTGAGGGATTTCCATGCTCAGGAAGCAAATTAGAAACTCAATACCTGAACTATTCCTAAATGCAGTTATCAACTTCAGAGTTTTATCTCATAAAACCAATTCAGCTTAGAGTTTAATTCTATTAAATTAGGGCTTAGAAATAAGATTTGCTCTGAGAATGAATGCATCATTAGTTTTAAAATGCAATATACTGAAACCCAAAATGTGTAGCATTACAGTTTGAAGAATAAATGAGATGGCACCCAAATGTACTTCTCCCTAAATATATTTACCAGCCTTGGAACAATGCGTCGGCTCATTAGGACAGCAAGTCTTTTGGTGCGCGGGACGTCCCCCTTCTTTAGCGAATGATAATCCTCTTGTGTCTCTCCTTGGCACAAGTTTTTCCTTTGTTCTTAAAACCTTCTTATTTCAGCAGCTGACAGAGAAAAAAGAATCAGCATCCTCTTTCTTAATAAAAATGCCACAATGAGATCCTGTCGGGCTTGTGCCAGGCGTGTCAAAGGAGCAGGGACTAATACAGGAAACCTCAAGAACTCCCGGTTTTGTGCAAGTTACAGTATGTGGAAGAGTCACGTAGAGCTGTTTTTTTAAATCAGGCTTCCAATACATGAAAAGCACCCTTCCATGGGGTGCATGTAATCTCTGAATAGGGCCCTTAGTTTCCTGTGGTATTGTATTAAAACTGATGTTTGATACAATAATGCAGGGACAGAATATGCTCAGAAGAGGACAAGGTAGCCCAACAGCGTCTGTCCCCTTGCATTACAAACCGCTGCGTGCTCTTTCATGCCGTACTGGCCAAACCGATGCAAGTCCGAGGCATACCTGCGGTATTAGGATTATACAACTGAAAGTTAGGGGAAAAGAGAAGGGAAAAGGCAAACGCCACACCAAAGAGACTAGAAGTCTTAAACAGAAATAAGATATTCTGGTGATACAGGTTGCACCGTCATTTTTATTCCAGATGCGGTACTTGAGATGCTCCAACGAAAAGAGCAGGCTCCTCTTCAGGCCTGGCCACGAACTTTGCATTTAAAAAAGCTTCTTTTTCAGAAGAAAATAAGGCTATCTCCAAACAGTATTGCAGCCTAAGTTAGCAAACTGTGTGGTGCTGCTATAGCATCACAAAATAATTGGTAGTCCATTGTCTCTCACACCGAAAGGCTAGGTTAAAGCTTTTAAAGAGGCATTATAATATGTGTTAATTTGCTATTTTTACTCAAGTAGACTATAACCGTTTTGTTCTTATTAGAAGTACAAAAATAAAACCAACTCAAATGATCTAATTATAATTTTTGGTAGCAGAAGAGTCATAGGGAACAACACAATTGGCTCTATAGAGCCTAAAATACTTCCCAGTAACTCTTTTAATGTAACAATTCCTTTGAAAATGCATGCAAAGCTGTGAAAGTAAAGAGAAAAGGATGAAATTCTATGTCCATCTCATTGCTTACACAGCACACCATCGCCCCCCCTTCAATCAGGATCTGATTTTACAATATTGAGCGAATTCTCACGTTCAAAAATCAGTCAGAGAAGTACAATGTGGTCAGATGTTTGTGTTCTGCCATGATTTTCCTCTTCCTTAATTTTTAAATTATATTTAGATCAAAACAGCCCTTGTATTTTACATGAATAAAAGTCTCAACCTTTCCCTTTTATACTCCATCTTCAAAAGCAGCAAGCAGTCGTCCTGTGTGCCAGGCAACGTACTACAAAATATTTAATAGTTTTGCTCCAATTCATGTTTGCTTTTACTTGCTTTTCATTGAGTGGAATGACTTTATCTGTTCCAAGCAGTGAAACAGAGCAGCTCAGCCGAGATGCTACAGGGCTGCTGACATTTGGAATACTATTTTCAGTCCTATTTTACATACGCTTTCAAAATTTATCTTATGAAAAATACGAATCAGTTAGAAGATGGGCTTATCGGTGTCTCTGGCAATGCAGATGACCTACTTTCAGCCATAAAGAACGGGAAAAGTGAACGGCTATCGCCAGCAAAGTTCAAGGAAGGGAAGGGTCAACGCCAATACCTGTGGAGGAAAAACTCGACCCGGCACGGCGCGTCGGAGAGAGCGGCGGGGTCAGCCCCGCGCCGGGGCAACGCCACCCCGCCGGCTGCGCTGGGGCCATGGGCGAGCGGCGCTGGGCTCCCCTGGCCGGGGCACTCCCAGGAGAGACCCTGACCGAATCCTTTTTCCTGGCTGCTTGCAACACGCAGAAAAACAGCTGGGAAACAAAATGGTTTAACAAGCGTAGCCCAAGAGTGAACATTACCTTCCAGGGCTTTTAATGATGCACTTTGCAAAAATCCAGAACGGGGGGAAAGGAAACAGAGGGGGGAACACAGCCCCAACATTTTTCAAAAAAGGAACTGATTCTTTGAAAAGAAAACTAATTAGAAGGAATCAAGGCACTCCCTAAGAAGAGAGATTAAAGGAAAAATAACCAAAAAAAAAGCTGTTAAGGTTATTAAAAATGACTATATTTCTGGATAAAGCAACAACTATAAACTTCTCATTGATACTTTATGTTTTGTGTGGCTCTTTCTGCCTATAAACAAATTGTAAAAGATGGCAACAGCTAATTTAAAAAATAAAAAGCGAAGTGTTGCGGCAGAGTCTAAATTGAGTCTGACAGTCAAGGTCACATAACTTTTCACTTTTATTTAAAGACACTGCCTTGGTTACTGAAAAATATTGCAAGATATACACACACAAATCTGGAGTCAGGGTAGCCAGCCTTTGAGGACTATATCGATGGCTTCTTGTCCACTGCTTTAAAAGGAACAACAGCAATAATTTTTTAAATTGCCAAATGTTGTGTAATTATCAAATTATAGAAAATTGTCAGACATCATCGATACAATTTCTTGAATTATGTTTTCAGTGTGAGCAATATGTCCTAACCAGTCCTGTTATGCCTAAATAAATTTAAATTCTTTCTGGAAATTTCAGAAAATGTTTGCTGCTTTAATTCACATAAATGCGAAAGCTTTCATTATACCTTTGATTTATTTTAATTGTATTTATATTGTTCTAGTCCTTTTACTGCAAACTTTGAGAAAAAATGTTAAATCTAGTTCTAAAATTCATTATCTGTAAAGAAAATGAGTTGAGCCTGCAATACATGTTTCTAGCACTGAAGGATCAGACGAAGCGTACAAGATCTCACGTCTAGCGCAACCGTTCTCATGGGCCCATTAGAGTCTTTATAGGTGGATCTCACTTATATCTTTGTTTAAAAGGAAAAAACACAGATTCTGAAGAGAACTGGAGCCTATTTGATGTTCAGCCTCTATTGTCTCCCAGGCAGACCTGAATGAAAGCTTGGAATTAAACAGCCTTTGAATCTAGTTTTCATGGTGATCATTGCAAGTGATATAAAATAAAACAACCCGGTTCACACTTCCAGG